>NC_139218.1:303997210-304597210 GCF_055691185.1 Crinia signifera
TGATTATATACATGTATTATTTGCATGTATTATTCATCATCATTTTATCTTGTTTATTTTATTATTCATGTACAGCCTACTTATAAGTTGTGTTTTTATATATCAAAGGACACTACATCATTCTTATTGTTAATTATTGGATACATTAAGTGGTGAATTATTTGGAAAAATTTATTTAAGACAGTTCTTATGTGAAAAAGGGGAGGAGAAAGTGGATTAATAAGATGTGATTTCATGTGTCTTTCTAGGAATAGAAAGTGGATTTAATGAGATGTGATTTTAAGTGTCTTCTAGGAATAAATAATATTAATAAAATAAAATTGCTTGTTATTTATTAAATGTACATCTATAAGTGAAAGAAAAACGTGATAATAAAAGACAAACCGTAAACATAAGTGAAAGTAAATAGTGATAATTAAGAAAAGATGTGATTGTTATTATGTGATATATGCGGTGAAATATGTGATTACATCACAATAGAAGTTGTGCACGATTATTAATGTGTACACGAATTTTTCTTTTTATTATTGCAAATTTTTAATACTTTTTTAGGATTTGTGTACGTCTTGTACAATATTAATGACAAATATACATTATAATATTTCTCCATTTATTCGTTTATTAGATATTAAATCAAATTTACTTAGGATATCAAGTGGTGCAGGATTATATCCTACTGATCTCTTGTTCGTATAGCCCCAAATTCCTCAATGCTGAATATATCGGGGATACCGCTATTTATAAGGGCAATTGGTTAAAGGGAAAGGGAAGAGGGAGGGGGGAAGTCTAAGGAGGGAAAAGGACCCCGTTTGAAAGGGCTGAATTTGAAAACATGGAAGGTACAGAGGAAGGTTTTATAATTCAAGTAATGTGGAAAGGTTGATGTAAAGAATTTTTGTATTTCTTAATGTAAAAGAAAGACGAAGGGAAGGTTGCAGGACCTGGATTCGTTCTCATATTCCGGAATCAAAGAAAGCAGGTGAATTGGTTGGTCTCATTCAGGCCCCATGGTTCCACACTATTCATTCGGAAGATCCACTTGGATTCTTTTTTAAGGAGTTCCTTCATGACATCTCCCCCTCTTATTCCAAGGTTTAGTTTTTCTATTCCGAATGCTTGTAGTTTGTCTGGTCTCCCCGCCATGGTGTTTCAAAAAGTGTCTCGCCACACTAGTGAGTTGTTTAAAATTTTCCCTGTCACGTCCTGCATTTTGATATTTCTGATGTGTTCCATCACCCTTATTCTCAACTGTCTGCTTGTCATGCCAATGTACCTCAAGCCACATGGGCAAAGGAGGCAGTAGATGATTCCAGTGGTCTTACAGTTTAATGAAATCTGTGATTTTGTGTATCTTGTCATATCTGTCCTTGATCTCCCTTGTTGGTGCTATAAACTTGCACGTACTGCAATCGCCACATTTATGTGTTCCTGGGTATTTTCTCTGTTTATGTTTATTTCTATCGAAATGGCTATGCACCAGTGTGTCTCGAAGGTTCGGGGATTTTCTCCAGCTGGTCTGGATACGATCTCCTAGTATCTTAGCAAGTTCATGATCCGTAGTGAGTATTCCCCAGTGTCTCTGGAGTATCTCCTGTATTTGTCGCCACTCATTACAGAAGGTGCCTACATAGCGTACCTGCTCTTCCCTGCTTTTTGTTTTTGTTTTTGGTAAAATCAGGGATTCACGGTTACTTGTACTTGCTGCTTTGTAGCCCTTTTTGATGATTTTGTGGCTATACCCCCTCACTTGCAGTCTCTCCGTGAGTTCCTTTGCCCTGACCTCGAATTGCTTCTTATCCGAGCAGTTCCTCCTAGTACGCAGGAACTCCCCTTTGGGGATCCCGCGGATGGTTGCAGGTAAGTGGGAGCTCTGGGCGTGGAGGATGCTATTGCTTGCCGTTTCCTTCCTGTACATATCTGAGGTGATGTTCCCCCTCGTATCTACCTCTATCATCAGGTCCAGGAAGGTCACTTTCTCCTGGTTCATTTCCATCGTCAATTTGAGATTGTAAGGATTGATATTCAATCTCTTGATGAATTCCCTGAAGAGGTCGGGGTCCCCCTGCCAGATGATTAGTACATCATCTATGTACCTAAACCAACTATTGACATGACAGGTGTATTTGTCATTTTCTGGTGCAAATACCACTTCCTTCTCCCACCACCCGAGGTACAGATTGGCGTACGTCGGAGCACACGTACTGCCCATAGCTGTACCCCGGGTCTGGAGGAAGAACTTTCCATCGAAAACAAAATAGTTTTTTGTCAGGACGAATTGCAAAAGGGAGATCAGGCAGTCATCGAAGTTACTTCGTTCTCGGGTGTTTAGGAAGTAATTTACGGCCTTGATGCCATATTCATGGCTGATACTTGTGTATAGAGATTCTACATCACAAGTACACAGCCATGTATCAGATGTAGCAGTGAGGTTCTCGATTTTCTTGAGAACGTCCATCGTGTCCCTTGTGTAGGACGGGAGTTCCACAACGAAGTTCCTGAGGTGTTTGTCCACAAACACACTCGCATTCTCCGTTAGTCCCCCAATCCCCGACACAATAGGTCTTCCTGGCGGCTTGGTCTTATTTTTGTGCACCTTTGGGAGAGCATAAAATGTGGGTACCTTGGGGTTATCCACCCATAGGAAATCTCTCTCTCTTTTCGTTATCGTACCCTCCCTCAGGAGATTGTCCACTAATTCCTGGTATTGCCCTAAAAAGTTCTCTGTGGGATTGGATGATAATAGCTGATAGCAATTGCGATCTCTCAGTTGTTTTAAAATTTCCTCCAAATATAGCTCTGTGCTCCACAGAACTATATTTCCTCCTTTATCCGAAGGTTTAATTTCGAGATTATCCCATTCTTTTATCTCTTGTAGGGCTGTGTACTCCTCTTTAGAGAGATTATGATGGTGGATCTTATTATCTCCTGAGAAGAGTTTGTCCAGGTCGCGAGAGACCAGATCTAAATAAACTTTTGCTTGTGGGCAGGTTTGATAACTCGGAGAGAATGTCGATTTTCTTTTCAGGGAAGTATCCCTTGTTTGTGTACTATTGCTTCCGGTGTCGTCACTCTGGTTTTCTTCCAGTAGCTCTTCCAACATTTTAAGTGCTTCCACCTCCTGGGGATCGTTGGTGGGAGGGGTATCTTGGGGCTCTGAGGTGGTCTTATTACAGTAAAATTTCTTTAGGAGTATTTTTCTGACAAAGAGGTTCAGGTCTTTTTCCACCGTGAATCTCTCCATCTTTTTAACCGGGGAAAAGGAAAGTCCCTTGGATAGGACGCTAATATGATGTTCATTCAAGACCCTGTCTGTCAGGTTTATAACCTGCAGGGAGTTCTGCGTGGGGTCTTGTGTCGCGTCTACCGATTGTTCGGGTAAAAACGTTTGTGTGGGTTGTTGCCCCAATCCCCTCTTTCTCTCTTTTTTCTTCTTCTTACTGTTGCGCCCTCGTCTTGTTCTCTTGGGGTGCTGGCATAGTTGGTATTGCCTACCCCTAAAAAATGACGGTTATGTTGCCCTCTTCCTCTGTTTTCTTGACCACTCTGGGAACTTGTGGAGGAGTCTCCTTCGGATGTTTCTGTCTCTGACACTGAATATTGTTGGTTATACCCTCTTTGTGTCCTGTATTTCTTTGTATTCCATTTAAAGATAGTGTGGTTCTTATAGTCATGCATATCTCTTTGAAATTTCTGTTGTTTCCTCTCGATCAGGTTCTTTTCAAAGTTTTCCACTTCGTTTTTGTATTTGAGATATGTTTTCTGGAATGTTTCCAGACCTTCAAATTCTTTAAGTTTATCCCCTATCTTGCTAATCTCTTCTGTCAGCAGTGACATCTTTTTCTCATCATGCTTTATTAAGATTTTTATCAAATCCGAAGAGCATTTAAGAAGTGCTTCCTCCCACTCCTGTTTTAGTTTTTCTTCCAGCTCAAAGGCTGGGAACACCTTTGGTCTGAGGCCCCTTGGTGTGAGGTTATTGACCTGGTAACTATCGAACATCATTTTGTTCCAATGGACCTTTGTTTGTTTGATCAGCAGATCTTTAAGTGTCACCAAGTCACCAGACCAATTGTGTTCATTACCACCAGACGAGTCCTTCATAAGTCCCCCAAAGGGGTTGACAGGTGTACTTCTCCATTTTTCTTGTCTGTTCGTAAGATCTTGATTAAGGCTGAACAGTGACATTTTTGTTGATTGACTAGGTTGATTTAGATTTAATGGTATTATTTGTAAATATATTTTTCAAGGGTATGTTGCCTTATTTTAATTTGAATAGCACTGTGCTCGGAATAAGAATCTGGTAGAACACCAGTTTTAACTTGGAAGACACAAAAGAAGGAATTCCCGCACCAGTATCTTTTTGTTTGGATTCTCCTCCCCCAGTTATTTTCTAAGATTTAGTGGAGATCCAATCTTCCACTAAACTGGTCCGGGGGGTGCCACCCACTACTTAAAGTTAAACCTATACACCCACAAAGAAAGAAGTATCTTGTAGGGCGCACTGAGAATCAAAATATTTATTATAAAATATAACTTTTAATAGTTCCTATAAAAAGTCTCTTAATCAGATGGAGACCACATGACCTTGTCTCAGAGTGAAATATTTAAAAGATAGAACAATGTGATAAGAATTGAAAAAATGTGAAAGAATTAAAATGAGAAGAAAAGAATGAACGTATGTGTGTCAGTTATTTATATATTTCTTGGCTTAAATTGCCTTTATAATAAATTTCTGCTTGCTGCTGTTATTATGTTACAGCTGAGCAAACAGTAATGTTGCCACCAGGGTTTATTCAATTATATATTCAAATGAGGGAGCACTGTATCATATGGCAGTGTTAATTTTTCCTCATATGAGCAATGTTCTCTGCTGCTCGGTAATATGTGGTTTTTCTGATTTTTTCTCCCAACTGAGTAGTGATTTTATACACAACCACAGTCTAGAGGTGCGTGGGGATGGAACTTTATAGATCGAATTATCAAGGATATGTCCCTTCAATATTTATTCTTTATTCTGCATGTCCCTGTTTCTGTATTTAAGCGGATTTACCGCCAGACCGGGTGCAGTTGGACCATACGTTTTTATTGTCACACCTCTCCTTAAGATGGAGTTAAATTAATGCAATGTAACCTATTTATATCAATAGGATCTCTGTTACCCAAAAATTAAGCGATGTCCTCGCTGGGTTAAAAATGGTTATATCGGTGTGTGACAATTATAGACGAACTGATAATTAGATAGTACTTCTTGGTCCTAGGGTGATTTATGTTAGCACCCCTTATAATATTCCCCACCTCTCCTCAATCCCGGTACTAAGCGGGTTACCGCCGGGAAATGCCGTGACAGATATGTTAGATTAAATGTTTCACATATACTCAGTTGTAATTAAACATGCCTCGATTGGACATGCAGCATTTAATGTCTTTTTTTATGTACATACAAACAGTTCACATATATTGAGCAGTAATTACTGTTTTATTAAACACTTATATTCACTTTGGGGTATTATTCACTGTGTGTTCGTGCACATAATTCCCTTTATTCACCCCAACATTGTAGGGGTTATGGCAATTAAATGTGCCAAGGTAGGGAGCGCTAAGCGCTGTTTCACAGTGAAGCAGTGTCAATTATAGGTGTCATACAGTAATAAGCGGTCGCATCCGCCTGTCTGTTTATTTGCGGGTAGCACAATATATGTGCTCCCGACAATATGCTGCGCCGCTGCCTGTCAGTTTATCTCGGGTAGCACTAAGAGTGTGCTCCCGGCGTAGCAGAGTTTGCCGCTATTACGGTCACAGAATATATCGTGGTGCAGGTTCTGGGTAGCTTTTAGAATGTGCTCCCGGCGTAACCGCATACATATACCGCTATCGGCTGCCGTAACAGGCTGCCTATTAGCACAGATCCCGGGTAGCCTTTACAGTGCGCTCCCGGCGTGCTTATACATTTACGTCGCTGTCGGCTTCTGTGACAGGCTGTCTGCTAGCACAGGTCCCGGGTAGCACAGTGACTGTGCTCCCGGCGTTGCTGTGCGTTCGTGCCGCTGTCGGCTTTATTGTCAGGCTAAGTGTCTATACGGGCTGTATTAACAGGATGGCTACATGCTCATACAAATAAACCCTAAGTGGAACAATTATACTGACTGACTACACATACAAATGTATGTGTAGTCAGTCAGTATAATTGTTCCACTTAGGGTTTATTTGTATGAGCATGTAGCCATCCTGTTAATACAGCCCGTATAGACACTTAGCCTGACAATAAAGCCGACAGCGGCACGAACGCACAGCAACGCCGGGAGCACAGTCACTGTGCTACCCGGGACCTGTGCTAGCAGACAGCCTGTCACAGAAGCCGACAGCGACGTAAATGTATAAGCACGCCGGGAGCGCACTGTAAAGGCTACCCGGGATCTGTGCTAATAGGCAGCCTGTTACGGCAGCCGATAGCGGTATATGTATGCGGTTACGCCGGGAGCACATTCTAAAAGCTACCCAGAACCTGCACCACGATATATTCTGTGACCGTAATAGCGGCAAACTCTGCTACGCCGGGAGCACACTCTTAGTGCTACCCGAGATAAACTGACAGGCAGCGGCGCAGCATATTGTCGGGAGCACATATATTGTGCTACCCGCAAATAAACAGACAGGCGGATGCGACCGCTTATTACTGTATGACACCTATAATTGACACTGCTTCACTGTGAAACAGCGCTTAGCGCTCCCTACCTTGGCACATTTAATTGCCATAACCCCTACAATGTTGGGGTGAATAAAGGGAATTATGTGCACGAACACACAGTGAATAATACCCCAAAGTGAATATAAGTGTTTAATAAAACAGTAATTACTGCTCAATATATGTGAACTGTTTGTATGTACATAAAAAAAGACATTAAATGCTGCATGTCCAATCGAGGCATGTTTAATTACAACTGAGTATATGTGAAACATTTAATCTAACATATCTGTCACGGCATTTCCCGGCGGTAACCCGCTTAGTACCGGGATTGAGGAGAGGTGGGGAATATTATAAGGGGTGCTAACATAAATCACCCTAGGACCAAGAAGTACTATCTAATTATCAGTTCGTCTATAATTGTCACACACCGATATAACCATTTTTAACCCAGCGAGGACATCGCTTAATTTTTGGGTAACAGAGATCCTATTGATATAAATAGGTTACATTGCATTAATTTAACTCCATCTTAAGGAGAGGTGTGACAATAAAAACGTATGGTCCAACTGCACCCGGTCTGGCGGTAAATCCGCTTAAATACAGAAACAGGGACATGCAGAATAAAGAATAAATATTGAAGGGACATATCCTTGATAATTCGATCTATAAAGTTCCATCCCCACGCACCTCTAGACTGTGGTTGTGTATAAAATCACTACTCAGTTGGGAGAAAAAATCAGAAAAACCACATATTACCGAGCAGCAGAGAACATTGCTCATATGAGGAAAAATTAACACTGCCATATGATACAGTGCTCCCTCATTTGAATATATAATTGAATAAACCCTGGTGGCAACATTACTGTTTGCTCAGCTGTAACATAATAACAGCAGCAAGCAGAAATTTATTATAAAGGCAATTTAAGCCAAGAAATATATAAATAACTGACACACATACGTTCATTCTTTTCTTCTCATTTTAATTCTTTCACATTTTTTCAATTCTTATCACATTGTTCTATCTTTTAAATATTTCACTCTGAGACAAGGTCATGTGGTCTCCATCTGATTAAGAGACTTTTTATAGGAACTATTAAAAGTTATATTTTATAATAAATATTTTGATTCTCAGTGCGCCCTACAAGATACTTCTTTCTTTGTGGGTGTATAGGTTTAACTTTAAGTAGTGGGTGGCACCCCCCGGACCAGTTTAGTGGAAGATTGGATCTCCACTAAATCTTAGAAAATAACTGGGGGAGGAGAATCCAAACAAAAAGATACTGGTGCGGGAATTCCTTCTTTTGTGTCTTCCAAGTTAAAACTGGTGTTCTACCAGATTCTTATTCCGAGCACAGTGCTATTCAAATTAAAATAAGGCAACATACCCTTGAAAAATATATTTACAAATAATACCATTAAATCTAAATCAACCTAGTCAATCAACAAAAATGTCACTGTTCAGCCTTAATCAAGATCTTACGAACAGACAAGAAAAATGGAGAAGTACACCTGTCAACCCCTTTGGGGGACTTATGAAGGACTCGTCTGGTGGTAATGAACACAATTGGTCTGGTGACTTGGTGACACTTAAAGATCTGCTGATCAAACAAACAAAGGTCCATTGGAACAAAATGATGTTCGATAGTTACCAGGTCAATAACCTCACACCAAGGGGCCTCAGACCAAAGGTGTTCCCAGCCTTTGAGCTGGAAGAAAAACTAAAACAGGAGTGGGAGGAAGCACTTCTTAAATGCTCTTCGGATTTGATAAAAATCTTAATAAAGCATGATGAGAAAAAGATGTCACTGCTGACAGAAGAGATTAGCAAGATAGGGGATAAACTTAAAGAATTTGAAGGTCTGGAAACATTCCAGAAAACATATCTCAAATACAAAAACGAAGTGGAAAACTTTGAAAAGAACCTGATCGAGAGGAAACAACAGAAATTTCAAAGAGATATGCATGACTATAAGAACCACACTATCTTTAAATGGAATACAAAGAAATACAGGACACAAAGAGGGTATAACCAACAATATTCAGTGTCAGAGACAGAAACATCCGAAGGAGACTCCTCCACAAGTTCCCAGAGTGGTCAAGAAAACAGAGGAAGAGGGCAACATAACCGTCATTTTTTAGGGGTAGGCAATACCAACTATGCCAGCACCCCAAGAGAACAAGACGAGGGCGCAACAGTAAGAAGAAGAAAAAAGAGAGAAAGAGGGGATTGGGGCAACAACCCACACAAACGTTTTTACCCGAACAATCGGTAGACGCGACACAAGACCCCACGCAGAACTCCCTGCAGGTTATAAACCTGACAGACAGGGTCTTGAATGAACATCATATTAGCGTCCTATCCAAGGGACTTTCCTTTTCCCCGGTTAAAAAGATGGAGAGATTCACGGTGGAAAAAGACCTGAACCTCTTTGTCAGAAAAATACTCCTAAAGAAATTTTACTGTAATAAGACCACCTCAGAGCCCCAAGATACCCCTCCCACCAACGATCCCCAGGAGGTGGAAGCACTTAAAATGTTGGAAGAGCTACTGGAAGAAAACCAGAGTGACGACACCGGAAGCAATAGTACACAAACAAGGGATACTTCCCTGAAAAGAAAATCGACATTCTCTCCGAGTTATCAAACCTGCCCACAAGCAAAAGTTTATTTAGATCTGGTCTCTCGCGACCTGGACAAACTCTTCTCAGGAGATAATAAGATCCACCATCATAATCTCTCTAAAGAGGAGTACACAGCCCTACAAGAGATAAAAGAATGGGATAATCTCGAAATTAAACCTTCGGATAAAGGAGGAAATATAGTTCTGTGGAGCACAGAGCTATATTTGGAGGAAATTTTAAAACAACTGAGAGATCGCAATTGCTATCAGCTATTATCATCCAATCCCACAGAGAACTTTTTAGGGCAATACCAGGAATTAGTGGACAATCTCCTGAGGGAGGGTACGATAACGAAAAGAGAGAGAGATTTCCTATGGGTGGATAACCCCAAGGTACCCACATTTTATGCTCTCCCAAAGGTGCACAAAAATAAGACCAAGCCGCCAGGAAGACCTATTGTGTCGGGGATTGGGGGACTAACGGAGAATGCGAGTGTGTTTGTGGACAAACACCTCAGGAACTTCGTTGTGGAACTCCCGTCCTACACAAGGGACACGATGGACGTTCTCAAGAAAATCGAGAACCTCACTGCTACATCTGATACATGGCTGTGTACTTGTGATGTAGAATCTCTATACACAAGTATCAGCCATGAATATGGCATCAAGGCCGTAAATTACTTCCTAAACACCCGAGAACGAAGTAACTTCGATGACTGCCTGATCTCCCTTTTGCAATTCGTCCTGACAAAAAACTATTTTGTTTTCGATGGAAAGTTCTTCCTCCAGACCCGGGGTACAGCTATGGGCAGTACGTGTGCTCCGACGTACGCCAATCTGTACCTCGGGTGGTGGGAGAAGGAAGTGGTATTTGCACCAGAAAATGACAAATACACCTGTCATGTCAATAGTTGGTTTAGGTACATAGATGATGTACTAATCATCTGGCAGGGGGACCCCGACCTCTTCAGGGAATTCATCAAGAGATTGAATATCAATCCTTACAATCTCAAATTGACGATGGAAATGAACCAGGAGAAAGTGACCTTCCTGGACCTGATGATAGAGGTAGATACGAGGGGGAACATCACCTCAGATATGTACAGGAAGGAAACGGCAAGCAATAGCATCCTCCACGCCCAGAGCTCCCACTTACCTGCAACCATCCGCGGGATCCCCAAAGGGGAGTTCCTGCGTACTAGGAGGAACTGCTCGGATAAGAAGCAATTCGAGGTCAGGGCAAAGGAACTCACGGAGAGACTGCAAGTGAGGGGGTATAGCCACAAAATCATCAAAAAGGGCTACAAAGCAGCAAGTACAAGTAACCGTGAATCCCTGATTTTACCAAAAACAAAAACAAAAAGCAGGGAAGAGCAGGTACGCTATGTAGGCACCTTCTGTAATGAGTGGCGACAAATACAGGAGATACTCCAGAGACACTGGGGAATACTCACTACGGATCATGAACTTGCTAAGATACTAGGAGATCGTATCCAGACCAGCTGGAGAAAATCCCCGAACCTTCGAGACACACTGGTGCATAGCCATTTCGATAGAAATAAACATAAACAGAGAAAATACCCAGGAACACATAAATGTGGCGATTGCAGTACGTGCAAGTTTATAGCACCAACAAGGGAGATCAAGGACAGATATGACAAGATACACAAAATCACAGATTTCATTAACTGTAAGACCACTGGAATCATCTACTGCCTCCTTTGCCCATGTGGCTTGAGGTACATTGGCATGACAAGCAGACAGTTGAGAATAAGGGTGATGGAACACATCAGAAATATCAAAAATGCAGGACGTGACAGGGAAAATTTTAAACAACTCACTAGTGTGGCGAGACACTTTTTGAAACACCATGGCGGGAGACCAGACAAACTACAAGCATTCGGAATAGAAAAACTAAACCTTGGAATAAGAGGGGGAGATGTCATGAAGGAACTCCTTAAAAAAGAATCCAAGTGGATCTTCCGAATGAATAGTGTGGAACCATGGGGCCTGAATGAGACCAACCAATTCACCTGCTTTCTTTGATTCCGGAATATGAGAACGAATCCAGGTCCTGCAACCTTCCCTTCGTCTTTCTTTTACATTAAGAAATACAAAAATTCTTTACATCAACCCTTTCCACATTACTTGAATTATAAAACCTTCCTCTGTACCTTCCATGTTTTCAAATTCAGCCCTTTCAAACGGGGTCCTTTTCCCTCCTTAGACTTCCCCCCTCCCTCTTCCCTTTCCCTTTAACCAATTGCCCTTATAAATAGCGGTATCCCCGATATATTCAGCATTGAGGAATTTGGGGCTATACGAACAAGAGATCAGTAGGATATAATCCTGCACCACTTGATATCCTAAGTAAATTTGATTTAATATCTAATAAACGAATAAATGGAGAAATATTATAATGTATATTTGTCATTAATATTGTACAAGACGTACACAAATCCTAAAAAAGTATTAAAAATTTGCAATAATAAAAAGAAAAATTCGTGTACACATTAATAATCGTGCACAACTTCTATTGTGATGTAATCACATATTTCACCGCATATATCACATAATAACAATCACATCTTTTCTTAATTATCACTATTTACTTTCACTTATGTTTACGGTTTGTCTTTTATTATCACGTTTTTCTTTCACTTATAGATGTACATTTAATAAATAACAAGCAATTTTATTTTATTAATATTATTTATTCCTAGAAGACACTTAAAATCACATCTCATTAAATCCACTTTCTATTCCTAGAAAGACACATGAAATCACATCTTATTAATCCACTTTCTCCTCCCCTTTTTCACATAAGAACTGTCTTAAATAAATTTTTCCAAATAATTCACCACTTAATGTATCCAATAATTAACAATAAGAATGATGTAGTGTCCTTTGATATATAAAAACACAACTTATAAGTAGGCTGTACATGAATAATAAAATAAACAAGATAAAATGATGATGAATAATACATGCAAATAATACATGTATATAATCAACAAGAAAGGAGACTCAATGGTAATAGCAAGAGTCCCCCATATCATGACACCTAAAAGGGTCAGATAATGAAATATAATAGACTATAAAAATATTATGACAAATACCAGTTGAATTCATAAAAAGGCATGATACTTATATAGCACATGTACCCTTAGATATTAACAGTCGTGGATAAATTGAAAATATAAATAAACAAAGAATCACATTTTAAAAAATTAAAAAATTAAAAACAGTATTTTATTTAAAAAAAATGCCAACTATTATAATAAATAATCCAGATACAATGAAACTTATGACATTTTAGTGAATAATTATTATGATGTCAGATTTAGACAAAAACTGACAAAGTATCAGTAAAAACGTATCAGGAACCCCTTTTACATGTAATAGATAGAGAGGGGGAGTATCCATAAGAAAATGAACAGTGACACTCATCCAATGAGAAATGAAGGCGGGGGATTTAAACCCGTCCAGGAGAACAGTCTGGTTGATACCTTGAGGAAGCGATAGTGAAACGGTCGTTGGTAGTCAGATTAGAATGAAATGTATGTGTAGTCAGTCAGTATAATTGTTCCACTTAGGGTTTATTTGTATGAGCATGTAGCCATCCTGTTAATACAGCCCGTATAGACACTTAGCCTGACAATAAAGCCGACAGCGGCACGAACGCACAGCAACGCCGGGAGCACAGTCACTGTGCTACCCGGGACCTGTGCTAGCAGACAGCCTGTCACAGAAGCCGACAGCGACGTAAATGTATAAGCACGCCGGGAGCGCACTGTAAAGGCTACCCGGGATCTGTGCTAATAGGCAGCCTGTTACGGCAGCCGATAGCGGTATATGTATGCGGTTACGCCGGGAGCACATTCTAAAAGCTACCCAGAACCTGCACCACGATATATTCTGTGACCGTAATAGCGGCAAACTCTGCTACGCCGGGAGCACACTCTTAGTGCTACCCGAGATAAACTGACAGGCAGCGGCGCAGCATATTGTCGGGAGCACATATATTGTGCTACCCGCAAATAAACAGACAGGCGGATGCGACCGCTTATTACTGTATGACACCTATAATTGACACTGCTTCACTGTGAAACAGCGCTTAGCGCTCCCTACCTTGGCACATTTAATTGCCATAACCCCTACAATGTTGGGGTGAATAAAGGGAATTATGTGCACGAACACACAGTGAATAATACCCCAAAGTGAATATAAGTGTTTAATAAAACAGTAATTACTGCTCAATATATGTGAACTGTTTGTATGTACATAAAAAAAGACATTAAATGCTGCATGTCCAATCGAGGCATGTTTAATTACAACTGAGTATATGTGAAACATTTAATCTAACATATCTGTCACGGCATTTCCCGGCGGTAACCCGCTTAGTACCGGGATTGAGGAGAGGTGGGGAATATTATAAGGGGTGCTAACATAAATCACCCTAGGACCAAGAAGTACTATCTAATTATCAGTTCGTCTATAATTGTCACACACCGATATAACCATTTTTAACCCAGCGAGGACATCGCTTAATTTTTGGGTAACAGAGATCCTATTGATATAAATAGGTTACATTGCATTAATTTAACTCCATCTTAAGGAGAGGTGTGACAATAAAAACGTATGGTCCAACTGCACCCGGTCTGGCGGTAAATCCGCTTAAATACAGAAACAGGGACATGCAGAATAAAGAATAAATATTGAAGGGACATATCCTTGATAATTCGATCTATAAAGTTCCATCCCCACGCACCTCTAGACTGTGGTTGTGTATAAAATCACTACTCAGTTGGGAGAAAAAATCAGAAAAACCACATATTACCGAGCAGCAGAGAACATTGCTCATATGAGGAAAAATTAACACTGCCATATGATACAGTGCTCCCTCATTTGAATATATAATTGAATAAACCCTGGTGGCAACATTACTGTTTGCTCAGCTGTAACATAATAACAGCAGCAAGCAGAAATTTATTATAAAGGCAATTTAAGCCAAGAAATATATAAATAACTGACACACATACGTTCATTCTTTTCTTCTCATTTTAATTCTTTCACATTTTTTCAATTCTTATCACATTGTTCTATCTTTTAAATATTTCACTCTGAGACAAGGTCATGTGGTCTCCATCTGATTAAGAGACTTTTTATAGGAACTATTAAAAGTTATATTTTATAATAAATATTTTGATTCTCAGTGCGCCCTACAAGATACTTCTTTCTTTGTGGGTGTATAGGTTTAACTTTAAGTAGTGGGTGGCACCCCCCGGACCAGTTTAGTGGAAGATTGGATCTCCACTAAATCTTAGAAAATAACTGGGGGAGGAGAATCCAAACAAAAAGATACTGGTGCGGGAATTCCTTCTTTTGTGTCTTCCAAGTTAAAACTGGTGTTCTACCAGATTCTTATTCCGAGCACAGTGCTATTCAAATTAAAATAAGGCAACATACCCTTGAAAAATATATTTACAAATAATACCATTAAATCTAAATCAACCTAGTCAATCAACAAAAATGTCACTGTTCAGCCTTAATCAAGATCTTACGAACAGACAAGAAAAATGGAGAAGTACACCTGTCAACCCCTTTGGGGGACTTATGAAGGACTCGTCTGGTGGTAATGAACACAATTGGTCTGGTGACTTGGTGACACTTAAAGATCTGCTGATCAAACAAACAAAGGTCCATTGGAACAAAATGATGTTCGATAGTTACCAGGTCAATAACCTCACACCAAGGGGCCTCAGACCAAAGGTGTTCCCAGCCTTTGAGCTGGAAGAAAAACTAAAACAGGAGTGGGAGGAAGCACTTCTTAAATGCTCTTCGGATTTGATAAAAATCTTAATAAAGCATGATGAGAAAAAGATGTCACTGCTGACAGAAGAGATTAGCAAGATAGGGGATAAACTTAAAGAATTTGAAGGTCTGGAAACATTCCAGAAAACATATCTCAAATACAAAAACGAAGTGGAAAACTTTGAAAAGAACCTGATCGAGAGGAAACAACAGAAATTTCAAAGAGATATGCATGACTATAAGAACCACACTATCTTTAAATGGAATACAAAGAAATACAGGACACAAAGAGGGTATAACCAACAATATTCAGTGTCAGAGACAGAAACATCCGAAGGAGACTCCTCCACAAGTTCCCAGAGTGGTCAAGAAAACAGAGGAAGAGGGCAACATAACCGTCATTTTTTAGGGGTAGGCAATACCAACTATGCCAGCACCCCAAGAGAACAAGACGAGGGCGCAACAGTAAGAAGAAGAAAAAAGAGAGAAAGAGGGGATTGGGGCAACAACCCACACAAACGTTTTTACCCGAACAATCGGTAGACGCGACACAAGACCCCACGCAGAACTCCCTGCAGGTTATAAACCTGACAGACAGGGTCTTGAATGAACATCATATTAGCGTCCTATCCAAGGGACTTTCCTTTTCCCCGGTTAAAAAGATGGAGAGATTCACGGTGGAAAAAGACCTGAACCTCTTTGTCAGAAAAATACTCCTAAAGAAATTTTACTGTAATAAGACCACCTCAGAGCCCCAAGATACCCCTCCCACCAACGATCCCCAGGAGGTGGAAGCACTTAAAATGTTGGAAGAGCTACTGGAAGAAAACCAGAGTGACGACACCGGAAGCAATAGTACACAAACAAGGGATACTTCCCTGAAAAGAAAATCGACATTCTCTCCGAGTTATCAAACCTGCCCACAAGCAAAAGTTTATTTAGATCTGGTCTCTCGCGACCTGGACAAACTCTTCTCAGGAGATAATAAGATCCACCATCATAATCTCTCTAAAGAGGAGTACACAGCCCTACAAGAGATAAAAGAATGGGATAATCTCGAAATTAAACCTTCGGATAAAGGAGGAAATATAGTTCTGTGGAGCACAGAGCTATATTTGGAGGAAATTTTAAAACAACTGAGAGATCGCAATTGCTATCAGCTATTATCATCCAATCCCACAGAGAACTTTTTAGGGCAATACCAGGAATTAGTGGACAATCTCCTGAGGGAGGGTACGATAACGAAAAGAGAGAGAGATTTCCTATGGGTGGATAACCCCAAGGTACCCACATTTTATGCTCTCCCAAAGGTGCACAAAAATAAGACCAAGCCGCCAGGAAGACCTATTGTGTCGGGGATTGGGGGACTAACGGAGAATGCGAGTGTGTTTGTGGACAAACACCTCAGGAACTTCGTTGTGGAACTCCCGTCCTACACAAGGGACACGATGGACGTTCTCAAGAAAATCGAGAACCTCACTGCTACATCTGATACATGGCTGTGTACTTGTGATGTAGAATCTCTATACACAAGTATCAGCCATGAATATGGCATCAAGGCCGTAAATTACTTCCTAAACACCCGAGAACGAAGTAACTTCGATGACTGCCTGATCTCCCTTTTGCAATTCGTCCTGACAAAAAACTATTTTGTTTTCGATGGAAAGTTCTTCCTCCAGACCCGGGGTACAGCTATGGGCAGTACGTGTGCTCCGACGTACGCCAATCTGTACCTCGGGTGGTGGGAGAAGGAAGTGGTATTTGCACCAGAAAATGACAAATACACCTGTCATGTCAATAGTTGGTTTAGGTACATAGATGATGTACTAATCATCTGGCAGGGGGACCCCGACCTCTTCAGGGAATTCATCAAGAGATTGAATATCAATCCTTACAATCTCAAATTGACGATGGAAATGAACCAGGAGAAAGTGACCTTCCTGGACCTGATGATAGAGGTAGATACGAGGGGGAACATCACCTCAGATATGTACAGGAAGGAAACGGCAAGCAATAGCATCCTCCACGCCCAGAGCTCCCACTTACCTGCAACCATCCGCGGGATCCCCAAAGGGGAGTTCCTGCGTACTAGGAGGAACTGCTCGGATAAGAAGCAATTCGAGGTCAGGGCAAAGGAACTCACGGAGAGACTGCAAGTGAGGGGGTATAGCCACAAAATCATCAAAAAGGGCTACAAAGCAGCAAGTACAAGTAACCGTGAATCCCTGATTTTACCAAAAACAAAAACAAAAAGCAGGGAAGAGCAGGTACGCTATGTAGGCACCTTCTGTAATGAGTGGCGACAAATACAGGAGATACTCCAGAGACACTGGGGAATACTCACTACGGATCATGAACTTGCTAAGATACTAGGAGATCGTATCCAGACCAGCTGGAGAAAATCCCCGAACCTTCGAGACACACTGGTGCATAGCCATTTCGATAGAAATAAACATAAACAGAGAAAATACCCAGGAACACATAAATGTGGCGATTGCAGTACGTGCAAGTTTATAGCACCAACAAGGGAGATCAAGGACAGATATGACAAGATACACAAAATCACAGATTTCATTAACTGTAAGACCACTGGAATCATCTACTGCCTCCTTTGCCCATGTGGCTTGAGGTACATTGGCATGACAAGCAGACAGTTGAGAATAAGGGTGATGGAACACATCAGAAATATCAAAAATGCAGGACGTGACAGGGAAAATTTTAAACAACTCACTAGTGTGGCGAGACACTTTTTGAAACACCATGGCGGGAGACCAGACAAACTACAAGCATTCGGAATAGAAAAACTAAACCTTGGAATAAGAGGGGGAGATGTCATGAAGGAACTCCTTAAAAAAGAATCCAAGTGGATCTTCCGAATGAATAGTGTGGAACCATGGGGCCTGAATGAGACCAACCAATTCACCTGCTTTCTTTGATTCCGGAATATGAGAACGAATCCAGGTCCTGCAACCTTCCCTTCGTCTTTCTTTTACATTAAGAAATACAAAAATTCTTTACATCAACCCTTTCCACATTACTTGAATTATAAAACCTTCCTCTGTACCTTCCATGTTTTCAAATTCAGCCCTTTCAAACGGGGTCCTTTTCCCTCCTTAGACTTCCCCCCTCCCTCTTCCCTTTCCCTTTAACCAATTGCCCTTATAAATAGCGGTATCCCCGATATATTCAGCATTGAGGAATTTGGGGCTATACGAACAAGAGATCAGTAGGATATAATCCTGCACCACTTGATATCCTAAGTAAATTTGATTTAATATCTAATAAACGAATAAATGGAGAAATATTATAATGTATATTTGTCATTAATATTGTACAAGACGTACACAAATCCTAAAAAAGTATTAAAAATTTGCAATAATAAAAAGAAAAATTCGTGTACACATTAATAATCGTGCACAACTTCTATTGTGATGTAATCACATATTTCACCGCATATATCACATAATAACAATCACATCTTTTCTTAATTATCACTATTTACTTTCACTTATGTTTACGGTTTGTCTTTTATTATCACGTTTTTCTTTCACTTATAGATGTACATTTAATAAATAACAAGCAATTTTATTTTATTAATATTATTTATTCCTAGAAGACACTTAAAATCACATCTCATTAAATCCACTTTCTATTCCTAGAAAGACACATGAAATCACATCTTATTAATCCACTTTCTCCTCCCCTTTTTCACATAAGAACTGTCTTAAATAAATTTTTCCAAATAATTCACCACTTAATGTATCCAATAATTAACAATAAGAATGATGTAGTGTCCTTTGATATATAAAAACACAACTTATAAGTAGGCTGTACATGAATAATAAAATAAACAAGATAAAATGATGATGAATAATACATGCAAATAATACATGTATATAATCAACAAGAAAGGAGACTCAATGGTAATAGCAAGAGTCCCCCATATCATGACACCTAAAAGGGTCAGATAATGAAATATAATAGACTATAAAAATATTATGACAAATACCAGTTGAATTCATAAAAAGGCATGATACTTATATAGCACATGTACCCTTAGATATTAACAGTCGTGGATAAATTGAAAATATAAATAAACAAAGAATCACATTTTAAAAAATTAAAAAATTAAAAACAGTATTTTATTTAAAAAAAATGCCAACTATTATAATAAATAATCCAGATACAATGAAACTTATGACATTTTAGTGAATAATTATTATGATGTCAGATTTAGACAAAAACTGACAAAGTATCAGTAAAAACGTATCAGGAACCCCTTTTACATGTAATAGATAGAGAGGGGGAGTATCCATAAGAAAATGAACAGTGACACTCATCCAATGAGAAATGAAGGCGGGGGATTTAAACCCGTCCAGGAGAACAGTCTGGTTGATACCTTGAGGAAGCGATAGTGAAACGGTCGTTGGTAGTCAGATTAGAATGAAATGTATGTGTAGTCAGTCAGTATAATTGTTCCACTTAGGGTTTATTTGTATGAGCATGTAGCCATCCTGTTAATACAGCCCGTATAGACACTTAGCCTGACAATAAAGCCGACAGCGGCACGAACGCACAGCAACGCCGGGAGCACAGTCACTGTGCTACCCGGGACCTGTGCTAGCAGACAGCCTGTCACAGAAGCCGACAGCGACGTAAATGTATAAGCACGCCGGGAGCGCACTGTAAAGGCTACCCGGGATCTGTGCTAATAGGCAGCCTGTTACGGCAGCCGATAGCGGTATATGTATGCGGTTACGCCGGGAGCACATTCTAAAAGCTACCCAGAACCTGCACCACGATATATTCTGTGACCGTAATAGCGGCAAACTCTGCTACGCCGGGAGCACACTCTTAGTGCTACCCGAGATAAACTGACAGGCAGCGGCGCAGCATATTGTCGGGAGCACATATATTGTGCTACCCGCAAATAAACAGACAGGCGGATGCGACCGCTTATTACTGTATGACACCTATAATTGACACTGCTTCACTGTGAAACAGCGCTTAGCGCTCCCTACCTTGGCACATTTAATTGCCATAACCCCTACAATGTTGGGGTGAATAAAGGGAATTATGTGCACGAACACACAGTGAATAATACCCCAAAGTGAATATAAGTGTTTAATAAAACAGTAATTACTGCTCAATATATGTGAACTGTTTGTATGTACATAAAAAAAGACATTAAATGCTGCATGTCCAATCGAGGCATGTTTAATTACAACTGAGTATATGTGAAACATTTAATCTAACATATCTGTCACGGCATTTCCCGGCGGTAACCCGCTTAGTACCGGGATTGAGGAGAGGTGGGGAATATTATAAGGGGTGCTAACATAAATCACCCTAGGACCAAGAAGTACTATCTAATTATCAGTTCGTCTATAATTGTCACACACCGATATAACCATTTTTAACCCAGCGAGGACATCGCTTAATTTTTGGGTAACAGAGATCCTATTGATATAAATAGGTTACATTGCATTAATTTAACTCCATCTTAAGGAGAGGTGTGACAATAAAAACGTATGGTCCAACTGCACCCGGTCTGGCGGTAAATCCGCTTAAATACAGAAACAGGGACATGCAGAATAAAGAATAAATATTGAAGGGACATATCCTTGATAATTCGATCTATAAAGTTCCATCCCCACGCACCTCTAGACTGTGGTTGTGTATAAAATCACTACTCAGTTGGGAGAAAAAATCAGAAAAACCACATATTACCGAGCAGCAGAGAACATTGCTCATATGAGGAAAAATTAACACTGCCATATGATACAGTGCTCCCTCATTTGAATATATAATTGAATAAACCCTGGTGGCAACATTACTGTTTGCTCAGCTGTAACATAATAACAGCAGCAAGCAGAAATTTATTATAAAGGCAATTTAAGCCAAGAAATATATAAATAACTGACACACATACGTTCATTCTTTTCTTCTCATTTTAATTCTTTCACATTTTTTCAATTCTTATCACATTGTTCTATCTTTTAAATATTTCACTCTGAGACAAGGTCATGTGGTCTCCATCTGATTAAGAGACTTTTTATAGGAACTATTAAAAGTTATATTTTATAATAAATATTTTGATTCTCAGTGCGCCCTACAAGATACTTCTTTCTTTGTGGGTGTATACTGGAATATATATATATATATATATATATTCCCAGGGTGGCCAGGCACTTCCTCCTAATTCAGCTGTAGTTTGGGTGCTCGCACCAAAATGATGCATGTACAGTCCCAGCGTGGGTGCTGCACTCCAAAGAAACTTCTATGAATCCGTATAAAACAAGGTTTATTCAGCAACGTTTCGATGTCAGCGCGACATCGTCATCAGGCTTAAACAACAAACAGTACAAATACACGTACCTTTATAAGAAACACCACGGTGAATATTCAGACAGTGAGTGCTGGAGACTGCCCCCTCTGCGCAAGCAGATGACGTCAGCAGCGTCAGGAGGATCATCCAGCAATCGTGCACTCGTCACCAAGACAACATGTATAAACAAATGGACGCAGTCACGTCCTGTCAGGATCATCTAGCATGGAAGCTGTAAAACAGAAAACTATGCATAAGTTACAATGTAAGAGGCGCACAGTGTTCATGGCTATATAGAGACGCTAAACATGTTAATGGGGAAACACTCATGAAAATTAAAGGGGATACAGGCATATATAACAGGGTGGAACATTACAAAATGCACATGAAAAGAAAAGAGGATTACAGATACCGCATAATTACAACAGAGCAGAGATGCCTGTATGCTCATTGAGGCCGTAAGGTGCAACTGTGCCTAATCTAATGATCCACCGGGCTTCGCAACGAAGGAGCGCAGCTTTCCGGTCTCCACCCCGTATAGACGGGGGGACATGATCTATCATCCGATATTTCATGGAAGTCAGATTATGCTTCAATAGGGCGAAATGGCGTACCACAGGTTGCTCGCTAGTACCAGATGCTAAAGCTTTTTTTACAGCAGACCTGTGGGCAGCCATTTGCTCCTTGAATGTGCCCTCAGTTTTCCCTATATAGGACAGGCCACAAGGGCACATAATTTGATACACAGTATACTGTGAATTACAAGATAGGGTATGTCTGATATGCATCATTTTGCCGGTACGTGGATGGTTGTATGTGGGGCCTGGTATCATGAATTGGCATGTAGTACAACTGCATCTGACGCATCCCAGTATCCTGGATGCTCTACCTACTTTACAAGGGGCAGCATCGGATTTGACTAAAATATCTCTGAGGTTGCGGGAGCGTTTGTAGCTTGGCAGCAGTTTGCCATTATTCACACCAATTTCAGTATCAGATTGAATCATGGGCCAGTAGGAGTTGGCAATTCTTTTGACCTGAGGGCTGAGTTCATTATAGGTAGTAACCCACGGCATCGTAGAGGGGGCCAGGGGGTTAGAGATTTTGGGAACCAACAATTGGTCACGGTCAAGAGCCATAACTCTGGTTTTAGTGGCTAGTAATTCTGATAACGGGTAGCCTCTGGCCAAAAACCGTTCAACCATCTGATCCAGATGAGTAGATATGAGGCTAGGGTCAGAGACTATGCGTCTGACGCGGAGCATCTGGGAATAAGGCAAGCTGCGAATAGTGGATTTAGGGTGACAGCTGGAATATTGAAGGGCATTATTGCGGTTTGTGGGCTTACTGTAAAGGCATGTGGATAGACTGCCATTATTTATGTTGATAGAAACATCCAGGAAATGGATCACTGTCGGGCTCCAAGAGTAAGTGAATTTGATTGGACTGGTGCTCAAATTATGAGCATCAATGTAATTACACAAAACCTGCGGGTCAGAATTCCAGAAAATCAAAAGGTCATCAATATAACGAAAGTACTGTAACATATGGGGTGTAATAGGAGGATTATCAAAAAAGAAACTTTGTTCGAACTCAAACATGAAGGCGTTGGCATATGAGGGGGCCACCGCTGCCCCCATAGCCACGCCCATCAGCTGTAAATAAAACTTGTTATTATACAAAAATAAATTTTTTGTCAGCACCATATCCATAAGTTCCACAAAAAAATTCACATTGGGGCCCAGATATTTGGGATTATTAGTTAAGAAATGACGTAATGCTGACAAGCCGTCGACATGAGGAATAGCTGTGTATAAAGAACACACGTCAATTGAGAACATACATGTATGTTCACCCAGATCTCTCAGGGATTGTAGACTTTGCAGCAAGCTCGTGGTATCCTTAAGATACCGGGGATGATGTGAAATGCATTGTTGGAGCTGGCTGTCCAAATAAATGGAGAGGGGTTGCATGAGGGAATTCCTGGCTGCCACGATGGGGCGGCCGGGTGGATCCACTAAAGTCTTATGGATTTTGGGTGTACAGTAAAACAGGGGCACCACAGGATGTTCAGGTAAAAGGGCATTTTGCAATTTGGTGGAGATGTAATTGTTGTCCACTCCGCTTTGTAGTAGCGCCTTTAATTCTTTGGTGAAGGTCACAGTCGGGTCACTTGCAAGTTTACGGTAGGTAGATGTATCATCTAGATAAGATAGTACCTGGGTATGGTACTTATCCAAGTCCATCAGCACAAGGGCTCCCCCTTTATCAGCTGGGCGGAATACCAGCGAGTTGTCATCTGCCAGATTTTTTAGCGCCGCTCTTTCAGTTCTGCTTAAGTTATTATGCAAACATTTATAGTCGTGTGCCGCTGTCTGAACCTCTTTGTTGAGTAGACGGGCAAATGTTTTAATCGACGGATTAAACGACTGTGGGTCGAATGTAGACCTCGGTTGGATTTGCAGCAATTGTCGGGGTAATGTGGCGACATGTTCAGAAGTGCTGGTGCTTATAGGAGGAGGTTGTGGTTTGTTAAAATATTCTTTAAGTCGAAGTTGTCTGGTCAGCCTTTGCTGTTCGATGGTCCAATCTAGTTCGCTGAAGATTGTGGTAGGAACATAAGAAAGTCCTTTCGAGAGGACCCTGGATTCAACCTGGGTCAACTCCCGTGTTGATAAATTAATAATTAGCGATTCTGTGATCTCGGGGGTTTTTTGTAGCCCCTTCCTCGTGTGCCGACCACCCCTTCTGGTGCGTCTACGTGTCCTCCTGTGCGGGCACGGGTTGTCACAGCTAAAGGGATGAACGGTTTAGGTTTTCTTGCTTTATTTTGTGTGCTATCGCTACCAGAGGAATTAAAATCAGTCGATGAATCGTTAATATACGTTGTTCTTCCACGATCTCTTCTAAAGAAAGGTTTCCTCGCACCACCTTCTCTTTGTGGGGTTGCCCAGTGATAGATGCAATTGGTCTCATAGTCTAGATCTACTTTTTGTTTTTTGTCCTTTTTGAACTTGATTAGTTCTCTCTTATAGGTCTGTAATTGCCTGTTAAGTTTGTCATACCACGCATTAGTAGTGTCATTCTCCAGGTTTGCTTTATGGAGAGTTTCAAATGTTGCAGCTTTGTTTTTGCACACAGAGACCTCTTTGTTGGAGTATTCGATTATCAACAGCATATGGTCAAAGGCGCATTTGTTAGCAATGGCTACCCATCTACGGCAGAACGCCGGGTCATGGCGTCCTATTGTGGGGGCATTCTTAACACGTAGGCCTCTCGGGATTTTCCTGGAGCGATGGTATTCGCTCAGAGAGAGCGCATGGAAATGATGATCAATTTCTCTGCGTTTAATTTTTAATAAGTCCTTATATAGGTCCTCCAATGAAGTGGACTCTGCAAGATCTCCCAGCAAATCTGTATTAAGTATACGGTCTGCTTCATTGTCCGTGTAGGTATAAATCTCCCCTGCGGCAAACGCCGGGTCTGTAAAGCCACTGACATCAGGCTCATGAGATGTAGACGGATCCATGTGTCGACAGAAACTGTTGACTGTGGGCAAATAGAAATAGGCAGCAAAGAGCTTCTAAAATCAATTCCGTAGGAGGTGTCTTTATAGTATAATCCACCTACAAGGCTGTGGATAGATGCAATCTCACAGGACAGAAAATTCTCCTGATGTGTAAAAACAGCGGGGGTGCTCTTGGCGTGGGTAGCCGGCTATGGGTGCCGAATCACCCCAATATATTCCCAGGGTGGCCAGGCACTTCCTCCTAATTCAGCTGTAGTTTGGGTGCTCGCACCAAAATGATGCATGTACAGTCCCAGCGTGGGTGCTGCACTCCAAAGAAACTTCTATGAATCCGTATAAAACAAGGTTTATTCAGCAACGTTTCGATGTCAGCGCGACATCGTCATCAGGCTTAAACAACAAACAGTACAAATACACGTACCTTTATAAGAAACACCACTGTGAATATTCAGACAGTGAGTGCTGGAGACCGCCCCCTCTGCGCAAGCAGATGACGTCAGCAGCGTCAGGAGGATCATCCAGCAATCGTGCACCCGTCACCAAGACAACATGTATAAACAAATGGACGCAGTCACGTCCTGTAAGGATCATCTAGCATGGAAGCTGTAAAACAGAAAACTATGCATAAGTTACAATGTAAGAGGCGCACAGTGTTCATGGCTATATAGAGACGCTAAACATGTTAATGGGGAAACACTCATGAAAATTAAAGGGGATACAGGCATATATAACAGGGTGGAACATTACAAAATGCACATGAAAAGAAAAGAGGATTACAGATACCGCATAATTACAACAGAGCAGAGATGCCTGTATGCTCATTGAGGCCGTAAGGTGCAACTGTGCCTAATCTAATGATCCACCGGGCTTCGCAACGAAGGAGCGCAGCTTTCCGGTCTCCACCCCGTATAGACGGGGGGACATGATCTATCATCCGATATTTCATGGTAGTCAGATTATGCTTCAATAGGGCGAAATGGCGTGCCACAGGTTGCTCGCTAGTACCAGATGCTAAAGCTTTTTTTACAGCAGACCTGTGGGCAGCCATTTGCTCCTTGAATGTGCCCTCAGTTTTCCCTATATAGGACAGGCCACAAGGGCACAGAATTTGATACACAGTATACTGTGAATTACAAGATAGGGTATGTCTGATATGCATCATTTTGCCGGTACGTGGATGGTTGTATGTGGGGCCTGGTATCATGAATTGGCATGTGTATATATATATATATATATATATATATATATAGCGAAAACAAGACTGATAGCCAGCAACTACAGATTTTTAGAAAAATATCAAAAACATTTTTTAATTTTTAAAGTGCAGAGTGACAGAAAAAATACATCAAGAGGAGTCCAGTGTAGGCATAGTAGGCATAGTATACTTAGCGGTAGTTAAGAGCCATAGAAAATAGAGACCGGTCCTCCTCCACCAATGGTCATCGCACGACAGCTGTTTCGGTGCTAGGACAGCACCTTAGTCATGTGCAAGAGACCCAAGAGGTCTCTTTGGTCTCTTGCACATGACTAAGGTGCTGTCCTAGCACCGAAACAGCTGTCGTGCGATGACCATTGGTGGAGGAGGACCGGTCTCTATTTTCTATGGCTCTTAACTACCGCTAAGTATACTATGCCTACTATGCCTACACTGGACTCCTCTTGATGTATTTTTTCTGTCACTCTGCACTTTAAAAATTAAAAAATGTTTTTGATATTTTTCTAAAAATCTGTAGTTGCTGGCTATCAGTCTTGTTTTCGCTACATGACTCTACATATCTGAGCCTGGCACGCAGTCCATCCTCCAAGTTTGTGTGTGCGGTTTATCCAGTCCCCATACGTATATATATATATATATATTTCTCCTGCATTTAGAATTTGTACACATTCAAATATTAAGGGGATATTATATTCATAATAAGATTTGTGCTAGAAGACAAAACTTCCTGCTTTAAGTAACCTAGCACACCGTGTGACTGGAAGTCTTGTGTCTGGAAATTTAACAAGGTATCTTGTTTCAGCTCTAGAATAAATTGCATTGAAAACCATTACTCGGAAAGTCGTATAATATGCTTTACCCAATGACAAAATATGGCTTTATCAATAGTCATCCTGCTCTTTGTTCTGCTGATAAGGTTTTATATAAAAGAGGACTTACACAGTCAATATTATTACCTCAGTGCCCCTTTCTGCTGAGTTTACAAACACAGAAAGTGTAAAAAGTAATTTACAATTAGCAGGTTCCTTTCTAAGATGTGAACTGTGCAGTAGAAATATATGATAGTTCTTTGGGATATAAGAGAATCTCTGGCGTTTTAAAAAGCAATAGAGTCTACATTGTTTTACAATGTTAGTGTATAGCAAAAAAAATTATAACTAAATAGAGAGGCGGCACTTCGGGGCTAGTGAAAAAAAAAACTTTACTGCGGTCGGTTCAACTGCAGTAAAGTTTATTTTTTTTTTCAATAGCCCCGGAGTGCAGTCTCTCTATTCAGTTGTATATGTTTGGAATCATTCACATAGGCAGGTACCCGGGCTAGCCCATCATCTGTCTCTGTTAGCGCAGTAGTGCCGGGCCGCTACCAGTCTATATATATATATATATATATATATATATATATATATATATATATATATATATATATATACAGAACAGGAACAGAGTGCGCTTAACCCCTTCATGACAGAGCCAGTTTGTGCCTTCATGACAGAGCCCTTTTTTTCAAATCTGACATGTCTCACTTAAGTGGGGATAACTTTTTTTTGCTTTTACTTATCCCAGTGATTTTGAGATTGTTTTCTCGTGACACATTGTACTTCAAGTTAGTGGTAAATTTTGGTCGATACAGTCTGTGTTTTTTTGTGAAAAATACCAAAATATCGTGAAAAAATGGAAAATTTAGCAATATGCAAAATGTTAAATTTTCTGCTTGTGAGACAAATAATCATACCACTCAAAATAGTTAATAACTAACATAGACCATATGTCTACTTTATGTTGCCATCATTATTTCAACCCCCTTTTCATTTTTTTGGACACTAGGAGGCTTCAAATATGACTAGCAAATTCTCAAATTTTCAAGAAAATTTCAAACACTGATTTTTTTAGGGACCAGTTCAGTTCTGATGTGACTTTGAGGGACTTGTATGTGAGACACCCCCATAAATGATGCCATTTCAAAAACTGCACCCCTCACAGTATTCAAAACAGCATTTTGGAAGTTTGTTAACCCTTTAGGTGTTTCACAGGAATTAAAACAAAGTGTAGGTGAAATTTCAAAATTTCTTTTTTTTTGCAGAGTTTCAATTTTAATACATTTTTCTAACAAATACAGTAGATTTTACTAGAGAAATGTGACTAAAAATTGATTCCCCCAATTCTTGTGTTTTCAAAAATATCCTATATGTGGCCCTAGTGTGCACGTTGACCAAACCACAGGCTTCATAATAGAAGGAGCACCTACTTGATTTTGGAGCCTCCTTTTTATGAGATTTTTTTTTAGGCACCATGTAGGTTTCTAGGCACCATAAGTGCTAAAAGTTAGGAACCTTCCCCACAAGTCACCCCATTTTGCAATCTACACCCCTCAGGGAATTCATCTAGGGGTATAGTGTACATTTCAAACCCCCAGGGGTTTCACCAATTTTGGTACAACTGGGATGTGAAAATGGAAAATTACATTTTTTTACACAAACATGCAGTTCTGGCTCAAAATTTTTCATTTTCACAAGGAATGAAGGAGACAAAGCACCCCAAAATCTGTGCCCCAATTTCTCCCGAGTACGGCAATGCCTCACATGTGACCAAAAAATACCAGTGGGGCGCATAGCAGGACTCAGAAGGGAAGGAGTGATTTTTGGATTTGGCAGCACAGATTTTGGTGGAATGAATGGTGGGTGCCATGTTGCATTAGCAAGACTCCCAAAGCACCAATACAGTGGAACCCCCCCACAAGTCACCCCATTTTGCAAAGTACACCCCTCAGGGAATTCATCTAGGGGTATAGTGTACATTTCAAACCCCCAGGGGTTTCACCAATTTTGATACAACTGGGATGTGAAAATGGAAAATTAAATTTTTTTACACAAACATGCAGTTATGGCTCAAAATTTTTCATTTTCACAAGGAATGAAGGAGACAAAGCACCCCAAAATCTGTGCCCCAATTTCTCCCGAGTACGGCAATGCCTCACATGTGACCAAAAAATACCAGTTGGGTGCATGGCAGGACTCAGAAGGGAAGGAGTGATTTTTGGATTTTGCAGCACAGATTTTGGTGGAATGAATGGTGGGTGCTATGTTGCACCAATACAGTGGAACCCCCCCACAAGTCACCCCATTTTGCAAAGTACACCCCTCAGGGAATTCATCTAGGGGTATAGTGTACATTTCAAACCCCCAGGGGTTTCACCAATTTTGGTACAACTGGGATGTGAAAATGGAAAATTACATTTTTTTACACAAACATGCAGTTCTGGCTCAAAATTTTTCATTTTCACAAGGAATGAAGGAGACAAAGCACCCCAAAATCTGTGCCCCAATTTCTCCCGAGTACGGCAATGCCTCACATGTGACCAAAAAATACCAGTGGGGCGCATGGCAGGACTCAGAAGGGAAGGAGTGATTTTTGGATTTGGCAGCACAGATTTTGGTGGAATGAATGGTGGGTGCCATGTTGCATTAGCAAGACTCCCAAAGCACCAATACAGTGGAACCCCCCCACAAGTCACCCCATTTTGCAAAGTACACCCCTCAGGGAATTCATCTAGGGGTATAGTGTACATTTCAAACCCCCAGGGGTTTCACCAATTTTGGTACAACTGGGATGTGAAAATGGAAAATTAAATTTTTTTACACAAACATGCAGTTCTGGCTCAAAATTTTTCATTTTCACAAGGAATGAAGGAGACAAAGCACCCCAAAATCTGTGCCCCAATTTCTCCCGAGTACGGCAATGCCTCACATGTGACCAAAAAATACCAGTGGGGCGCATGGCAGGACTCAGAAGGGAAGGAGTGATTTTTGGATTTGGCAGCACAGATTTTGGTGGAATGAATGGTGGGTGCCATGTTGCATTAGCAAGACTCCCAAAGCACCAATACAGTGGAACCCCCCCACAAGTCACCCCATTTTGCAAAGTACACCCCTCAGGGAATTCATCTAGGGGTATAGTGTACATTTCAAACCCCCAGGGGTTTCACCAATTTTGATACAACTGGGCAGTGAAAATGAAAAATTACATTTTTTTACACAAAAATGCAGTTCTGGCTCAAAATTTTTCATTTTCACAAGGAATGAAGGAGACAAAGCACCCCAAAATCTGTGCCCCAATTTCTCCCGAGTACGGCAATGCCTCACATGTGACCAAAAAATACCAGTTGGGCGCATGGCAGGACTCAGAAGGGAAGGAGTGATTTTTGGATTTGGCAGCACAGATTTTGGTGGAATGAATGGTGGGTGCCATGTTGCATTAGCAAGACTCCCAAAGCACCAATAGAGTGGAACCCCCCCACAAGTCACCCCATTTTGCAAAGTACACCCCTCAGGGAATTCATCTAGGGGTATAGTGTACATTTCAAACCCCCAGGGGTTTCACCAATTTTGATACAACCGGGCAGTGAAAATGAAAAATTACATTTTTTTACACAAAAATGCAGTTCTGGCTCAAAATTTTTCATTTTCACAAGGAATGAAGGAGACAAAGCACCCCAAAATCTGTGCCCCAATTTCTCCCGAGTACGGCAATGCCTCACATGTGACCAAAAAATACCAGTTGGGCGCATGGCAGGACTCAGAAGGGAAGGAGTGATTTTTGGATTTGGCAGCACAGATTTTGGTGGAATGAATGGTGGGTGCCATGTTGCATTAGCAAGACTCCCAAAGCACCAATAGAGTGGAACCCCCCCCCACAAGTCACCCCATTTTGCAAAGTACACCCCTCAGGGAATTCATCTAGGGGTATAGTGTACATTTCAAACCCCCAGGGGTTTCACCAATTTTGATACAACTGGGCAGTGAAAATGAAAAATTACATTTTTTTACACAAAAATGCAGTTCTGGCTCAAAATTTTTCATTTTCACAAGGAATGAAGGAGACAAAGCACCCCAAAATCTGTGCCCCAATTTCTCCCGAGTACGGCAATGCCTCACATGTGACCAAAAAATACCAGTTGGGCGCATGGCAGGACTCAGAAGGGAAGGAGTGATTTTTGGATTTGGCAGCACAGATTTTGGTGGAATGAATGGTGGGTGCTATGTTGCATTACCAATACAGTGGAACCCCCCCACAAGTGACCCCATTTTGCAAACTACACCCCTCAGGGAATTCATCTAGGGGTATAGTGTACATTTCAAACCCCCAGGGGTTTCACCAATTTTGGTACAACTGGGCTGTGAAAATAAAAAATTACATTTTTTTACACAAAAATGCAGTTCTGGCTCAAAATTTTTCATTTTCACAAGGAATGAAGGAGACAAAGCACCCCAAAATCTGTGCCCCAATTTCTCCCGAGTACGGCAATGCCTCACATGTGACCAAAAAATACCAGTTGGGCGCATGGCAGGACTCAGAAGGGAAGGAGTGATTTTTGGATTTGGCAGCACAGATTTTGGTGGAATGAATGGTGGGTGCTATGTTGCATTACCAATACAGTGGAACCCCCCCACAAGTGACCCCATTTTGCAAACTACACCCCTCAGGGAATTCATCTAGGGGTATAGTGTACATTTCAAACCCCCAGGGGTTTCACCAATTTTGGTACAACTGGGCTGTGAAAATGAAAAATTACATTTTTTTACACAAAAATGCAGTTCTGGCTCAAAATTTTTCATTTTCACAAGGAATGAAGGAGACAAAGCACCCCAAAATCTGTGCCCCCATTTCTCCAGAGTACGGCAATGCCTCACATGTGACCAAAAAATACCAGTTGGGTGCATGGCAGGACTCAGAAGGGAAGGAGTGATTTTTGGATTTTGCAGCTCAGATTCTGGTGGAATGAATGGTGGGTGCTATGTGGCATTAGCAAGACCCCCGATGCACGGTGAAATGATGAACCTAATAATCCATCGATGTGTGGTATATTTTGAAACACTCCTTTATACATAGGCCGGGTTTGTCGGGGCAAGTTTCACAGTGGAAAATAGTTTCCTTTCTTATTCCCTTTTTATAGCAAACTTTGCACCTTTTTTGTGTCCTGCCCTTTCTTGCAGTGGAGGGGATTTCGTTGGGAAAATGCTGCCCTGGTACAATACGGGGGCCAGTACTAGAAGTACTGGGGCCCTCTGCCTGCTGGTTCACAAATATTAGGCCCTTTATGACTTCCTCTTGAAAGTGCATAAATGTCCCCCTCTGGCCGGTAGAACGGAATAGCACGTAAGCGTTATACAGTGCCATCTGGATGATATACACGGCCAGCTTCTTGTACCAGATATTTGTTTTCCGCAGGGCACTGTACGGCTTCAGTACCTGATCTGAAAGATCCACTCCGCCCATGTACTTATTGTAATCTAGGATACAATTTGGTTTTGAGGTGTGGGTACTGGTACCTCGTACAGGGATGGAGGTGGTACTGTCTCCATGAATTGTTGTCAGTATAAGGACATCCCTCTTGTCCTTATATTTGACCAACAACATATTTTCGGTGCATATTCCCCTGCTTTCACCCCTTCTCATTACTTGGGCAATGTGCGTTTTGGGGAGGCCTCTTTGGTTCTTGCGCACAGTACCGCAAGCTGCTGTACCTCTTGAACCAAGGGCCTTAAACAGGGGGATGCTGGTGTAAAAGTTATCCACATAGAGGTGATAACCCTTATCCAGGAAGGGGTGCATTAAATCCCAGACAATTTTGCCACTAACACCTACGAGGGAGGGGGGGCATTCTGGCGGTTCAATTCTTGAATCCTTCCCTTCATATACCCTAAACTTGTGGGTGTACCCTGTGGTGCTTTCACACAGCTTATACATTTTTATGCCATACCTTGCCCTCTTACTGGGAAGGTACTGGCGGAATTTAACCCTTCCTTTAAAATGTATAAGGGACTCGTCAATACAAATAAATTTTTCAGGGATGTATAGCTCTGCAAATTTGGCACTGAAATGATCAATGACCGGCCTGACTTTGAATAGCCGGTCAAAGGTGGGATCATCTCTGGGTGGGCACTGTGCATTATCGGTGTAATGTATAAATTTATGGATTGCCTCAAAACGAGTCCGAGTCATGGCCATACGGTAAAATGGGGTGCTGTACAGAACATCTGTACTCCAATATTGCCTAATTTGTGGCTTTTTTACTATGCCCATATGAAACACCAGACCCCAAAACGTCATCATCTCTACTGCATCTACAGGGGTCCACCTAGCAAATGATGACGTGGGGTTTTGAGCAATAAACTGCTGGGCATATAAATTAGTTTGGTCCACCATTAAATTTATTAAATCATCAGAGAAAAATAATTTGAAAAAGTCAATTTCTCTGAGACCTGTGGAATCAAATTGGATTCCTGGCATGGCCAAAAACTCAGGAACCTGGGGCTCAAAATTGTCTGGTGGTGGGGTCCATACGAGATCAATTATTGGGGGGGGGGGTCTCAGCTGCTCTACGGGGGCGTCTTTGAGGGGGTCCCTCATCACCAGAGGAGGAAGAGGAGCTTAAGACGAATCCTTCAAATTCCCCGCTTGCCTCACTGGCTGTGTCAGAATCAGAGGCAAGCATGGCATATGCCTCCTCCACTGAATACATTCTTCTGGATGACTGGGATGACATTTGGGATGACATTTTTATTTTTGTGTTACTGGTAGTGAAATGTTTCAACACGTGTATAGTGTAGGGGGGGGTACAAACTTTATTTCAACCCGGGGGGTATGTAGTGTGTTGTGTGTATGTAGTGCAGAACAAAAAAAATACTTTATACAAAAAAAAAAAAATGAAGGGGTTAAAAAAAAAAAAATTGAAGGGGTTAAAAAAAAAAAAATTGAAGGGGTTAAAAAAACAAAAAAAAAGGTCCTGCACCAAAAATTGAGCACAGATGTTGGTCAGTAACGTCTGTCACTGAACAGCGCTCAAAGGCAACAGGAATTTGATCAAAAAAAAAAAATAGATCAACCCTGTGCCGAAAAAGCTGATCAGTGATGTACGTCACTGATCAGCGCACAGTGGCCACAGGACACCCACAAAATCAGTGTGTGTAAAAAAAAAATTAAAAAAAGACCACACAGCACCCACAAAAAAAAAAAAAAGGTGATCAGTGATGCGACACTGATTACCAGTGAGGGGCAGCAGGTGCACAACCTTTGGTGCAACTGGCAGCAACTGACAGGTATATATAAAAAAAAAAAAACCTCTGCACCCCCAAAAAGTTGCTGATCACCTCAGATATAGTGATCAGCACAAAAGGCGGGGGTAGCAGACACAAAATATACACTCTCTATCACTATCTCTTTCTATCTCTCACTATCTATCACTATCTATCACACTGCAGCAGCAGCACTGACAGTTATATGTATAAAAAAAAACCTGCACCCCCAAAAAGGGGGGGTAGCAGACACAAAATATACACTCTCTATCACTCTCTGTCACTATCTCTCTCTATCTCTCTATCTCTCACTATCTATCACTATGACACTGCAGCAGCAGCACTGACAGTTATATATATAAAAAAAAAACCTGCACCCCCAAAAAAGGGGGGGTAGCAGACACAAATCTCTCTATCTCTCACTATCTATCACTATCTCTCACTATCTATCACTATCTATCACTATGACTCTGCAGCAGCAGCGACAGTTATTTATATATAAAAAACCCCTGCACCCCCAAAAAGGGGGGGTAGCAGACACAAAATATAGCTCTCTCTGTCACTATCTCTCTATCTCTCTCTATCTCTCTCTCTCTATCTCTCTATCACACTGCAGCAGCAGCAGGAAGTCTCAGGAAGTCAGATCCAGGAAGCGTCCAGCACACTACAAGCAGTGATCAAGTGATCAGGTAAGGTATTTGCAAGGATCAGGTAAGTATTAGCAAGGATCAGGTCAGTATCACGGCAGATAGGCACGGTGACCGCTCTGCACGCTACTCCAGACCGGAATGGCGTCTGCAGCGCAGTCACCGTTAGTTTAAATGTCGCGCCTTGGCTGTGATTGGTCCGTGGGTCCCACGGACCAATCACAGCCTTGGGGGAAGGTGGGGTGAGGGTGGGGTGAGGTGTCATCGTCACCGATGACCCCCTCATGCCCCCTGACGCCCGGCGGTGATTGACACCTGTGTTACCAAGCGTCTGATTCGCTGGTAACACAGGAAAACGCTGTGAATGGCTGTTCACACTGAACAGCCAATCACAGCGATCGCCGACGGGGGGGCGACATCGCAGCCCCCCCTGGGCATGCAGGGACATGTCTGCTGTCAGGGACAGCAGACATCGTCCCTCTGTCACTGCGTCTCGAGACGCAGTGACAGTTTAAAGTCATGACGTATATATACGTCATGTGTCGGGAAGTACTTCCCGGCCATGACGTATATATACGTCAAATGTCGTGAAGGGGTTAAAGGTGAAAGTACACAACTTTTTTTTACACAATATAAAAATTTAATAAAAGCCCACAACACGGCTCATAGAAAATACAGTGATGGTATAATCATATATACGAATCAATATGACAAAATCTGTGATAATTCAGTACAACAGCAGGCCCAACGCGTTTCGTCAACCACGTGACTTCATCAGGGGCATTAGACGACTTGATTATCAAAGCTGCAGTTGCTCTTCTTGCAGTGTCTCAAATTGACTGAGCACAAATAATTTAAGTGGATAATGATATTACACCAACTGACAGAGCTCTTGTCAGTTCTCTGTGGTATACTTTTCAAAAATCCCACTCAATTACAGATGTCAGCAATACAATTCATTCAAGAATCCAATAGACCTGGGTAAATGGAAGCTTGCTACACTGTATCCAAACAGCCGAGTGTTACTTATTTTCATCATTGTCCTGATGAAAATAAGTAAACCTTTATGAAACGTTGACAAGCAGCAGGCTTACGTTGTGAATTATTTGACCTGAGTGCTGCTGGACTGTATTGCTGTGTGGGGACGGTGTGTCTCCTAAATCGCGGAAGGCAACAGGCAATTTGACTGATTATTAGCGCGTGCCAGAGCCCACGGAGGTATATATATATATATCCTGAGATATGTTCGCACTTGTAGAGATTGTGATAAGGTGCCCCGGTGCCTTCCTCAGAAATATAGAGACGTGCTGTTACCAGGATCCCCTGGAAGAAATAGGCGGCAAACTTGGAGACGGTTTTCAAAGTGGGTAGTTGTATTAGAAAAATTGCAAATAGGGTATTTGTGAGTAAGGCTGCCCCCACACTAGTACTTTAATTACCTGTGGCGCGACGCAAGGGTCTTCACTATAAATATCCTGATGAAGAGAATTAAATTCTCGAAACGTTGATAACAAACAGGTCTCTGTCTACATTTATTCTAAGTCGCCGGAGTGCCGCCTTACCTATATATATATATATATATATATATATATATATATATAGCGTCAGGAGACTTGGTAGGTGCACAAAACGTGTTTATTAAAACGACATCTACGTTTCGGGGCTCTTGTCCCCTTCGTCAGGATGAAAACTTTGAAATAAATCCAAACTATTTATAAGAGAACTTACCCCTCCTCCCTCTGTCCCGGGCGTCCACTCCGGAAACCGGTTCCGCTCCCTGGACTTCTTCCTGGGTCAATGACCCCTCCTTCCTCCGGAAGAACGTCCTGAGGCGTCCCCCAGTAGCCATGGTGATGCCACGGGCTCACAGTCTGTGTGGGGCAAATGCATAAAGTGAGAAAAACTTTCAAAATAACACAATAAAAATATAAAAATACAAAGTGAACTCCGTCAATATACTTTCACCGTAAAATGGTTAAGAAACGGAGTATGGGGCAGTGAATCAGTGCTCAGATTTGCATCACCCTAGGGGGTCAAATCTGCTAAGACGGCTGCTGTAGCCGAAAAAGGTTATCTTAAAAACTGAATAAAAACAGTGGAAGGCTATTCAAGAGGTTGTTTCTATTTTGTCTAACTTGTCACTACAACTTGTTTCTGGTTTTATTAACCATGTTGTTGTATGCATGCCACCCGGAGTAATACCGGATCCTGCATACCCTCTATTGCTGTTGACACAGTGTCGACTCAATGTGTAACTGCTAGCTTATTCCTAAAATATACAAGACCCTTTCATGTTAAACCATTAAGATCTTGTAGGTTAACTTTAGACATCCCTCGTAGCCTTGCCTCCCCGTTCACTATAGGAAATTTACTAGACCCAATTGCTCATTAAGACCCTTGGGGCGCATGGTGCCCAACCTGAAAATCCAGCGCGTCTCCAACTGGAGCAGTGCTCTCCCTCTGTCACTCTGCCTTAGACTTTGTGGGACATGGTCTATGATCTTATGTTTGAGAGTCGCCATGTTGTGCTTGGCTTCCAAAAAGTGTCAGGCCACGGGTTGTTCGCCCGCGCCCGAACTTAATGCTGCCCTAATCGCCTGGCGGTGCTGGGTCATTCGTGTCTTAAACTGACACTCTGTTTTTCCTACGTAATACATGCCACAAGGGCATGTTATTACGTATATCACGAAGCGTGAGGAACAAGTAAGGGGCCAATTGATTTTAAAGCGTTTCCCTGTGTAGGGGTGACGCACTGTGTCCCCTGTTTCCATGTAATTGCACGTTGTGCAGTTAATGCATTTAAAACACCCATTCTTTGGACTTAATAAATGGGTGGGCCTGGGTGTTTTGAATGTTGACAGGTCTGTTTTGACAACCATGTCTTTGATGTTTCTCCCCCTGACATAGCTTGGCGTTTTTGGCGCAAGCTCTTTAATTCAGGGTCTGAGGTGACAATTGGCCATAACTGTTTTGCCTTTTTCGTGATATGGTTACTTTTTACATTGTAATTTGTCACCCAAGTGAAGGGGGTGTCTTTCTGGGTTGGTGGTTTGGGGGTCAAGAGGTCTTGTCTTGCAATGTCCCTAATCTGCTGGCAAGTCCTTGCCAGCTCTCGTGGGGGATACCCCCTCTCCACAAACCTGTCCGTCATGACCACTAGTTGCTGTTCCCGTTCCTCATGACTGCTGGTAGTACGGCATGCTCTCATAAATTGAGACTTAGGCAAACCTTTTACTGTCGCCCTAGTATGGAAGCTCTCATGCCGCAACATTGTGTTGCGGTCTGTGGGCTTAGTGTACAGGCAAGTGCCTACCCGGTTATCAGTGATGGTGATTTTTATATCCAAGAAACATAGTTCCTGTTTACTACTAGACATGGTCAATTTAATCGGACTGGATGACACATTGTGTCAATGTATGAGATTCTCCAAACTCTCTATCGATCCTTGCCAAAACATCAAAATATCGTTGATGTAACGATAGTAGAGCCAAACATGTTGTGCTACGTCCTGGTCGGCAAAGAACAGGGTGCGTTCTGTCTCCCACATATAGGTATTCGCGAAGGTGGGGGCCACCGACGACCCCATCGCACAACCTGTTCTCTGTCGCCAGAACCTGCCGTCAAATAGAAAATAGTTATGGCTTAATGTAAACTCCAGAAGCTGTACTGCAAAATCTACATCAGGGCCTGTGTATCTTCTGTTCCCTGTAATTAGCCGCCTTACAGCCTGCACCCCCTCACTGTGGGGAATGCAGGTGTACAGGCTCGTTACATCAATGGTTACCATGGTAACGTCATCTGGTATCACACCCATATCTGCAAACCTCTGCAACAACATGGAAGAATCACGGAGATGGGTGGGGGTATGTTGTATACAGGGCTGAAGGAATGTGTCCAAATATATCGCCAGGGGCTCACATAAAGAACCCCGAGCCGATATAATCGGACGCCCTGGTGGTCGAGTGGGTTGTTTATGTATCTTTGGTATTGCATTAAAAATGGGTACTTTTGGATGCTCTGCACACAATTTATTGATAAGGGAGGGTGAGACAATACTCTCATCAACTCCTTCTTTCAGGATAGCAGCTATTTCCTGTTGATATTTCACTGTGGGATCTAAGTCCAAGATTCATATGTCGCCTCGTCCTCTAATAAACGTTTACATTCTGCTACATAGTCGCCAGTGTCCTGAATTACTATGGAGCCGCTCTTGTCGGCCCCTCGGATGATGATATCCTGGCGCTTGCTCAGGTCTTTGAGGGCCTTGGCTTGTGGAAGAGTCAAATTATGATGTGTTTTAATTTGCGCCTGGTGTACTTGAAAGCAGCTGGAGGCGATCGGCTGTAAGCATATGCAATTCCAAATTGAGGCTTGGAACGCATATGTCAAAATGGCCGCCGGAGCCTATAAATATATCTAACTGAAACCGAGGCTTGGACCGCAAAACCCGGAAGTGCGGGTGTACTGAAGGCGCGAACGGGAGCGCTATAAAATACACTCCAGTGCTACATGGGCTCAAACTGAGGAAGCCGCCGAGTCTGACTGCAGGCGGAGAAACGCGTTTTTTGGAGTGAGCCCCACAGTACCTGATCCTACAGCTTTGCTAATTATAGCCATCAGCGCTTTATGTGGATTACAAAACCCAAACCGGGTGCCTGTGAACAGGAACAAGCCTCCCATTGAAAGTACTTCCGGATATCCTTCTGGTAATTTGAAAGACTTATCCTAGTTTATTCATCCAACAAGCGACAGACCCATGCTAGGGTTCTGAAATCAAGTGCAGGACTGGTAACTATAAATGCCTCTTAGCCTCAAGTATTAAGAACTGCAAATATAGCCTCAAACAAATATTCATATAAAGCTGCAACCTTCATAACTTGTATATGTTATGTGTTGTTTGTCTTGTTTGTCTGTTGATACTATTGTCCACAATTCTTTATGAAATATTATATATGTGATTTTAATAAATATTTCCACTTTACATAAATATTATTGTATTTGAATTACTGAACAGGACTGCGCTTCTTAAAGCAACATACACCTATTGGTGTCAGTTGCTTATCTCTACTTCTGTTTCCAAAAAAGGCCACACACCTTTGATAAGAAGCTGCAAATCCTGTACAGTGATTGGAAATTGCTGTGTGTAACATCACATTGTGAGTCAGTATAGGGACTTGGGTGTATATATGCAATATAATATAATATAGTAAACTGCTGTGGCTTTGTGATTTTGTACAGCTAGCGCTCTTCAGTAGCCTTTGAGCTACTAGTCTTGCCCCTTTTTTTGTGCAATAATGATTGTACAATAAACCACGTTTTTTCACTTTGTGCCCGTGTGCCGGTTCCCATCCTTTCCGGTAAGAGGGGGTAAGTGCTTTTACATTTCATTTATGTTCCTGGCACCAGATTATTATCGTTAACCAGCAATGAGTGCCATCCTGTGACACATCTCTTTATATATATATATATATATATATATATATATATATATATATATATATATATATATATATATATATATATATATATATATATATATATATAATCAAGATGGTCCAGCACAGCAGTCATAAGCAACTTAAAATTTTAGTGAGTAGAAAAAAGGTAATCAGTTCAGAAACCTTCCCGCAGACAGCGTCGTGAGGGTTTCCGAAATGATACATTGTTTCAGGTTCTGACATCTTTGGGGTGTCGACCCCACCTATCACTTGCTATTGGAAAAGTTTCTCCCAACTCCTATGCATATTTGACAGGTTACTAATACGTCTGGGCCTTTTTCAATCTAAATTGTATACTATTGGACTACAGAATGATATACTCTCCATAAGACAGTGGTCATATATTTTGTCTAATGGAACATTTTAACCCATTATCGTGAAACCCTGAAAAGAGTGGTATTAACACATTGTTCAGATAATTACTTTATCGTGTAATAAAAACCCCTGATGAAGTATTTTTAAAGACGAAACACGTTGGGTTGTTGCATCATCTTGAAAGAAATGAATAAAGACAATCATGGAATTTAAAGTAAACTCTTCTTATCCATACCTCTTATTGTCTCCTGCTAACAGGGGGGGGGGACCTATAGAGTAGCTGCTTATCTGTGGCGCACTTGGGGTCATTGTCTGAGATAGACCCAATATATTTAATTTGTGCATGAAGCAAGGTTTCAAAACATGAAACAAAGTTTTTGTACAATCTCAGGCACTGAATTTGAATGTTAAGCAATCATTTTCTTGCACATATTTAGTGCCAATTGCATATGTCCCAGTAGTGCTTTTAGCAAATTATAAATATAAAAGTACATTCTAGAAACTATGGTTTTCTGAATATTTTGTATAACAAACTCTGGATAAATGATACTCAACCTCTCTCTCTCTCTCTCTCTCTCTCTCTCTCTCTATCTATCTATCTATCTATCTATATATATATATGTAATATATTTCTCCCTCTTGCCTTCCTTAGACCTTTACATATGCTGCCATATTCTTACTCTGTCTGAAAATAATATATAGATAACATACTAGCACAAAAGCTTTTCTGAGAAGGATGTCAAAAAGATTTCTACCCCGTCAATAATATAAGTAGAACGCTGCCATTCTTCACAATAAAAAATAGCCTTCCCACCTTCACCCTAAATCAGCTATTAATATATATTTGTGCCATACATAATTTACTGAGAAGAGTATAATACAGACACTCTGCTGGAGTTCATAATGCTGGCTGTGTAATGTTAGAATTATTTGAATAAAGCCTTTGCAAGCAACAATACTGAATGCACCATCAAGCTACAAAGACACAGAAGGACTCAGGAATTATAATTATAACTGGCTCTGTGTGTCTATAAATGTAAAATAATGACATGTATTTCAGCATACTAAATTCAAGTTCCTTTTTTATTATAGAACCTTTTGTGTATTTTGATCAGCTGCCTATATTTCAGTCTAATTTCCTCCTGTATACATGCATGTGCATGCTGTATACATGCTGTGTGTATATATAAAGTTTTTTCACTTAAGACCCGGAGTGACGCCTCGTTCTTTTCCCTATGGGGATTTATGCCCTGTTTGTGAATCTGTGCCCTGTGGTGCGCAAGCCCAGAGGTCTGAGCTACCTGAGCCTGCGTGGGTGGCTGCCCTGAGGAGATCTGTGACTGCTCTGGTGCAGGTTTTAAATAGGCAAAGGGATGAGTTGGCTGGGTTTCCTAGACCATTTCCCCCCTCTCAGCCTTCTGTGGGTTCCTTTACTCACTCAGGGGGATCCTGCCTTACTGCAGGCCATGCAGGACACCGCTCAGTGTTGATAAGATTAATTCCTTTATGGAACAAATTGTTAGGGCCCCGGAGGCTGTCTCCCCCAGGCACCCTTTATCCACCCCTCCTCCCATTGCTTTAGACTCTGAGGAAGAAGGGGAATCTCCTGATAACTTTTTTTGGGACCAGAGAGAGAAGTTGTAATCTTCTAATACTGGTATTGAGGATTTAATTCTGGCTGTTAAACAGACAGAGGTTGACAAAGTTCAGCAACAGGGGGTGTGTAAGAGACAGGGCAGAGTCGGTAACTTTTCCCTCAGATGAGGGCATGAGAGACCTGCTTGGAGAGGCGTGGAAAACACCTGATAAAAGGCTTATCATGCCTAAGAAATTTGCCAATTTGTACCCCATGTCAGAGGAACAGGTAAAATTGTGTGAGAAAGCACTTGTGGCTAGATTGTCAAAAGCTACAGCTTTGCCTGTGCAAGGGGATCCGCTTTTAAGGACCCTGTTGATAAAAAGTTGGAAGGTTGTTTAAAGGCTGTGTTTGAAGGGGTTGGGTTTACCCTCCGCCCGATTATTTCTTTAGCATGGGTTGCTAAGGCTATGATTATTTGGGCTGATTCCCTGTGTTCTCTGATTCAACCTGATACGGAGGCTTTTATTTTGGCAAAAAAGTTGAAGTGTGCAGCTGAATATGTTTGTGAGGCTGGTGAAGAGTGCACCAGAATGGCCTCTAAAGTGTCGGCCACTTCAGGAGAGCTCTGTAGCTCAAGGCGTGGGAGGCTGACAGTGACTCCAAGAAGTCGTTGGAAGCATTAGCATTTATGGGCAAACTGCTTTTTGGGTCCTAACTGAGATCCCTTATTAAGCAGGCCACGGGGGGGAGGGGGAGGGAGTACTTTTGTCCCTGCTCCAGCTACAGAGCATGCAACATCCAGGTTTGATGTTTTTCGTTCCGTGTTTTGAGGCGGTGCGGCCAATAGATTACAATCTGTCAGAGGCAAATTTCCCTCCACCAAAGGCAGGGCACCCAGATCCCATTTTGGCGCCTTTGTGAAGAAACAATCTTTCAAAGGTGAGAAGCCCTCCGCATGACGGGTTGGAGGCTAACCATTCTGGGAGCAGAGTGGGGGGGTCGCCTACTGCAGTATCAGGACTCCTGAGTACTCTCCACTCAGGACGCTTGGGTTCAGGAGGTGGTTTCCCAGGGTTACAGAATCAATATCAGAGGGGCTCCTCCAAAGAGAATTCTTCCTATACCATTACCAAGGGAAGCTCGCTTGAGGAATGCCCTTTTATGGGCGGCGACGTCACTTCTAGAGAAGGATGTGGTGATCCCGGTCCCATGTGAAGACAGAAAGAAAGGTTTTTATTCCATCCTTTTCTTGGTCCCCAAACTAGACGGGTCTTTCAGACCTATTCTGAACCTGAAGACGTTGAACCTCCATCTAATGGTGGATCACTTCAGGATGGAATCTCTAAGGACAGTTCTCCTGAGCATGGAACCAGGGGAATTTTGATCATCGGTGGATATTCAAGATGCATATCTACACGTGCCTTTTTGCGCAGAACATCAGTCTTTGCTGTGTTTCGCGATAGGCAACATCTACAGTTCCAGGCCCTCCCGCTCGGGCTGGCTACCGCGCCGAGAGTAATCACAAAAGTGATGGCTGTTATGTCAGCGGCTCTGAGGTTGAAAGGAATTGTGATCATTCCTTACTTGGACAACCTGCTGTTCAAGGCGGAGTCTGTGGAGAGGTTGCAGGAAAATCAGGCAGTAGCCACAAAATTCCTACGAGACCATGGGTGGTTTTAAATTTTTGGAAGTCTCACTTGTTTCCCACTTAGAGACTACAGTTCCTGGGGGTGGTCCTGGACACGCACCTACATCGAGTATTCCTTCCAGAATCAAAAGCCAGAGATATTCGGTTATTGGTGCTTTCCGTTCTTCAGTCACCAAATACTTCAATTTGGAAGTGTATGAAGCTTCTGGGCAAAATGGTAGCGACCTTGAAAACCCTACAGTATGCAACGTTTCATTCAAGGATTTTCCAATGGAACATTCTATCCACTTGGTTGGGAAATCCAAAGGCCATGAAACTGGAAACCCTGGTCCTGTCTCAGGAGTCAAGGGATTAAGCTGGTGGATGGATCTCAAGACTCTACTGCTAGGTCGTGCTCTTCAAACCTGGGATTGTTTGGTGCTCACAAACGTTGCCAGTCTCAGAGGTTGGGGAGCGGTTGCACTGCATCACCGGTTGCAGGGATTGTGGACCAGCCAGGAATCTGCACTGCCGATCAATATATTGGAGCTTCGGGCAGTTTGGAGGACGTTTCAGCAGACAGGAGAGCTTCTGAAGGGGTCTCCCAAATGGATACAGTCAGAAAATGCCACGGCTGTGCCATACCTCAACCATCAGGGAGGCACTCGCAGCAGGATGGCGATGAAGGAGGTATCTCAGATTTTTCAGTGGGCGGAATTAAATATTCCGGCCTTGTCGGCTGTGTTCCTTCCGGGGATCCGGAATGTGGAAGCGGACTTTCTCAGCAGGTCGGATATGCTGAGTTAGAATGGACCTTGCACCCAGAAGTGTTCCAGGAGATTGTATCCCTTTGGGGACTCCCAGAAGTGGATTTGATGGCGTCCAAACACGATTGTGTCAAGTACCCAAGTTCTGCTCCCGGACCAGGGATCCGAGAGCGTGGGCAGTGTATGCCATGATGGATCTGTGGTGTTTCGAGCTTGCTTATGTTTTCCCACCCTTTTCCATGATCACTCGGGTCCTCGAGGGTGAAATCGCAAGGGTCATGGGTAATCGTGATTTCTCCGGATTGGCCCAGAAGGTCTTGGTATCTGGACATTCTGAGATTGTCGACAGCATTGTGTCATCTTCCTCGACACATGGATCTGCTCAGACAAGGTATTTTCCTACACCAGGACCTACATCGTCTCAAGTTGGCGGCCTGGCTTTTGAGATCTCATTGTTGAAGAAGAAGGGTTTCTCGGATTCTGTTATTCAGACTATGCTCAATGCTCGCAATCCTGTATCGGCAGCAAATTATCATAGGGTATGGAAAACTTATATCAATTAGTGTGAGAGACAGAGGGTTCACATTTCTAGATTTAAAGTGAGTAGGCTTCTGGACTTCCTTTAGGATGGCTTTTCCGTTGGTTTGAGCCTACAGTCCTTAAAAGTAGTTGTCTGCCTTGTCTATCTCTTCTCAAAAGAGAGTGGCCTTGTTGCCGGAGTTTCAGACTTTTCTCCAAAAAGTTATACCTATGAAACTTCCGTACAGACAGCCGGTGGCACCGTGGGATCTATCACTCGTGCTGTCTGTTCTTCAGAGACCTCCTTTTGAGCCCTTACGGTCGGCTGACCTAAAATTCCTTTCTTGGAAATTTGGCTATTCTTCTGGCAATAGCTTTAGCGAGAAGAGTGTCTGAACTGTGGGGGCCTTATCTTGCAAGGTTCCTTTTCTTGTGTTTCATAACGACAGGGCCGTCTTGCGGGCGGTGCCAAAAATTTTACTGACGGTTGTGTCAAATTTTCATTTGAACCAAGTAATTACACTTCCGGTTTTCTGTCCTCCGGAGGAGGCTAGAAATAGATGCAAACTTAAAAAATTGGATGTGATTCGCGCTTTGCGCATTTATGTGGACCGGGTGAAGGAGTTTTGAAAAACGGATTTATTGTTTGTACTTTATGATGTACATAATAGAGCTTGGCCAGATTCTAAGCAGACCATCGCTAGGTGGTTACGGTCGGTTCGTGCCTTTGCCTACACTAAAGTTGGTAGACCGGTTCCATCCAGGATCAATGCCCATACCACTAAGTCGTTTGCTTTCTCTTGGGCTGTGTGTCACGGGGTTACAGCGGAGCAGTTATGCAGGGCTGCTACCTGGTCCTCTATTCATACCTTCAACAAATTTTACAGGATTAATGAGTTTGCGTCGGAGGACGCTTTATTTGGGCGAGCAGTGATTAGAACTGCAAACCTGAGCGTACCCTCCCAAAGGACCGGCTCTTGAACATCCCATGGTCAAGCTGTGTCACCAGAATGGACAAATGAGAAACGGGATTTTTGTAAGAATTTACCATTCTAATCCCTTTTTCTGAGTCCATCCTGGTGACACAGTGATCGCTCCCTTATGCTCAGTAAGTGTATACTGTTTCATGTTAATTTATCATGTTATGTGGTTATGAATTGATTGTGCATATTAATATGTTTAGGTGTTGTCAAGCCATTTTTTCCTGTTGGACTCTGGAACTTTTACATTGGAACATCCCACTTGGACCAGCTCTCCTCCAAACCGACACTTGGTCACCAACTGGACATATCAATTTGGGACACCACCACCAGGTCTACTCTTTGGAGCCTATTCCTAACGTGAGTTATACCACCTGTTCTTCACGAGAGGATATAAAAGCACAAAGGCATCCAGCCAGGTACTGTGACCCAGTACATCTAAATGTCGGCAGGAGAGTATCTTTAGAAACAAGTGGGACTCTAAGTATAAATTCCTTTTGTCCTTCAATTCTTGACATCAGAGAGCAGTTTTATCTATAAATTTATGTTTTATTGAATTTATTTTATATTGTTGTTTTTTATTGATGCTGTATCTCAATATATAAGACTTATTAAAACTATTATGTGGTACCCAATTGATCATAATAGATTGTATTATAAACCAAGAAAATAATTATATTTGAGCGCTCCACAAACCCACCTTTTTCTTCTTTCCATATACTTCCCTTGTGTGAGCAGCTGGCACAACCACCCACCCCAAAGCACCTGTACGATCATCTTTTTTCTTCAATGTTCAGGCGTTGTGCTGAGTAATTTATCCTAGTGTATTCTTGAAGTTAACTGAGGAATGCTGGGATGCAGAAGTGTGGAGCTTGCCTCTCAAAGATGTTAGCATAGGTGCCTGACTCCTGCGGCCCCTTCTACATTCCAAGGTCAAGCTGTGTCACCAGGTTGGACTCAGTGAAAGGGATACAAACGGTAAGTTCTTACAAAAATCCCCTTTTCAAACTGTTGTTATGTGCGTTCTTAATGGAGTTGATCATGTATGTTTCCCATGTAAGAAAGAATTTCTTTATATTTATTTCTTTGTCCAAGGTAACCTCAAACCATTTCATTCTAAACAAATGAGGAAGTCTTGCCTTTATTAGTGAAATTGGGGTTGGGAGCATAGGCACCCATTTTGTGGATGCTCAAGGGCTTGAGCACCCACAAAAATTCATAATCACCCACGGGCCGCCCGAGTCCCGCTGCTGGGCCGCCGTATTGCCACTCAATGCTCATCATACCTGCGATATATACAGAACACTTCGTCCTGCAGTGCATGCCCCACACAGCACGTCCTCACGCACACGCCCCAGTGCGAACCTCCCTCTCCCTTCACCATGTGCGATTTCACAGCGCGTCAGCGTCGGTCACAGCCTGGGGCTGGGGCAGCTGATGCAGCAGAGTGCGAGGAGGCAGCTTACTCACCCCAACAAGTGGAGTGGAGTAGGCTGGCAGGAGCGGGACCACCCGACATCTGACTCCACTGAGTCCTGCCAGGCTTGGCAGCTTTTCTAGTTTCCATTCTATAAGGCTCATGTGATGTAAGTGAGGTCATAAAAGTTTAAGTAAACCAAGTGCACGTTCCTCCCCTCTGCTGGACCCAAAATAATAGCAGGGCACTGGGCAGGCCATTTATAAAACCAGAGCTCATATTACAGCAGTCAGGGGAAAAAGGAAAAGAGGAGTGTTTAGATCAGTGGTTGGTGTCAAACTCATGGCCCTCCAGCCCTCCACCTGCTGTGGAGCTATACGTCCCAGCATGCCCTGTCATAGATTTTATATAATGGATCGCTAAAACTGTGACAGGGCATGTTGGGATGGGTAATTCCACTGTTACAGTGGAAATACACATCCCAGCATGCCCTGTCACAGTTTTAGCGATCCATTATATAAAATCTGTGGCAGGGCATGCTGGGACATGTAGTTCCACAACAGCATCTGACTCCAGTTCTATCAGGCTTGTCAGTGTCTATTTTCTTGAAGTGCCTGCCTGGGCCTGGCCATGCGCTGACAGTCACATTCTAATTTGAATATTGGATACCACTGTGCTCCGTAATATAAATTGGTATTATTTTGTGGCCACGCCCCTTACCCACGAAGCCAATCCCCTATATTTTTGGCTTGAGCACCCACCAGCAAAAACATAAATCGGCACCTATTGGTGGGAGAGGCTGCAAGTAAGTCCATAAAATAGTTTTACAAGCTGCCGCACTAATAGCAATCTAAAGGCTTGCTCTGTTTTTGTCATTCTGTCTCTGATGACTAGGCGTAACTCTGAATCTTTGGATTAAAGGACTTTATAAAAGAATGCTGAAGTGTTGCCCTCTTTGCTCTGTGTGGTTATAGGAAGGGCACTGCAGCATTATTACCATTTATACCTACTGTGAGAGACGGACTATTTGTGTATAATATATACATATACACACACATAAATAAACAACAACATATAGGATCTTATCTGATTATCAGCCTCAGCAGGAAAGTGGTAGCAATGGTTTCAATGTTTTTCATGCCTTTATTCCATTATTTGTGGAACTTCCTCAGGGGCCAGTGATAGAGGGGGCACATATTTCACAGTGCTTATACAAAGAATATTTCACCAATCAAATCAGTCCCTGCTCCAGTGGGGCTTACACGCTATGTTCCCTACCACATGTTCATGCACATATATTCTTTTTAAGGTTAATTTAGTCTGGAGCCAATTGACCTTGCAGTATATTTTCAGATTTTGGGAGCAAACCGTAGTAATCTCAAGCAAGCACAAGTAGAATGTACAAACTCCTCACGTTTAGGGCCATTAAACTGCCTATGCTGCCTTACTAAAAGCACATATTTTTGGTAAAGTCCCCTTTTGAAAGGAGTGTGGATCAGTTGGTCAACAAGCATTGGGACAAGGTCGACATGGATTAGGTTGACAGGGTCATAAGGTCGACATGGGCAAGGCCGACAGTCAAAAGGTCGACATGGGGTTGTTCACTGTTTTTTTTACACTGTCGACATGGACACAGTTTGAAGTGCACCACATCTTCTCGCATCGCTCGCTTCGGGCACAGTGACTGTCTATGCTCGGCACACTATTTTATTCTCCCATGTCGACCTAATGCTTGTGTCGACCTTGACCCATGTCGACCTTGCTGCATGTCAACCTAGTGATGTCGCCCGAATGCTTGTCGACCTAGTTGTTTTAGAACAAATGACCGTCTCCCTTTGAAAGAGATTTACCCTGATGCATCCTCCCCTAATCTCTGTTTATGTGATGTTGATGTATTATCGATGTGTTCACCGGTTGACTGGTCAAGAGAATTTTGAGAAGGATTGTTAGAAGGAAAGACACTGCTACGTAATGTTTCCTAGTGAATGTCTGGTACGCACATGAACTTTCACTTTTAAGGATTGTTACTACTGAAATATTCTACTTTGTTGTTTGTCAAACACTGAAAGTGCAGGAGTACTATCACTAACGAGCATTGCACATTGCCCTGTTGGAACTGGTCTGCAGCCACTACATACAGTAGTTGTTTTGGAGTGTTTTTATGTTGTTCAGGAGCCTTAACAGCAAAGAAATGTAGAGAATCTATAAGGTTCGGCACTTCGGTTCAAATGATGCTGACACAGACTCAGAAACCAATGTTGGAATCAATACATGATTTTCGTCATGAAAATATATATATTTGTGTGTATTATGTGTGTGTGTGTGTGTGTGTGTGTGCATGCATGTGTAAATAATTACATGAGACAAATGTGTTATGGTGCCTGCATGTCATAGGTATGGTATCTCTGATGTTACTTGTACTGTAAAAATATTCCAGCTTTAATGCATTAAAATATCTAAATATTTGTTCCTAACTTCTTATTAATAGTTTCATTGATAACACTTACAGCAAAAAACTGAACAAAACGGTTACAGAACATACATTTAAGTCCGTCTCCAGGTACAAAGCTGTATATCGATCATGCATAATGATTTCATGATAGTAACGATTTCTTGCAGGTTCTTAGTTGGCAATAAATTTTGCAAACTCATTATTTCCCTTACGGTTGGGTTACATAGTTCCCTATTGAGCTTACATCAATACCTCCAACACTTTAGTCATAAGAAGAAAATAACCTGTATGTTTATTTATAGCGAGTTAATTAGCAGCTTCAAAGACAAAACTTGTTTTGCATGCTGCTAATTTGCTATGGGTACCCCTCTATATATAGTAATTGAATATAGAATAAGACCATCGTCTCATTCCATTTTGCAAACTCTGTGATTTTTAATTATGCAATGTGCACATACAATTGCACCCCAGTCCTGAGCAAGGTGGGTGCAGTTTTATTACTGTATTGTCTATGATATTTTAATAAAAAAATGTCACATCCTCATAGCTACTATATTTTTATTTAAACCATTAACTGGATGGTTTCACTGGCTTTATTAAACAAAATTGATGTTGTATGGCTATAAATTAGTGTAGTCTACAGGTCTAAAGTTATTCCTTGCTGCCAGTTTTTTGACTTGTAAACTCTGAAGTATTTGGTATTATCCTTACAGTACAGTATGTATTTTTTTATACTTTTTTGTAATGCCGGGTTCACACTAGGCCAACGTTAACCCAGTATGATATTTTGGGCCAAAACGGAACAACATGTTGGGCATATCACTCAGTTTTGTATACCCAATCTGCTGCACAGCCAATCTGGTGATATACTGTAGGTAGTGACTAATGGCATGTGTAGTGAGGATAGATCCAATATGTTTGCCCCTCAGGGGGCACATCAGCCTAGTGCAGGGCTGGGCAATTGCGGCCCTCCAGATGTTGATGAACTACACATCCCAGGATGCTTTGCATTTGTTTTGCTATGTGTGTGTGTGTGTATATATATATATATATATATATATATATATATATATATATAACAGCGTTGTTTGTTCGGCACTCCGGAGGAAAGGGCAACTTGCTGGGGTGCCTTCAGAAGTAATGATACTAACACAATACCCCCTGGTCTGGCTAGGGCCAGGTAGGAACAAGCGGCACTCCACAGACTTCAGTAGTGAAAAAAGAAGAAATTTATTCCATAAAGGTACAGTACATCATGGTCGACGTTTCAAGACCTACAGGTCTTTTCCTCAAGACTAGTACCATAAAGTGCGTGTAGTGCTGTGCTGGTGACCTAAAAGAAAGCAAAGACTTTCTTACCTTATATAGCTGATCTGTTGTAACGATGTGCGCGTGCAGATCCCATCAGCGTCCCGCAGTCGAGCCTCCGGAAGTGCCGGTGACGTCACCGGATACCTCCGTCTGTGTCTCCTGGCAACTACCGGACGCCTCTCCTGTGGTGCGCGTCAGGTCTCAGTGTGATCAACTGTAAATAAGACCAACAGTAAAAAGTTGGATGCGTGCAAAACGGTGTCATAACAAAACTGTGATCAGGCTATGTGTCTGACATTTAGTAAATATTGCCTGTAAACGATTTTAAAGTGCAATGTGTTAACCCGTTTATGGGCTGATTCTGGACATAAGTGGATCTATAAAGACCAGCAACTGTATAGGATTGTGGAATAATGAGGTTAAAGGCTATGCATAAATAATATAGTAAAGTCGCTTAATTTAAGGGCAGCACTGTCTGAACCTTATATACATAACACAAGAGCACAACGGTATATATCATTATATATCAAATCACTACACAAACCATACATATTTGGGACACTTTCACTGTATATTTTAAATGAAGACATTCCAATCTATTTTTTCATTGATACCCGCAGGTTTTAGGGAGTTCAATCTAAATATCCATTCTGTTTCCCTTTGGGTGAGCAGCTTGCGTCTGTTGCCTCCTCTATTTAGCGGGGGGATATGATCTATGATCTTACACCTCATACTCGCTAAAGTATGGCCATGTTCTTTAAAATGTCGGGCCACCGGCTGGTCAATGTCCTCGCCCCTCAGGCAGGCACTGATCGCAGACCGGTGAAGGGCCATCCGCTCCCGGAATGTCCTGATGGTCTGCCCGACATAATATTTTCCGCAAGGACAAATGATGATGTACACGATAAATTGGGATTTGCACCCCAATACGTGTCGTATTTTGAACTTTTTCCCCGTTTGTGGATGTTTAAAGTCGGTTCCTGGTTCCATTGAATTGCAGTAGTCATCATGCCCCCGCCCTGAAACGGGGACTGCCAAAGTCCCAAATGATCAGGGTGGCCAGAATTACAAGTGAGCCTAATGAATTAGAACCCAAATTGGACGAGATGATTGAAAAATTTGCCAGCAGGGGGTACCAAAGACCTGTTCTTATAAAACAAAAAAATGAAGTATTAAATACCCCGAGGGAACAATTATTGAACAAAACTGCCAAGAAAACAAATCCAAATAAAATCCCTTTGGTTACAACCTTTACAGCAGCAACACAAGGGTTATTTAGGGCCACTAAGGCCCTTTGGCCCATAGTCTCGGGTGATAAAAATATTCCCATTTTCAAACAGAAAACCATCATGCCAAGTTACAAAAGGGGCAGGAACCTCAAGGACATTTTGATGAAAACAAACATCCAACCAAAAGACCCCCCCACTCTGTTTAACATCCAAAAGAAAAAACCTGGATGCTATAGGTGCCCTTCATGCACAACGTGCAATTCAATGGAACCAGGAACCGACTTTAAACATCCACAAACGGGGAAAAAGTTCAAAATACGACACGTATTGGGGTGCAAATCCCAATTTATCGTGTACATCATCATTTGTCCTTGCGAAAAATATTATGTCGGGCAGACCATCAGGACATTCCGGGAGCGGATGGCCCTTCACCGGTCTGCGATCAGTGCCTGCCTGAGGGGCGAGGACATTGACCAGCCGGTGGCCCGACATTTTAAAGAACATGGCCATACTTTAGCGAGTATGAGGTGTAAGATCATAGATCATATCCCCCCGCTAAATAGAGGAGGCAACAGACGCAAGCTGCTCACCCAAAGGGAAACAGAATGGATATTTAGATTGAACTCCCTAAAACCTGCGGGTATCAATGAAAAAATAGATTGGAATGTCTTCATTTAAAATATACAGTGAAAGTGTCCCAAATATGTATGGTTTGTGTAGTGATTTGATATATAATGATATATACCGTTGTGCTCTTGTGTTATGTATATAAGGTTCAGACAGTGCTGCCCTTAAATTAAGCGACTTTACTATATTATTTATGCATAGCCTTTAACCTCATTATTCCACAATCCTATACAGTTGCTGGTCTTTATAGATCCACTTATGTCCAGAATCAGCCCATAAACGGGTTAACACATTGCACTTTAAAATCGTTTACAGGCAATATTTACTAAATGTCAGACACATAGCCTGATCACAGTTTTGTTATGACACCGTTTTGCACGCATCCAACTTTTTACTGTTGGTCTTATTTACAGTTGATCACACTGAGACCTGACACGCACCACAGGAGAGGCGTCCGGTGGTTGCCAGGAGACACAGACGGAGGTATCCGGTGACGTCACCGGCACTTCCGGAGGCTCGACTGCGGGACGCTGATGGGATCTGCACGCGCACATCGTTACAACAGATCAGCTATATAAGGTAAGAAAGTCTTTGCTTTCTTTTAGGTCACCAGCACAGCACTACACGCACTTTATGGTACTAGTCTTGAGGAAAAGACCTGTAGGTCTTGAAACGTCGACCATGATGTACTGTACCTTTATGGAATAAATTTCTTCTTTTTTCACTACTGAAGTCTGTGGAGTGCCGCTTGTTCCTACCTGGCCCTAGCCAGACCAGGGGGTATTGTGTTAGTATATATATATATATATATATATATATATATATATATATACTTGCTGGGGTTGGAGCGGCACTCACAGCAGAATGAAGAAACAGGTACACTTTAGTTACAAGAGCGACGTTTCAACGTCCTTTATTTGGACATTTTCTTCAGGCTAATGCTCATGTGAAAAAAGTTTCTTCATTCTGCTGTGAGTGCCGCTCCAACCCCAGCAAGTATACCATTCATTCGTGCAGGCACCCAGCCACCATCATCTGCTTAGGTGCTGTGGATCGTGCCGGTCTTCTGGATATATATATATATATATATATATATATATACACTAAAATGGGGAAGAAGGAAATGAGAAAACATAGAGCAATAGAGAGGAATTCACCTCCACAAAAGCAGTTACAATGGCCACTACAGTGTTAGAGGCAGAGTCATCAGCCTAACCCAGAGAGTCCTTGCGCCCAGGAAGGCCCTAAAGAGGCCTGAGAGGAGGTTTCACCTATCCTGTAGGCCTGTTTCTAAATATAAAAATTTAATTCTCTGCCATTTAGGTGTAATAAGGGTGTAGGTATAAGATCCCAAAGGCCTGAGAGTCTTCAAAAGCCAACCAAATAGAATATATGGCAGAAAGTTTCACCTTCCAAAATGGCTGTAAGCTAGGGCATTGCCACCAGATGTGAAATAGAGTACCCATGACTCTAAAGCCAACGCTAGGATGTTGTGAGCATGCCAATTCCCAAATAAAAGAGAACATTAGGGTTTCTATACCACCTGGAAATTAACTTGTACTGGGTATCCCTAAACACCAACACTAGAAGAGCAAATATTTTGACAAAGTTATTTTCCACCAATTCCTTGCCAGATGGGCAGGCACAAAGGAGCTCAACAGGCGTGAGACTTGTGAGGAAATGATTAACTTGTAGGAAGTTCCCAAACATCTATGTTAATGTAAGGCCCCTTATTTGCATTGCTATATGTACAAGCAGCTTCTGCTGATTAAACTGATATACAGCATGCCTATCTTCTGTGGGCCTGGCTGTATATGTATATGAAATGCTATGTTGCCGTGCTCTCCTGGAAAATGCTGTTTAGTAAACATTTTGTATGCAAATATAGCTGCAATTGCACAGAACACAGGCATGTTGCATATTTTTTTAACTAACAATACTCTTATTGTATGCGGCAACATCTGTAGCTATTAAAGCAGAATTAATCAAATTGTGAAATGGACATTAAAACTCGAGGCTGTAACATATGCCCCATTGTAATGCCCTAATTTATTCAATGTTAAGGCTATTTGAAAGGGATTTTTCTGATACCTGCTGTAATCCCTTATTTTACAATAACTACTAATGGGATTAAAACAAATTCTGGTTTGCTGACCGTTTTATTAGTTTACTTCTGCTTACAGATTACAGTACCTCTTTATTTTTTTTGGAGAGGGATTGGACGGATACCTCTCTGATATCTTGTGCTTGCACATAAAGAGCAGGATTAAAGAAGCCATATCAAACTCAGGATTTTCCTATCCCTTTTAACCCTTTGCTTATTCCTGGCCCCTATTAGAGTCTGCATCTTCATTATAAAGATAAATGTCGATTTTCAGGAAGAGACATTAGACTATCATATATACAATGTTGATATATGTATTATTTAAGTGGATAAGGCTTTATTGTTTGCATATAAATTAGGTAAACTCAGTATTTATATTCCTCTGCAGCAATTTGCCAAAACTGTGACCTTCTAAAAAAAATAATGTATTTTACTTATTAGTGTAGTGTTTTCTCAAAAAAAAAAAACTAATTTACAGTTTTGCATCGAGTAAATGAATGTCACATGTAACTATGGGCCTTATTCTAGTTCACTCTTTCTGACAAAATCCTTCTTAGATGGACAAAACCATGTGCACTGCAGGGGGGCAGATGTAAAATGTGCAGAGAGAATTAGATTTGGTGAGTTATTTTGTTTCTGTGCAGGGTAAATACTGGCTTCTTTATTTTTACACTGCAATATAGATCTCACTTTGAAGTAAAACCACACCCTAATCTAATTCTCTCTGCACAAGTAGCATCTGCCCCACCTGCAGTGCACATGGTTTTGTCCATCTAAGAAGGATTTTGTCAGAAAGAGTGAACTAGAATAACCCCCTATTGTTTCACTGCTTTTCCCTAAAATCTTCTGTGTAAGGTGGGCTGCTCATAGAACTTGTTGATAGTAGCTAATACTTAAGGTTTAAATGGAAATACTGTAGCTCTTAATGAAATGCATTTTTCTACTTAGACTAGCTGCACTATTGTAAGCAGCGTCCATATGGATTATTATATACATTATATGCGGAGTTTGATTATATACGTTATATGCGGCACTTACAGTATGTCACATAGGGGAATGCATGTTTCTGTGCTAAATATGCGAGATCCTCTTGAGAGAGCAGCCTTGATAGAGATCTGCAATTCCCATTGGACTTGATATGTTCTCCATACTGACATTTACAAATACATATTACACGGTAACATGTTCATAACATGCGTGGATAGATTTCACCTTGTTTCTCCTCTGCAGTACATTGTAAATTTTATAACCATAACCAATGTCTATTTTAATTATGCAAATTACATTTGTCTGATACAGGACATGCTCCTCTGTTATCTCAAAGAGCTGTTATTGCAAAAAGAAGCATGAAATCTGATCCCATAGACTAGATTCTGATTAAATTATTTTATTGTCATATGGAGTTGGCTAGTTTCCTTATACTTTACTTTACATCACACTAATTGTAAATCTTCAGTATCTTCTCTGTTTATTTAATTTTTTTTAATGTAGGTAGTTTTCTATGTTTGTATTTTATTTGATAGTTTTACTATATCAGATAAACATTAGATTATTTGGCTTTTCTGCAGTGTTATGCTAACCGTGGTATTTGTTAGGATATGGGTCATTAGCTTGACAGTCAAAAGGTCAACATATGCAAATGATCAATGTGGTTAAAGGGTTGACGTGAAAAAGCCGGCAATAATTTTTTGCGGGTTTTGTTGGTGTCTATGTCGACATGTACATGTATATGTTTACCGCATCCCCACGCATGGTACAGTGCCTCCCTTTACTTACTATTATAGTCTCCCTCTATCCCCACTCGGATGGTAAAGTACAGTATGAACAAGTTGGTTTTTAAAAAAAAGTTCATTAAAATAGCCTTTGATCATGTCAACCTAAAGCATAATGACCTCTTTTGTGTGTCAACTTTTTTAAAGATGTTGTCCTATACACTGTTGACCTAATGACGGCTTACCTTTTGTAATGTTTTACGCTAAGAGGGGAGACTAGCACTGACTGATGTAATTTTCTACAATCTATAAACCAACTATAACAATGATTCCTGACTTCTATTGTCGTGATACATCTTAATTTGTTGGTGGTGCTCCCATGAGTCATAATATAATACACTTATATACAAAAAGGGAAAGATGACTCTCTTTGTTGGGACAATTATATTTTATGGTGACATTTTAGAAAAGGAAAAAAGGAGAGTAATTTATATAAATTACTCTCCTTTTTTCCCTTTTCTAAAATGTCACCATAAAATATAATTGTGTTGGAGGTTGTATAGAGAGTCCTAAAAACTTTTAATGTATATCAATAAAAATTTAAATATTTTAATAAGTTGTGCCCCAACAAAGAGAGTCATCTTTCCCTTTTTGTATATAACTTTTGTAATGTTTACAAGTTTTACAGAAGTGTACTTACATTGTATCAGTGGTACTTGCCATGGTGGGGTGAAGCAAGGAATTTACTGGAGGGGAGTAGAAATGGTGATCCTATAACCAATCCTTTGCTTAGCATATCATAAGTGCTGATTCCTCATAAATATACAGTAAGTTTAATATGTGACGTGGATGATGCACATGATGTTTCGCCACTGCCTTTACAGTATTGACATTTAGTATTATTAACCTTTATGATCCATTGCATGTTAACGGTTTGTCCAGTGATGACATTGATAAAGGGCCTAATTCAGACTGGATCACAAAGCAATATCTTTCTCTAATGGGCAAAACCATGTGCACTGCAGGTGGGGCTGATGTAACATGTGCAGAGTGTTACATTTGGGTGAGTTATTTTGTTTCTGTGCAGGGTAAATTCTGGCTACTTTATATTTACACTGCAATTTAGACTTCTATTTGAACAAACCCCACCTTCTCTCTGCACATGTTACATGTCTGAATTAGGCCCAAAGTACAGAGAAGGTTCTAAGTAACCCCCCAAAAATATGGTTTAGTAATTTAATGTTTTAGTACATATGGCATTATAGCTCATACATCAAAAATTTTGACTTGTTCCAATTCAATATTTAGATTTTCTTAAATTTAAATGGACATTGGGTATTGAATGTTAATCACCATCACAAAACAGTCTGTTCTATCTATCTATCTATCTATATATATATATATATATATATATCTGGAAAAGGGATGGAAGGAAGCGCTATATAGTGCAGAATTACTTTTGATACAAAATGAATTTATTTCAAGATAATAAAACAGAGCTGGTGATACAATGCTCGTACCATTAATTTCCACTCTGTGGGCTAAAAATACCACATGGTTTTTAGATAATAAACCCGGTCTCCCGGTCACCGTCTATCCACGTAGCTGCCTCCTGGCAGGGTTCGCTTTGTCTCGCTCGCGTGCTCAGCGCTCCACGATACAAGCGGTTCCCCTCTCCTTCTCTGCAGCGGGACTACGACTTGGTGTGATAGTTTGGCGTCAGGTAAGACACACCCAGACGCGTTTCGCCTGTGGCTTCGTCAGTGGGCTGTCCTACCTGACGCTACCTCAGTCTTTTTCTACCCTCACAATCAATTACAGCTGTTACATTAACCCCGCTCACTCAGGACACGGCTTAATCACTCTCTGGTGGCTACGGCATAAAATTAAAATGTCTTTTGACTCTAAAAAGTTTTCGCACAAAATCACTTACAACATATAGACAAACAATTCAGACGCGGTGAATATTTTGTTAATGCTACAGAGATGAATTACCTAGCATTTCAATTTTTTGAGTACCGAATTATATATACTTCACTCCAGGCAACCCCTTATCGGCTGCATATGACTTTCCAGATTGATGTCATCTCCTTTTTAATATTCATATATTGGGATGGATTAGACAAGGTTGTCAGTATTTTATTAGTGAATTATAATAGCTCATTGGTGATTTCACCGTGTCCTAGGTCAGCGGGACTTTACAATTTATTCATTAGTCATACACACCTGGCAATTTTGGGATTTTGCCCTCAATTTCATAATATCTATCAAAAGATGTCGAAAAAAACCAAAAGATACCAAAAAATACACAAAAAAACCACAAAAAATACACAAAAAATACAGAAATATACCATTAAGCCTGATAGCTATAATTGTGTCGTTGACTTATACTTATATGCACAATACAAACTAACAATCCACCTGCACCAGGCAGGGGTGGTTATTATCATAGGCATAATTTTGCAGGTCACAGATAGCACATTATGACAAGGACGTGGAACCTGATAATCAGTTCTTATTGCTCCAACTCCCTATCAAAAATCGATTTAATTTACACAGGCATAATGTTTTCTTATTCTGACAGCTCTCTTATGTATTAGCAATGAAAGGGGTTATCTCGCAGTTTTCATTTAATCCATTCGGAATGATGGTATCTAGAGTCAGTATCCAATGGGTTTCTCTTCGCAATAGTTGCTTATCAGGATCACCTCCTCTTTTATCAGGTAAGACTAGCTCAATGCCTTTAAACTTGAGACCACTTGCATCCCCTCCATGGCATTGCAGGAAGTGCCGCGGTACACTATGGTTTGTGACTCTATTTTTAATGTTCCTCGTGTGTTCTAATATTCTTATTTTAAGAACCCGTTTTGTCTTACCGATATATATTTGTCCGCATGGACAGGTGAGGGCATATATAACTCCTTTACAGTTACAATTAATGAAATTTTTTATTAGATGTTTTTTACCACTCTTATCCTCAATGTGCTTGGCAGCCCTCTCCCCCAATGGGCAAACTTTACATCCCCCACAGGGGTAAAAACCAATAAGACCACCCAAAGGGCGTGCCACATTTGTTTTAATCGGCTCCAGGCAACTCCTGGATATTACAGATTTAATATTTTTAGCCCTTCTAAAAATTAGATCGGGTTTTTCGGGTAATTCATTTTTCAATATGGGATCCAACAAGAGGACATGCCAATTTTTCTTAATTATATTTCTAATATGCTTTTCTGCATTATTATAACCAGTAATAAAGGGACACATCATTTTTTTATCATTTTTCTTTGTTTTATAAACCAATAGATCAGTTCTTTGGGTCTGTTGGGCCCTGTCTTTTGATGATTCTATCAAAGAGAGTGGGTATCCTCTCTCAAGGAATCTATCTTTATAAACCCCGGCTTGTTCTTCAAATTTCTGGAGCTCACTACAGTTTCTCCGAAGTCGGGAAAACTGAGAGAATGGTATATTATTTTTCCATGCAGGCAGGTGACAGCTACTATATTCCAAGTAGCTATTTGAATCGACCGCTTTAAAATGTGTGCATGTTTCAATCTTATTGTTATTGCTACTTATGCTCAGATCTAAAAACTCTAGTTTACACTCATTGGCCACATATGTAAATTTTAAATTATAGGTATTCACATTTATTTTCGCAACAAACTCCTCAAACTCAGGTATGGTATAGTCATCTGGGATGTTTGTTGCGAAAATAAATGTGAATACCTATAATTTAAAATTTACATATGTGGCCAATGAGTGTAAACTAGAGTTTTTAGATCTGAGCATAAGTAGCAATAACAATAAGATTGAAACATGCACACATTTTAAAGCGGTCGATTCAAATAGCTACTTGGAATATAGTAGCTGTCACCTGCCTGCATGGAAAAATAATATACCATTCTCTCAGTTTTCCCGACTTCGGAGAAACTGTAGTGAGCTCCAGAAATTTGAAGAACAAGCCGGGGTTTATAAAGATAGATTCCTTGAGAGAGGATACCCACTCTCTTTGATAGAATCATCAAAAGACAGGGCCCAACAGACCCAAAGAACTGATCTATTGGTTTATAAAACAAAGAAAAATGATAAAAAAATGATGTGTCCCTTTATTACTGGTTATAATAATGCAGAAAAGCATATTAGAAATATAATTAAGAAAAATTGGCATGTCCTCTTGTTGGATCCCATATTGAAAAATGAATTACCCGAAAAACCCGATCTAATTTTTAGAAGGGCTAAAAATATTAAATCTGTAATATCCAGGAGTTGCCTGGAGCCGATTAAAACAAATGTGGCACGCCCTTTGGGTGGTCTTATTGGTTTTTACCCCTGTGGGGGATGTAAAGTTTGCCCATTGGGGGAGAGGGCTGCCAAGCACATTGAGGATAAGAGTGGTAAAAAACATCTAATAAAAAATTTCATTAATTGTAACTGTAAAGGAGTTATATATGCCCTCACCTGTCCATGCGGACAAATATATATCGGTAAGACAAAACGGGTTCTTAAAATAAGAATATTAGAACACACGAGGAACATTAAAAATAGAGTCACAAACCATAGTGTACCGCGGCACTTCCTGCAATGCCATGGAGGGGATGCAAGTGGTCTCAAGTTTAAAGGCATTGAGCTAGTCTTACCTGATAAAAGAGGAGGTGATCCTGATAAGCAACTATTGCGAAGAGAAACCCATTGGATACTGACTCTAGATACCATCATTCCGAATGGATTAAATGAAAACTGCGAGATAACCCCTTTCATTGCTAATACATAAGAGAGCTGTCAGAATAAGAAAACATTATGCCTGTGTAAATTAAATCGATTTTTGATAGGGAGTTGGAGCAATAAGAACTGATTATCAGGTTCCACGTCCTTGTCATAATGTGCTATCTGTGACCTGCAAAATTATGCCTATGATAATAACCACCCCTGCCTGGTGCAGGTGGATTGTTAGTTTGTATTGTGCATATAAGTATAAGTCAACGACACAATTATAGCTATCAGGCTTAATGGTATATTTCTGTATTTTTTGTGTATTTTTTGTGGTTTTTTTGTGTATTTTTTGGTATCTTTTGGTTTTTTTCGACATCTTTTGATAGATATTATGAAATTGAGGGCAAAATCCCAAAATTGCCAGGTGTGTATGACTAATGAATAAATTGTAAAGTCCCGCTGACCTAGGACACGGTGAAATCACCAATGAGCTATTATAATTCACTAATAAAATACTGACAACCTTGTCTAATCCATCCCAATATATGAATATTAAAAAGGAGATGACATCAATCTGGAAAGTCATATGCAGCCGATAAGGGGTTGCCTGGAGTGAAGTATATATAATTCGGTACTCAAAAAATTGAAATGCTAGGTAATTCATCTCTGTAGCATTAACAAAATATTCACCGCGTCTGAATTGTTTGTCTATATGTTGTAAGTGATTTTGTGCGAAAACTTTTTAGAGTCAAAAGACATTTTAATTTTATGCCGTAGCCACCAGAGAGTGATTAAGCCGTGTCCTGAGTGAGCGGGGTTAATGTAACAGCTGTAATTGATTGTGAGGGTAGAAAAAGACTGAGGTAGCGTCAGGTAGGACAGCCCACTGACGAAGCCACAGGCGAAACGCGTCTGGGTGTGTCTTACCTGACGCCAAACTATCACACCAAGTCGTAGTCCCGCTGCAGAGAAGGAGAGGGGAACCGCTTGTATCGTGGAGCGCTGAGCACGCGAGCGAGACAAAGCGAACCCTGCCAGGAGGCAGCTACGTGGATAGACGGTGACCGGGAGACCGGGTTTATTATCTAAAAACCATGTGGTATTTTTAGCCCACAGAGTGGAAATTAATGGTATGAGCATTGTATCACCAGCTCTGTTTTATTATCTTGAAATAAATTCATTTTGTATCAAAGTAATTCTGCACTATATAGCGCTTCCTTCCATCCCTTTTCCAGATACAAATTGGTTCTGTTTGGATCCCAGGACCCCATCTCGGTTGGAAGCTGCGGTCAATCACACTAATGACCTAGTGCCTGCTACATAATTGGGACAATCTGGTCTGGAGAACTGATTGTGCATAAAAGTACTGGTTACTTTGGACTTGTTTTAAGGAAACCCAGGCTGACAAGCTAGCGCTCCCCCAAATACCTTTTGCAAAATATATATATATATATATATATATATATATATATATATATATATATAGAAATCCAGGGTGTCCGGCACAGCCTCCTTCAGCTCAATTGCATGGGTGCCCGCAAAAAGGAAGTAGATAGGCTTGTGTAAAGGATGCGGCACACCATTCACGAAAACAAGTACTATTTAATGGCACAAAGGGCAACGTTTCAATGCCTATGTCGGCATTTTCATCAGGCTGATGAAAATGCCGACATAGGCATTGAAACGTTGCCCTTTGTGCCATTAAATAGTACTTGTTTTCGTGAATGGTGTGCCGCATCCTTTACACAAGCCTATATATATATATATATATATATATATATATATATATATATATATATATATATATATGGTACTCTTTACTTAGAAGGGCGCCCACGATTTTGATCATGGGCATCGTTAGTAAAAAATCTCGGGCATTGAATGCACTAAAAAATCGGGTGCGATCAACCGACGAGATGCCCGAGATTTCCCATAGGGAACAATGTTAAATGTCTCAATTGACCCAATTTTCCTGTTCAATGCCTCAATTGACCCGATTTTTCCATAGGAAACAATGTTAAATGGGCCACAGAGGCCAAATAGACACCCTGAAGTGTATAATGGCCACCCGAATTGTTAACGCCACCCCACGATCAACGTCAACCCGATGCGTGGCGAGCGCAGCGAGCCCGCGAGGGGCGGCGGTACGCGTCCTACGACCTTTTCATACCCCCACTATCCACATCGGCGTGGAGTTGAGAATAGAAAGTGTGGCGAGCGCAGCGAGCCACCGAGCCCGAAGCGTGGCGAGCGCACGCGGACAGCTGTGAAGCCCGCGAGGGGACGCGGATACCTGTGAAGGTATCCGCGTCCCCTCGCCACGCTTCGGGCTCGCTGCGCTCGCCACACTTTCTATTCTCAACTCCACGCCGACGTGGATAGTGGGGGTATGAAAAGGTCGTAGGACGCGTACCGCCGCCCCTCGCTGGCTCGCTGCGCTCGCCACGCTTCGGGTTGACGTTGATCGTGGGGTGGCGTTAACAATTCGGGTGGCCATTATTCACTTCAGGGTGCCTATTTGGCCTCTGTGGCCCATTTAACATTGTTTCCTATGGAAAAATTGGGTCAATTGAGGCATTGAACAGGAAAATCGGGTCAATTGAGACATTTAACATTGTTCCCTATGGGAAATCTCGGGCATCTCGTCTGTCGCATCGCACCTGATTTTTTAGTGCATTCAATGCCCGAGATGGGCGCCCTTCTAAGTAAAGAGTACCATATATATATATATATATATATATATATATATATATATATATATATATATATAGAAAGATAAATTAGAGGGCCCTCTGACGAAGTACGTGACTACGAAACGCGTTGGGGCGTGGCCTGGCGTTGGAGTCCTTGTCCTTATCCACCCGATGCAAGCAAGCGTCCACGAGTGTAACCGCTCCTACTGTTCAGTGTGTATAACCACTGTGTATGCTGTTGTCCAGCGGTTGTTGAACCGCCTGTTGCGGTACGTTATAACCGCCTATTTTTTTATGCAAGACTGAAACTGCTTTTTACAAATAAATGTCTTTATTATACTGCACTATGGAGCGCTCTAATTTATCTTTCTAGAAATTCTACACCTGTGAATTCAGGTGATTTGGAGCTGCCGGGCTAACTGAAAAGACCCAGAGTGCTTATTGAAAATTGACTGAGACGGATTATCTCCCATTGTGTGTGCACAAGCCACACTATTTCCATGGTCTTTTAAGGTTTTGTTTTTGCGCGCTTATTTTTCTTTGTGTATATATATATATATATATATATATATATATATATACACTCTACCGTTCAAAAGTAAAGGATCACTTCGAAAAGCACTGTTTTTTCAATACATTGTTAATGTAGTAAGTTGATATCTGCAAACATTGAGTTTGCTTATCGCGTTAGAAGATGAATGGATGATTAGAAAACCCTTGTGCAATTGTGTTAGTACAGCTGAATATGTGTTTACTTGTTAGAGAACTTATATAACTGGCTTTCTTTTGAGCTACTGTATCTGGAACATCACATTTGTGTGTTATATTATACTTTCAAAATTACCATAAAAAGAGAAATCTCATGCGAAACTCAACAGTCTATTCTTGTTCTTCGAAATGAAGGCTATTCCATGCTAGAACTTGCCAATAAACTGAGCATTTCCTACAATGTTATGTACTGCTCCCAAACTGGCTCTAACCAGAGTAGAAAGAGAAGTGGTAGGCCCCTTTGCACAACTGAGCAAGAAGACAAGCACATTAGAGTCTTTAGTTGGAGAAATAGACTCCTCTTAGGTCTTCAGTTGGCATCTTCATTAAATTGTACCCACATAACAACAGTGTCAATGTCTACAGTGAAGAGGTGACTCCGGGATGCTGACCTTCTAGGCAGAGTGGCAAAGAAAAAGCCATATCTGAGACTGGCCAATAAAAGGAAAATATTAATATGAACAAAATGAACAGAGACATTTGACAGCGGAAAATTGGAAAAAAGTGTTATGGACAGAATCAAAGTTCTCAATCAGGGTACCCTTCCAGAGTAGAGTGCCGAAATGTCCCATCAGGGTAATGATCTGTTAACGGATGGAATGCGGTATTCAGCTGCTGCCTGGTGTTATGTATCCTATTGTTTCTATATCCATTCTTGATGGCTATCAATGAATAATTCTTGTTCTGTTTGATTTGACGTTCTGGTCCTTTCCTCATGGTTCTTCTTTGGATTTCCTTTGCCGCTATATAATATTATTATCATCGACCTGGCACTCCTAATACTTTTCCTTGAAGGGATTTCATCTCCCTTACACAACATATACATATATGCTAGTAAGCCCGCTTGGAGTAAATGCTTCGAAAACAAGTCTGCTACCTTGTGTTTGCATCTGTGTTTGTGCGAGAGAGAAAGATATGCAGTTTCACTTCTTGCGAACAGATAGCAGTGTTTTGGAGACACAATCAGACACTAGATATATATAATATTAATCCACTTTGTCGGCACTCGACATAAATCCAAAATAATTGCAGTTGCCTATCCTAAAAATATAATTTATAAGTCCAACTGGTAGGGAATTATATATAAGTCCAACACCTACCTAGACCAGAAGAAACATGGAGTGTGATAAATGGAAATGTTTAGTGAGTTTCCCGATGCTTCTCCAATATATATTTTTTTCGGGCTCTACAATTTTGTTGTCCAAAAAAAATAATAATAATTTATCCCGGAAACACGCAGGTTTTAGTGCAATCTGTGTGTTTTTTCACCCACCGCAGCACCGTTTTCTCTCAAAATCGGTGCTGCTTTCAGGGATTTGGTGCCGCAGGTGTAATTAGCAGACACTAGCTTATCGGGGCTAATTGGATACCACTATATGTATTTATTTCATTTGCTTTGCTTTTAAAATCAAACTCTGGCAGCAGAAGTGTAATAGGAAAAAATAGGGTTGTCTTCCTTGCAATTAAAGAGTTCACAATTTAATTATAGCAATTGATGGGAGACCTTTAGTAACAAAAGTAAACTCAGCATGCAGTATATGTTCACATGTGTAAGAAATGAAGTTTTGGATCTATTTGTTATGTACGTGGCTCAGTAATAAAGGGAATTGGCAGCTGCTCTACTTTTTGGAGAGGTAATAATTCAGACTGAATGTCCTGTTATCTAGTGAGGGTTTTAGATGCAGGATTGAGTTTAGGAAGATCAGTTAACAAGGAAACTACTTTGCGGAATGGCTGAAGTACAGTTACAAACATATAGATTATCTGTAAAATGATTGGTATATTATATTGAAAGGGAGATCTGAATACAACGAAGTTCCACATAGACAGAGGGAAGTATTCAATGCTGCTCGCCACGGCCGGCGAGGGGGTTAAACAGAGAGGATCACAGAAAACTAGCGATACTCGCTTTTTTTACCCCCTCGCCAGCAGCTCGCCCTATTCAATGTTCCGGGGAATCCTCGCCATCACAGGACAGCGAGACCCGCAGCTAATGCAGCGTGAGTCTCGCTGCTTCTGCAGCCGCATACGCCGATTCCCCCTCACTCAAAAAACGGAGCGAGGGGGAATTGGCGTATGAGGGGGGTGAGTTGGATACTGACAGGCGAGCGGTGACAGCGAGCAGGAAGCCCTGCTTGCTGTCACCGCTCGCCCAAGGCATTGAATAGAACTCATAGTTTTAAGAGATCCATTCCCTGTTAAATGAATTGATCAAAATTCTTAGAGATTGCAGCATTATTTTGGTAGGTTACCATTTGGCTTTGAAAATAAGTATACAATAATACAAATCTTCATAAGAAATTTCTGCCATGGGACGTGAATATTCACTTTTGGCAAGTATTGAACAGTGAGACATTCTTATGGTAAATGAAATAAGTTTTAAGTAAGCAATGTGTTGTATTTCTAGTAAATGGAACACATGTTAAAATGCTTGTATTCCTCTAAAAGACTGTGTTAGTAAGGTGAATATATTTCAGCAAGAGTAGCACAGATGGCTGCTTTTTTTTTTTTTTTTTCATTTATTGATTTGTTATGTGCTCATCTGGTGCACTCAAAAGTTTTGTCTATCTTTTCCATTTATTGTTTTCTTTTTTTTTTTGTTCTTTTTTATTCTTCCACACTATATTAAAAAGCAAACAACAAGCTGGCTGCTCGCTTTCGTACATATTTGCTTCAAATAACACTGCAGATTTTCTGGCATTTGGCAAGCAATTTTCTTGCTTAAGTTAATTGTGCTATGTTGCTATGTATAATAAGTATAATGCAGCTTAAGACATTGTGCACGGAACAGAAGACAAGTAAACCTGGCATGTGCTGGAATTTCCAACAACTGTGTCATTTTCTTAAATGTGCCCATTATTGCAAATCCTGTATAGCACAAGAAACAAGGCAATGTCTCTGAATCTTCATTTATTTTCAGATTGATTTTAAATACAGTATCATGTTTCTGTATCATTCAGACTGTTAATTAACAGGATTTAATTTACTTTTTCTGTAGCAAGCAACAAAAGAGAATATTAAATGGAGAGAGGCAGAAGAGAAACAGAAGCGAGTCAGACTGGCAAAGCTAATATCAGAAAAAGAGAAAGAAGAAAGGCAGAGAAAGAAGAAGCGTCTTCTAGAAAAGAACAGAGGTTTGTACTAATATAGAAATATGTATGGTCTGTAGTAAGAAAATTAACAAGGGTATATCTGATCATTTCTCTGTATAACCTGTTCCATATATACGGTTAGTACAACGGTTACCATGTTATGTACCAGTCAGGAGGAACCCACTGATCTTACAACTTGGATTTTTGAAACGATTAAGGTATGCATTGAAATTATATTTGACACAAACATTTACGTAAATGTGCACAATGACCCTTGTGTGCTAAAGTTTTATTCATGAGTATTCAACCTTCATGTTTTCAAAAGATCTTAGTGATAACCGCTTCCTCTACTTTGTTGCTGAGAAGTGCAATATAGAGAGGAATAGATAAAAATAATTGACTGCTAATAATACTGTCATGTTGGAATGTATAGACAGTTGGTATAAATACTGACACCTTCTGCCTGTGACAGTGATGCCAATGTTAGAGTAATGGGACTTTGAAAGAGAGACAGTAAGGAACAGAGAAGTATTGGGGTAGGAGAGAGTGGGATAAAGTGTTGGAGTGGTTGGTTGGTATAGACCCTGGGTCTTCAAACTGTGGCCCTCCAGATGTTGTGAATCTACATGTTCCAACATGCATTGCCACATTTTTTCCTATAAGAGCATGCCAAAACTGTCAGGGCATGCTGGGACATGTAGTTCCACAACATCTGGAGGGCCACAGTTTGAAGACCCATGGTATAGACAGCAGTGTGTGTGTAAGGGGTGAGAGAAATGACAGCGGTCAAAAAGTAACAGTCATCCTGTTCAGGTGCCTGTTTTCTTCCAGCCTCGGCCAGAAAACACGTATACTTTTGCTCATAAGGAACATGCTGCAATGCATGTTCATAAATATTTACTAATAAGCCCGCTCGAAGCTAATGCTTCGAAAGCTAGTAGATGTAGTTTCACTTGCTGCCAACAGATGGCAGTGTAAGCCCACTTGAAATAAATGCTTCCAAAGCTTGTAGATGTTATTTCACTTGCTAACAACAGATGGCAGTGTAAGCCCACTTGAAGCAAATGCTTGCACAGCTATTAGATGTAGTTTCTCTTGCTGCCAACAGATGGCAGTGTTTCTGAGTCACACATACACTACACATACAGTATATAGATATCAGCAACTTGCTACAGTAGACCTAATGTGGGAAAAGATGGGCTAGTTTTCGCTTCCCACATGTATGAATGTGCCTCAGGGTTCCCATGACCTTGTTGCTGTTTTATTGGTTGTTGTTTATTGGACCTCTCTTGGTAGCTATTAACTATTTGCTACCAGGAATACCACACACAGGAATCCCATTCATATGGGATACAAATGAATGTCTGGTGGTTACCCTTTACCCTCTCTCTGACCCCATAAACCTCCCTTCTAGTACAGTAACCCCCCGCAGCCTCACTCTAACCCTCCCCATTAGTGCCTAACTCTGGCACCACGTCATCTAAAACTAATTCCATCACCCATAGCCTGACCCAAAACCACCCCTTTTAAGTACCTAACCCAAACCCCCTTCCAAGTGCCTAAACCTACAGCCTAACGTTAAGTCCTAACACTGGTACCTAAACTTAACCCCCCTTCACCAAACTGAACCTAACTTGGCCTGCATACTTACTGTTTGTGATGCCGGCTGTTGTATTTTGGGTGTTGACATCCTGATCCTTTCGAACTTCTGGACTTTCTTCCTCTGTCGGGATGCCAGCGAAAGTACCCTGAACCCCCCACAAAAGACTTTTGTAGATGTTCCGACCCCAAATCTCTTGCCATCACATTTTGTCCCTTGTCAAAGTCGCTAACATCCTTGTTTGCCTATTTTTTCCAACACATTTACTTCAAGAACTGAGTGATCACTTGCTGCTGAACATTTCATTACAATAGCACCTGTCATAGGTGGGATATATTAGATATCCCACCTACTGTATGACAGGTGCTATTGTAATGAAATGTTCAGGGTACTCTTTACCTAGAACGGCGCCCACGATGTCCATCGCGGTCATCGGGGGTAAAAAATCACGGCCATCGCATGCACTAAAAAAACCGGGTGCGACGCGATGCCCGCGATTTCCCATAGGGATCAATGTTAAAAGTGTGATTGGACGCGATTTTAGTGTTCAATGCCTCAATGCCCGCGATTTTTCCATAGGAAACAATGTTAAATGGGCCACAGAGCCCTAATAGTCTGAAATGGCCCCCACAATTGTTAACGCCACCCCACGATCAACGTGAACCCGAAGCATGGCGAGCGTCCTCCGACCTTTTCATACCCCCACTATCCACGTCGGCGTGGAGTTGAGAATAGAATAGTGTGGCGAGCGCAGCGAGCGGACGCGGATACCTGTGAAGCCCGCAAAGGGACGCGTTTACCTGTGAAGGTATCCGCGTCCGCTCGCCACGCTTCGGGCTCGGTGGCTCGCTGCGCTCGCCACACTATTCTATTCTCAACTCCACGCCGACGTGGATAGTGGGGGTATGAAAAGGTCGGAGGACGCGTACCGCCGCCCCTCGCGGGCTCGCTGCGCTCGCCACGCTTCGGGTTCACGTTGATCGTGGGGTGGCGTTAACAATTGTGGGGGCCATTTCAGACTTCAGGGGGACTATTTGGCCTCTGTGGCCCATTTAACATTGTTTCCTATGGAAAAATCGCGCGCATTGAGGCATTGAACACTCAAATCGCGTCCAATCACACTTTTAACATTGTTCCCTATAAGAAATCGCGGGCGTCGCGTCGCACCCTTTTTTTAGTGCATGCGATGCCCGCGATGGGCGCCGTGCTAGGTAAAGAGTACCATGTTCAGTGTTATCACTTCACTTGTCTGTGTATACAGCTTACCACCAGAAATGTTGGATGTCTCAAGGACATTGAAAGATTATTTATGGGAGGTCTTACGTATATACTATTATAGATAGGTAGATAGATACAGATGTGTCCTCATACATCATTATTGCAGTCGCGCCAAGCAACCCTTCTTGGTACACCAAGTCATAATGTATCTAGGATGCACTACATTGTGCTTATTAACCGTTTGAGTGCCAAGTGAATTCGTTAAAATTGGTGTGAAAATTGCCAAGCAAACATTTTTATTCATCATAATGACCTGTAATGTTTACTTTTTATAGGAAATATATATTTTATTTTACACAACATTTTTTTTATTAGAATTCATATAACAATGTGAGCGACGTTGGCATTTTTAGCTCTCACAGAAATGTTGGCATTTGTAGCTGATACTTTTGCTCATCTCTCACAGAGATGTTGGCACTCAAAGGGTTAATTTGATATGACACTTATATTTATGTGTTCTTCTGAGTCTCTGAATCTGTATGGAAAATACACTGTAGCAGACACAGCTTGTTTCCTTGACAGTTCTGCTATGTTTCTTATACAGACCAAGTCACACCCAGTATACAAGTGTCTTATATCAAATCGATTTCCTGGTACATACGGGTAATATCACGTTTTGGCTAAAACGCATTTTCATCAAAAAAGGATGCATAAAGCTTGAATAGTTGCTCTATCTGGTGGCTCACTTACGACAAGTATCAGGAGTGGTGATAATTGTCCTTAACTTTGTAATCAAAAACAATGTCCTTTCATGTAAACAGTGATGGGATTTATTTCTCATTGGTGCACTGCATGGATTTTCCAGTGGCTGCCACAAACCAGGTCCTGTATACCAAATACTGTATGTAGAGTTTCTGTGGTAAAAAAAATGCAAGAGGTCCCCAATAATAGTGACTTCTTCTTAAAACAGAATCAGCTTTATCAGAATCAACTTCAGCATATGCTAGGAATTGTTTTTTTGGTGTACATGGTTCAGCCATGTATAGACATAATGAGTAGCGGGGGGGGGGGGGGGGGTGGAATGGAATATGTTGGATTGACATTGAATTGCATTGGATACAATGAAATGGGTCTAGGCTTTGTTCAGCATGTGAACCGGCTGGGGAAAAATATAGGTTATGCTTCTGGACAACTTGATTGGATGGATCTGTAACGTCTGCTGCGGTAACATTCTGAACAAGGCATGGCCAGGGTGAAGTGTGTCCTATTTTCCCTGCATGCTTTGTGGCTTTGGAAAGGTACAGATCCTGGACAGAGCAGAACTCAGCCCCAACAAATCTTTTCAACCATCCTTACCATCCTTTTCATCCTAATTTTGTCTCTTTTGCTGGAGGCCTCCATTCCATACTATAATCAAAGAGCATAGCATGGATTCGAAAATTGCAGAGTAGAAGGGGAGCAACATTTTCTGAAAGACATCCTTGATGATTGTGTGCCTTCTAGACGATGGCATCAGTGTTGGTCTCCTATTTCAGATCCAGGTCCCCAAGAACTTGAACGAGTCCACCAGCAACACCTCGCTTTCAGCAATCGGAGACATGACAGCTGGCTTTTTCATAAAGTCCACTACCATCTCTACCGTTTTGAAAGCGTTTAGGTCAAGGTTGCTCCTGTCGCACCACGATGTCAACCGGCCTACTGTATATCTGTATACAGTCTCATCCCATCCCTTTTTTAGCCTAATAAAGGTGGTACAGTAAATGTAAGGACTTTTACCAATTTGTCTACCGAGATGCAGTCATTGGTGTGCAGCGAGAAAAGAAGGGGAGAAAGGATGCATCCTTGGGAAGGGCCTCTGGCTAATAGTGTGCACACCTGAGGAGAATTCCCCAGCTTTCACCAACTGACTTTTGTCCGACAAGAAGTCCACAATCCAGGAGCAAGTAGGTTCTTGGACCCCTAGATGGAGAAGCTTGGGCAGGAGTATACTGAGTACAATAGTGTTAAATGCTGAGCAGAAGTCAACAAACAGGACTCTCGCATAGGTGCCTGGGATGTCAATATGTTGGAGTATATAGTGCAGCCCCAGGTTCTCTGTTTTCTCAACACTCCTGTTTGTTTGATAAGCGAACTGCAAGTGGTCCAGAAGGGGGCTGGTTACCTACTTCAGGTGTTTCAACACCAGTCGCTCGAACACTTTCATGACCACAGACATCAGAGAAATCAGCATGTAATTTTTTAGGTCCTTAATGGTTGTGGATTTAATGACCGGGACAATTGTGGAACTTTTGAAGTGCGAGGGGACCTTGCACAACTCCAGTGAGGTTTTAAATATTCTGGTAAATACGTTGCAAGCTGCGCAGTACAAAACTGCAGTGCAATGGTGATACCACATCCAGGCCAGTGGCTTTTCTGAGTTTAACCCAACTGAACATCGCCTATACCTCGTTTTGACCCATAGAAAGAGGTTTTTGGTGGTGACCAGTCGCACAGAAATTATCAGAAAGTATTTCAAATCGCCCCCTAATAGGCATTAATGGTTAATCAGACGTATATCAATTAGGGGTGTGCTACCACTGGATACGGCAGAGTTGCAAAAAAAGGGGGAAAGGAAGAGTATCTCTGTGTGGTGCACCTGCAGATTTAGATAAAATATAACCTTTATTCATTAAATTTCTAAAAAGCTGCGAAATATACAACACAAATACATATATGACACGGACAGTGAGATTAAAAGGAATAATCCTCACACCGTGAGGCCCCCAGGATATGTGTACCTTCTTTTTATCTGGATTTTTATGAAGTGGTGCTTGTGAACATGTATAACAATTATGAATACCTGTCTTCTGTCGACTGTCTCAAATAGGACCATGTAGGTCCCATACTGTAATATCCCATTGTCATGGGCTTCTAAATTATTTAAGAACCGCAGTGCGGTGACTGGACAGTTATGTATATCTGTCTGTGTCGATTGTTCGTATTGACTGTCCTAGATGGGAACATGTTAGTCCCATACTGCAATATCCGTTTTGACCCACCTTTAAGGAATGGGAGTAATGGTCAGCATGAGGCACTGAGGCCGAGTGGCTCCTTCTTGAACCTGCCGTAGAAGTTATTCAATCCATCTGCCAGTCTCTGGTTCATAACAATAGGGAGATGATTTCTTGTAGTTGGTTATTGATTGCAGGCCACTCCAGACTGACACCAGCGCTGCTACTCCTAAGCTCCTGTGAAGCCTAGTGAGCGCCTCTCACAGAGCACTTGTGCCCATGTGATATCCTCTCTCCTGTGGAGAGGGGATCATGCGGGCGCCGGCGGAGAGGTGCTCCATCTTTGTGATACGTAGGTGCGTCTCAGACGCTCCAGCAGCAACGCAGCCTCAGACGCTCCAGCAGCAACGCAGCCTTAAACGCTCCAGCAGCAATGCAATGATACCCTCCTGCCTCTGACCTCTGAGTAGCTATTGCTCAGATGTATGATATGGCAGGTTTGAATGTGTTCCTGAAACACCACCACCATCCACACCATCCCGAAGTGTGGCGAGCGCAGCGGTGCGTGTCCTTCCGATCTTTTCATACCACCACCATCCACGTCGGCATGGAGTTAATTTGGTACTTATGTAATATCTGGGCTCCCGGTTTTCTTATGAGACCGTGTCCCCTCGCGGGGCTCGCCACGCTTCGGGCACGGTGGCTCGCTGCGCTCGCCACACTATATAAAATCAACTCCATGCGTAGTTGGATAGTAGGGGTATGAAAAAATGGGGTGCATTTAACATGGGAGTCCAGATAATGCATAAGCACCGTTAATTTTATATAGTGCAGCGAGCCACCGAGCCTGAAGCGTGGCGAGCGCACGCGGATAACTTCACATGTATTCAGCGTCCACTCTCCACACTATAGAAAATGAACTCCACGCCGACGTGGATGGTAGAGTAGGGGTATGAAAAGGTTGAGAGGACAAGTAACGCGTCCGCTTGCAACGCTTGGGATGGCGTGGATAGTGGTGGTATGAAATGGAGGCATTTGCCATTATGTAACATGGAGCACTGGCAAATGCCTCCTTCATTGTGCATGATACACAATTGCGTCCACACCCGTTGTCCTGTTCATTAATTATATGTGTATAAACCGTTATTGAATTTCAATGTAGGGGGAGGGGTTGTTTAATGCTTCATCATTTTACCAGAATGATGTCATCATTGGGCTCCACCTCCTCGTGGTATAAAGCGATTCCAACTATAAGCCGCTTCCTTCCCCATTTGGTCACTCATGTGCATCTGTACAGTTTATACTGTAGCAGTGGAATTTTGAATCACGGCAGCCTAGAGAATCAGATATTTTTTCACGGCACCCCTAGTCCAAAAGTTTCCTATTGACATATTTTGAAATAAATATTAAATAAATTTGTGTTTATAACTTATTCCTAGATTCAATTTGTGGTGAAGTACACACCTACAGATGTATCTGTCCAATCAGTCTGGTGGGAACAAATCTGGTAATGTATGGGAGTATATGAAAACCAACACTTTGCTCCCAAATGCTGGAAAATGGGCAAAAACAATTGTGGATAACAAATTTTTATGAATGACCATTGACGGTTTTGCATTGTTTGTGAGCAAATATTTGATTCTCATATGCTACCACATTTTACCAGATCTTTGTTTCCAGATAGATTGGCGAGATAAATCTTTGTGTGTGTACCAATCTTAAATGATAGATTATAGCAATCTAAGCATACAAAAGGGTGGCATTCACAGATTAGACTGATATATGATTGGTTGTGAGCAGCTCATGTCTAATCATTAGCTGATCACTCTGCAGTTACTGTAGCTACAAATCAGCGAATCCAGCACTGGATGGGAGTGTTAGAACGAATTTTGCACATTGCTTAGTATAAGACAAATACATTTGAAACAGCTGAATGTATGTAAAAGAGATACATTCAATGGTGCATTGATTTAATGCTAAATAAAATGCATGTACATCTGTGAATTGAAATGTAAAGGCACTCCATTATAGAGCTGCTCACAGTAGAATCTATTTTGTACTCTTATAGTACACTTCCCTATTGCATCTCACAGTCTAACTTTGAACACTGTTTTACTATACAAAAAAAAAATTTCAATACACAGCGTCTGCCCTTACAAATTCCTTCAGTGCTAATCACCTTTCAGAAATCCCATTTTTGTCTATGGTCACATATACAGGTAGCGATGCTGTCATATGAACATGAACTGATTTCATCTAAACCTTAATGAGCAAGACCCTGCACCTCATTATGGAAATGTGCAAGTTGCCAGACTATCTATTGAATGTTATTAACTTTAAAGTCAGCTTGGTCAGCTTCTCATTGGCCTTTGCAGCAATATCACTTCTGAGGCAGAAGTTTCTGTAGTTGTAGATTTAATTTTTTTTTTTTTTTTAGGTATTTGTAATGAATACTGAATTGTACTTTTATTTCACATTTCCTGTGTTATGTTCACCTAGGTATACAGTAGCTGTTTTTGTTTTTTTTTTCTTTTATAGTACGCATAAACCCCACTGTGTTAGCTAATTTGTTTCAATGCTTTTGACAGGCAAAAAAGAACAAAAAAAACTACAGATTTTTCAGTTTTTCCAACCTAATGCACAAATAGATTTTTTTTTTCCATTGATATTATGAAGTTTTTCTTTCTATGCACATCTGCAGTCATACTAAATACTAAACGGCATATATCACACCAATGGTTTATTTTTTATTTTTATGTTTTTATCTGAAAATGTGTCTTTGTTGCAATGTGATGCGACTGAGACTACACTGATTAGTTTGATATGCGCAAAATACTTCTGGTGCTAGTAGTGTCACACAGGACCTGGTGGCTGCCTCATGCCACATTGTGCAGTATTCAATGCCGGTGCGAGGGGGTTAAACTGCGAGGATCACAGAAAACCAGTGATCCTCGCAGTTTAACCCCCGCGCCGGCCGCTCGCACTATGCAACGTTCCGGGGGAATCCTCGCAGTCACAGAACTGCGAGGATTCCCCTAAACTGCAAGAGCCGCGGCTAGTGCAGCAAACTCGCTGTAATTAGCCTCGGCTCTCGCAGCTTTTGGAGGCACATTCGCAAATTCCCCCTCGCTCAAAAAACGGAGTGAGGGGGAATTTGCGAATGAGGGGGGTCGGTTGAATACTGACAGGGTGAGCGGTGACTGCGAGCAAAAAGTCCTGCTCGCAGTCACCGCTCGCCCACGGCATTGAATATATGCCATTGTGTATTGAATGTAGGTGCATGACAGGACACATCTGCACCTCATTTTCATTGTGTATTTTTTTTGTGTGTAACATAGGACCATGTCAAAATGTTTTCAAATGCATGAGATTATAGATACAGAAATGCATTTTTCTTACCACCATTAATCAGGCCAATCTAAAATTACTTTTTACTTATTTGTATTCAAATTGTAGTTGATATGGAATTGGCCTGATATCTAGAAGCCACTCCTGTCATTTTCACATAACAATGTGATTATTATCCTGTTGTTAATAATATTGAATAATGTACCTTCCCACTAAATTGTTTTTAGATTATTACACAGGTTACCAATTTCTGATGCATAATGTTGGTGACCATGTATGTTTCTCCTCAGTAAATAAAGATAATATTTAGGGGGTATTCAATCCCGGATTCCAACAGTCCGAAGCCTACGACGTTTTCGGTCCGCTCACCAGTTTCGCAGCTGTCAGAATCAAATGTTTTGCCTGCTGAGTGATGATAATGGATGTGGATTGTCAAGATCCGGCCCTGAACTCAACAATCTACAGCCGTTTTCGGCAGGACGGACTTGACTGGTTTTAACCCTTTGAGTGCCAAGTGAATTTGTCAAAATAGGTGCAAAACATTTGCAAGCAAACATTTTTATTCACCATAATGACCAGTAATGTTTGCCTTATATAGGAAATATATATATTTTTTTGTATTTGAATTTATGTAACAAATGTGAGACTCTGGCGGTTTTAGCAGACAATATGAACATCAGTTGTTGGCACTCAAAAGGGTTAAAGTCGCATCCGTTCTGTCGAGTTGCCTCTTCAATGCTGTCGGAAACGACAGCATTGAATAGGTGGCCGCCACTATTTCCCCTTTTGGAAATAGAGCCGGAGTTTGAATACCCCCATAATCATTGATCGGCCTTGTGAAAGTGCTATCATTAAAGTATTCTTTTCAGTGTTAAAATGTCCAAATTTTTGCTTATAACTTGATTAATAATCAATTATAGGCATAATGTCTAATTTATTTTTTCTATCCTGTAAAATGCTGTCGATGAGAGCGAGGTTTTTTTTTTATTATTATTATTATTATTAATCTTTATATTTGCAAGAAACACCCCCAGTTAGTGTGTTAGATATTTCTGCCCACTGGTCATGGAACACCCAACAATTTAACAAGCTACAAAATGTCATATAATGGCTTCAGGTTACTTCTGGTCTGCTTAGTGAATATGTATTTATGCCTTTACTCTTTTTGTACCTTTAGTGCCAATAAAGGTAATAGCTTTTGTAAGATGTACAGTGATGATTGATGGCATTCAGTTCTGCTTCATCGTCTTCTTGAGCTATAATGTGCAGAAACAACAGCTAAACAAGTCACAAAATAGCACAGTGCTTTGACCTTTATACTTTGAAAATTGCTCATTTTGTCTTTGGAATACTCCTGTTTAATAACAGTAGTAGCCACATTTGACTTTAATGTGCATAACTTTGCAACTATTCATACAATATACTTATTTGAAATTTTAGTTGTGTACTTTAGCTGTCTTGTCAGTTATAAGATCCAAATTCAATTAGTTGCGGTTACTTACAACAGGCTAATTGATTAGCGCACCCGAAAGCCTGCAAACATTCAGCAAACTTCACTTAGTGCATATTTTTGTATCAATCAGTCTGTATTAATTGCCCTTTAAAGCTGGTGGCACAAATAAGTTAACGCACAGCTCTGTTTATTTATCCCAGATTCTATGGGCAGTATTCAATGACATCGGCATGTGCAGCGAATCCTGTTTAGGATTCGCTGCACTGTCGCCTTGTTCCAGAGGGCTGGAGCCTTCGCTGCCAGCCCTCGCTGTCACACTATTCAAAGCTGCAGGGGCTCGCTGCCCCTGACGGCCATTCAGGAGCCGGTGGTGGCGGCAGGCAGGGTGATGGAAGTCTCTCTGCCTTCCCCAGAATGTATGTGGGGGGGAGGGGAGGGCTCCCTGGTACCCAGGCAGTACAAGCTCCCCCCCCCCCCCCCCCCGAGAAAGCTAGCAGGGGACCGGGTAGGGAGCCGCTAGCACTGCTCCCGATCGTGCATATGTAATGATCAGGAGCAGTGAATATATGAATATGTTATGAGCGGTTCCTGGCCCCCTGCTGGCTATTATGTGTAAAAGAATATGTATATATTTTTAAATTAAATATATATTCATGTGCTGTAAGCACATGAATAAAAATAGCATGCCCTTCAGATAATAAAATTCCTAATTTTTTTACACCAAATTTAAAAAAACAACTTTTTTAAAAGTTCAAATTCCACTTCACCATAAAAAGATGGCGATTGCTACCCGGTGACACACAGCCAAAATCACTTAGAAAGCAATTCGCTATCTGATCATTGAATACACAAACGGCAAATCACATTGAAAAACCACAGCGAATTTCGGAGACTATCCGACGGCTAATTGTCCGTCATTCACTGTTCGCAGACGGCGAAAAGTGCACGTTGAATAGGGTTATTCACTTTCTGACAAAAAAAATCACCTTCCAACGCGGAAATAGCACACATTCGCCATGAAACATGGTGAATTTGCCTCATTGAATACTACCCTATGGGTTAATGTTAGGTGATTTACTGTGCAAAGAAAAGGGGCTGTAATTGAAAAGCCGCTTGCGTAAAAGCTTGAGGTTACTACAGTATGCTTTTCCCTACACGTAAATTGCTGAGGATAATTGAATTCGGCCCTATGTGGTCTTTCATGAACATATTTGTAAATTGGTGTATTCTTAATCCATAAAAAAATTGGGTACTTGTGTAGAATCACGGCTCCCACGATGGGCATCGTATACGGAAAAATCGCATCGCGTGAGATCGCATGCGATGCAATGTCATTTTTCACTGAAATTATGGGCATGAGTTGAAATCATGTAAAATGCACCCCAAATGTCATTTTTCACACTGTACCACCCCCACTATCAACGCCAACCCGAAGCGTGACGAGCGCAGCGAGCCCGCGATGGGCGGCGGTACGCGTCCTACGACCTTTTCATACCCCCACTATCCACGTCGGCGTGGAGTTGAGAATAGAAAGTGTGGCAAGCGCAGCGAGCCACCGAGCCCGAAGCGTGGCGAGCGGACGCGGATACCTATGAAGGTATCCGCGTCCCCTTGCGGGGCTCAGGACGACTAGGATGAAGAATAGCTTTTTCCCAAGGGCTATTGTTAATTTAAATAGGGAATGTAGCTTGGGTGGGGGGTTATTGGGTTTTTAGTATTCATTTGTATAAATTGTATGGACTTCTGGTTTTTTATAATATGGCTGTATACGGATAGATGCTAAATTGAATTTTGTTGTCCTAAATTAGGATAATGACAATAAAGTTGTATCTAATCTAGTCTAATGTTGTGCTCTGTATACAGACCCAGTTGCACACATATATACAAGTGTCCTACATCAAATTATTCACCATAGTCTTCTAGTGTTCCAGCCATCTTGCGTAGAATAGCATATTGAGGCAATCTGTTTGGGCATCTGTAGATAAGTTGTGTTTTTATTTGATCTGTATAGTTGTGATCATGTGGGGATGCAAAATATACAGGGTGTAGTTGTTTTTCTTTAAAATGCGTATTTAGTCACAGAGGTGACTGCATAATGAATATAATGTATGTGCCCATGTTGTAAACCATTACAGTTCTGTAGAACAAACATCCACTATGTGGTATCAATAAAACTACTAAAACCTATGAAATACAGCAAAAACTGCAACAAAATTACCATCCTGAAATTATGATATCGGTCTACGTGAACTGCAGGGTAGGTTGCATTAAATATACTGTAGGCCAAGTTTTCAGTGTGTTCAAGTCTTGATTGCGGTCACCTGTCATTAGGTTTTAAAATGATTTCAGAGACAAAAGACAGTGCTCCTGATGCTGTTCAAGCTAGCCAGGTGATAAGCCTGGAAGTGGAGGTGATAGTCCTGATAGTGGACAGTGCAAGGGTTCCAAGAAATTACTGGTCTCTGAAGGAACTATTAGCCCTGTTAGTAAAAGACCTGCTGTGACCTGTATTATGTTCTGTAACTTGTATACCCCTAGAAACCTGTGGAGAAATTAACCATTTTCGTTTGGCTTTTCATCCCATGGATATGAACCATTCTCTCTCTCTCTCTCTCTCTAATATATAAATATATATTTATATATAATTATAAAGTTTTTGACCTTTTCCTGCGCTTTTGGAATAGCTGCACTAATATAGAACCTCGCTGTTAATAGAGGCACGGAAAATAGAAATGAAAAGAAGAAGGATATAAAGGTGCGCTTGTAAGGTTTCACCAGAGAAAGTATACTATGGTGTTTTATGTTTATTCTGAACGGCAGTATACAAGATTTCCTCCAATAGGTGGTTTCACATAAAGTTTCAAAACTTGATCCAACATTTGGCCGATATTGCCTGAAATAACCCTACGCTTTTCGTCCCATAGGGCCTTCTTCAGGGGTAACCAAGGATCAAATTGGATAAACAGCTAGTTCTCTTTAACGGTTAAAAACCGGGGTATGGGATGTACCATAGGGTATACCCAATTTCAACAATATAAAAGCATTAGACCATATAACCTGATTTAGCTTCTATTCCGATCAGAAATTAAGACCGACTGATGTCTTCACAGAGTTAGTATTCAATTACGAGGATGTGAATGGTATCATCAGACAGAGAGCAGGAGTATATCCCATACCCCGGTTTTTAACCATCAAAGAGAACTAGCTGTTTATCCACTTTAATCCTATGTTACCCCTGAAGAAGTTTCTGAAACTTTATGTGAAACCACCTATTGGAAATCTTGTATACTGCTGTTCAGAATAAACATATTGTGTTTTTACCATAGTGTACTTTCTCTAGTGAAACCTTACAAGCGCACCTCTATAGCCTTCATATATATATATATATATATATATATATATATATATATATATATATATATAGATAGCAATCCAAATCCTCACGACCAAAGGCACTCAGGAGAGGGTTTCATGCAAATAAAATTGTATTGAATGGGGACGTTTCGGGGTATAAGCCCCTTCCTCAGCCCACTCCTACAGCAAAGAGAACATACATAAACACATTTTTATACTCACAAACCACCGGAGCCTCACGCGCTGCTGGATCCACGGAGTCGCCGCCCGGAAGACGTCACGCAGCACTTCCGTCTCAGGACGCTGGGCCAATGTTGCTAGGCAACGTGTAGCTTGCGTTCCAAGAGCCAGGAAGTGTTCTGCCGCTCAGAGTACGTGCTGGATCGCTCCTTTGGACCAAGCGAAGCGGGCACCCGGGGCTGTGAATACACACATAAAAACATTAAACATGAAAAACAAACAGAACAGCATATATACACAAAAGGTAGAAAGAAAAGAGAAGATGTGCCGCTATTGTCCGAATCAGGACTCAGCCGAGGTCATGCCGACAGTGCATCCGGCTGTATGGAGCATCGATGGTATTTAGCTCACATACAGCCCCACTACACATCATGCAATTTCCCCAACCAGTTTCCATAAATCCGGGCTCAAATAGCAACAAATCATAATCTTTCAAACACGCTAGTGATACATCAGGTATAATATTAAACATTAAAGCACAGTGGAAAAAGATTAGTGGAAAAAAGATTACATAAGACTATTCCAATTAATCTTTTCGTTGAGACCTTTGGGGGAGATGGTGTTCAGGCGAAAAATCCACTCGGATTCTTTTATTAATAATTTCTTTGCTCTGTTGCCACCTCTAAGTGACTCAGGAACTCCATCGATGATGAAGTGTTTGAACTCACCGATGGAATGCCCCATGGTCTTAAAATGACGTTCCACAGGCTGGTCAATCTCCCTACCTCGTAGAGAAAGGTTGATTGCCGACCGATGGAGCGCCATCCTTTCGCGGAAGGAACGTATTGTTTGACCTATATAGTAAAGGCCACAAGGACAAACTATAGCATACACAACATGCGTGGTTTTACAAGTAAAGACAGATCTAATTTGAAACCTCTTATCAGAGTGTGGATGTTTGAAGTCTTTACAACTAACCATATGCTTACATGTTTCACAGGACCAACAGCTATAACAGCCCGGAGGTTTTACATAAGTATTAGGTGGCCTAGGGGGATACCCATCCCAGTGACATCAGTTTTCACCAACCTGTTTCTAAGATTGGGGCCTTTGCGTAAGGCTGCCATAGGTCTAATATTTCTTAAAGCAGGCAGGTCAGGGTCAGTTTTAACAATAGGCCATAAGGCATTGGTGGCATGCCTGATAATGGGACTTGCCACTGAAAAGGTAGTGGACCACGGAAGTACCGATGTGGTATCCCGTCGCTTGGATTTTAGTAATTGAGATCTGGGCATATCTAGAACTTGCTGTTTTTGCTTCAGCAACACCGTGAGGTCATAGCCTCTAGCAATAAATTTCTCGATGAGGGCATCAAGTCTCACTTCAACTTTGTCAGAGTCACTTATGATCCTTTTGACTCTGATCATTTGAGACAGTAGCAGCCCTCTTTTGAGGGCAGGGGGATGATGGCTAGATGCCATCAAAAAACTATTGCGTTCCACATCCTTCAAATAAACCTCTGTACTGATCACATTATTACAGATCGTTACACTTACATCTAAAAAATTGTCCATAGTGGCACTCCAGGATGCTGTATATTTAATCGAGGACTCACTTGCATTAATTTCAAGTAGTAGATCAGACAGTAAATCCTCGCCACCCGTCCACAAGACAAAGATGTCGTCTATGTAGCGGGTGAATAGACGCAAGTGACGACTAACTTCTGGTTTATCAAAGAAGGTTGTTTGCTCCTGGCTAAACATAAAAATGTTTGCAAAGGATGGGGCCACTGGTAATATGCCCCATCGTACAAAAAATAATTGCGCTTCAGGGTTAGCACAATTAATTCCATGAATAGATCATGGTCCAGCAAGGACGGATCTAGATGTTCAGTGATGAATGTACTAACAGCCTCAATACCCCCATCATGAGGGATGGAGGTATAAAGGCTGCAAACATCCAGGCATACCATAAGGGTCCCATCAGGTAATGTACATATACCCACTAATAATTGAAGAAAACTGGTGGTATCTTTCAAGAATGTACATTTCAAAGGTAACAAAGGCTGCAATAGAAAATCCAGCAGCTTAGCCACTGGCTGATACAGACAGTCACGGGCAGCTATAATAGGTCGTCCTGGATGGTGTAAGGCATTCTTGTGGACCTTGGGGAATGAGTATAGAACAGGAACTAGCGGCCACTCATTGTACAGAGATTTAAATAATTTGGATGAAATTTTACCATCCCTCATAGCGGTTGTAAGGATATCATGTAATTCCCGCTTATAGAGAGAGGTGGGGTCATTAGGCAATTTTTTGTATATAGCCGTCTCAGCCAGCTGACTATATAATTCATGACGATAGTCTGTCAGATTCTGGACCACGATGGCCCCGCCTTTGTCGGCGGGCCGGATGATAATATCCTCATAGGTGCCCAATTTGCTTAGGGCTTGAGATTCGGCTGGAGACAGATTTTTTCTGAATTTTGCTGGTGCCCCTGTATATTTAATGACAGAATCGTCTAATAATCTCCCAAAAGTACGTAGGGCCGCATTGTTTGACACAGGGTCAAATGTAGACTTGGAATAACTCATCATAAATTTATCCAAAGGACCCTCAGGAATGCCATCAGGTTTAGTTTGAAAATGTTCTTTTAAGCGCAGTTTGCGCATCAACTTGTGTTGGTCACACTTCCAACTGAAGGGGTCGTGAAGGTTGGTCGTAACAAATGTCAGTCCTTTACTCAGAACATTTAACTCAGTGTCGGACAACTTACGATTAGACAAATTCATTATAGCGGTCTCTTGTCGACAGCTCTGGATGGATTTCGCCTTATTTCGTTTATTTTGGCCCCCCCTACGGGAGGCCCCTTCTGTTCGTACTCTCTGATGTCCCGGAGGCCTGACCTAAAGGGACATCCTGGGTACTAATGGCATCATCCGAATCAGAGATCATGAAATCGCTGTCATTATTAGCTGCAACTGCATCACGTTGTGACCGATTTCTTTGACCTTTTTTGGTCCAGGGGCGACGTCTCGTGGCTGGCGTTGGTTAGTACCCGCTAGCCAACCATACACCCTGTTTTCCTCGTAGTCGGCTTCAACGGTGCGTTGCTTGTTGCGTTTGAATTTGAGTAAATCATTCTTGTAAGTGAGACACTGGAGTTCAAGCTTCTCAATCCATGCTGCATTTACAGGATCACACAACATGGAGTTATGTTCTTTTAGTAGGTCTCCAATTTTGTTTTTGGTGACCTGTAGCTCATGGCCAGCCTCCTCGATCACTAAGACCATGAGGTCTAATGAGCAATGATTGAGAATTCCAATCCATTTTTTAACAAATTCGGGATTACAGTATGTCTCCCAATAGTCGGTGTGTTGCGCACTCTAAATCCCCTTGGGATATGTTTACTCCGGAAATAGTCAGACAGAGATGTCCCATGGAGAAGGAAGTCTGTTTCACGTCTCCTTAGGCGGAACAGCTGATGATAGATTTCTTCCATGGTAAATGGGGGATTTGCTGTGGTATCATCGTGTGCAAACAAAATATTTCCAATTTCAACTGTGGAAAACGTGAAGGTATCACATGCAGGAACATTAAATATACGACAGCCAGCCATATCATCTGTAACCGTTCCACTAGCATTCTCCATGGTGATTGGGTAATGCAATGGCCAGTTCAAGTTACGGCAGATACGTATAAAAAGGTCCAGTAGGTCTCAGAGCTAACAGCAATAAAGATATAGCCAGATTTTAAATCAGGGGTGCCTTGCAACCGATGCTGGTCAAAACCAGCACAACAAATATAATCCAATATCTGCCAGCAATATCTGCCAATATATATATCTAGAAAGTAAATGAAAACCGGCGTTTCATAGTGCGTGTATCCATTAATAAAAATGATTTATTATAGCGCAGTAAAATCAACAATGGATGAGGTCACGTACCACAGCGGGCGGTTAGGAACCGCAATTAGATGGCATAGAGAAGGTGTTAGACACCTAAATTTTGGAGCCGGTTACACTCTTTCTCTGTACTCCTTCCTTCAGGTGACGACGCTAGGACACGCCCAACGCGTTTAGTCATCGACTTCATCAGAGGGCTCTGACAAAACGCGTCAGTGTCAACTCTGCAGTTCCTGTATTCCCCGTGTCGGTTCCCAAGCCGTCGACTCCCGGGTCATCAACAGCCATGTCGACTCCCAGTTCGTCAAAAAAGCTGCTGTCGACTCCCAGGTCGTCAATAACCCTCCGGCTCCCAGGCCGTCTACAGTACTGTGTCGATTCCTACACCGTCAACACTCCCTCTGGCTCCCATGCCTTCAGCACTCTGTGCCGGCTCCCAGGCCGTCGGCCCTCCGTGTCGAATCCCAGGCTGTCGACCACTCATCTGCTCCCAAGCCACTGTTCTCTCCAGCCTCCCAGGCCAGCGCAGACCAAAGTTCCAGGCTCACTGCTACTAGTCACTCTCCATCTCCTGTGACTGGCCAGTTAGTTGTGGGGAACTCAGGTCAGAGGGCCGCGACCTTGCCACCGAACACAGTGGAGTCCAAACCTCTTCGCAGGGGTCCCTGTTGAAAACCGTTAGACTCTGCACCTCTGACCTCCGCAACTCCCAGTGTCAGTGATCTTCATACGAACTGTCCATATCTAATGCCTCCCGTGTTCCAGTTGCCAGCATCCACCACTGGTCCACTGCTGCCACAGCCGGGAACACCAGATACCCGAACCTTGACACCTGACCCCCACAACAGCCAGGCCGGCGGCGTGTGACACAGCTTCCGGGAGTCTGGGCACAGCATCTGGCATTCACGGTAGTGCCGGGTGGCCAGTAAGTATATAATGTAGTGGAATACGGTCACTAGGTCTACAACAACCATGTCAACATGATTGAAGGTCGACATGGGGTTTTTCACTCTATCTGTGTTTTAGCTTCTCTAATGAGCAAACACATTTTCAACTGTACAAACATAATTGCACAAGGGTTTTCTGATCATCCATTAGTCTTCTAACATGATTAGCAACCACAATGTACCATTAGAACACGGGAGTGATGGTTGCTGGAAATAGGCCTCTATACACCTACAGTATATAGATATTCCAGCTAGTTATGTATAAAGTGTCTGAATGATTGATGTAATGTTCATTGAAAAAAGCAGTGCGGTACTTATGTAGTAGCCGGGCGCCCAATTTACATACGTACGCTTGCAGAAGGAAATCGCATTGCATGTCCCGTTTTAGTGCCATGCGATCAATGCGATGCGATCTCAGTAGTTTATTTGCATAGAGTACTGATATACGTTTGTCAGTTACCGTAGCTATGCTTTCTGAATAAACTTAAGTTACGGAAATAGCGTCAGTCAGAACTTGCGTAAGTGCTCCAGGTCAGTCACTCTGAGGTGAATAGCTGACAGTGATGGATGCTTCTCAGAGTTTTGCGAGTGTTACAGTGACCGGTGTGCAAAGCGCAGGCATGGCAGATGAGCAAATGTCCATGTTCACCCTGCCTACATCAGAGGAGGAGGCTGTGCTGTTTTTTCAGCGAAAGCAATTGCTGCCCGTTACGCAGACTTGCGTGAACGGCCATCCGATGAGGCTCTCTGTAAAGGAAGGGACATTGCGCTGCCACATTAAGTCTTGCCGGAAGAAGGTCAGCGTTCGGGTGCCGGTTACCGTTCCTGACCCTGGTCCGGTTTGAGTACTCTTGGGCACAGGAGCTTACCAGTGTGCAGTACTGTGAGAGGGAGCTGCACATATATAACCATTGTCTATAACGACGATGGTGCAGTACAATTGCCTCATGAGGGAGGCCTGCACCATGGATCTCTTGTCCCGCATGCAGACACAAATTGGAGGAAAAGTTTGGGATCATAAAATCCAAATTCTGCCTACTGCCAAAGCATACTGCAGTGGCCTCTCAGTGGCTGCTTTTCAATCATTCTTTAATCTTATTATTATTATTATTATTATTGTTCCTATATCTTGTTGTTATTCTTCATATATGTTATGAATTATCGTTATTACAGTTAATATTTTTTGTAATTGTTCATCATTACTAATAATCATTATTAAGTAAATTCACAGTTTAATGTTACAATAGAATGAAGGACAGAGAAGAGTGTCTTTTTGTTGCGCCAACAAAAAGACACTCTTCTCTGTCCTTCGTTCTATTGTAACCCTATTGTCTTTGGCTGCACCCCCTCTGAGCTTTACAAATAAGACTGTCTCATTTGGGTCCACCTGGTGCTATAGCACCTCCCTGTGCGGACATATCCCATTTCCCCTTCACTTGAAATTTACAGTTTAATGTTAACATGTGTCCACATTACTGTGTCAGATGTATTGTATGGCTGCTGTGAATGTGTTCCTAAAATACCCCCACTATCCATGCCACCCCAAAGCGTGGGGAGCGGCGGCGGAAAGCATCCTCCCGACCTTTTTTATACCCCCACTATCCACGTCGGCCTGGAGTTGATTTTATATAGTGTGGCAGGCCACCGAGCCCGAATCCTGGCGAGTGGACACGGAAAATATGTAAAGTTATCCACGTGCCCTCGCGTGGATTGCTACACTCATCATGCTTAGGGCTCAGTGGCTCGCTGTGCTCACCACACTATATAAAATCAACTCCACACTGATGTGGATAGTGGGGGTATGAAAAGGTCCGCAGGACGCGTTCTGCCGCCCCTCGCTGGGTTCGCTACGCTTCGGGGTGGCGTGGATAGTGGGGAACGCTGCGCTCCTAAGGCTTAGAGGTGGCGTACATAGTGGGGGGTAGTGTACAAATTATAGTATAGTATTTTTACCCTAAAAAATTGCATGTAATCGCATTGAATTTTGCATGAGGTACAATGGCATGCGATTTGATAACTACGTGGGAAAAGAGTTGTCACCTCTCTATTACTGTGGTTCATCGCTCGGCTTCTTGATATGTGCAGTTGGGTTGTGCTCAATTACAGAGATTGGGGCATTATTACAGATATCACATTCTAAAGGGGCATACACAAGTAGAGATGTGTGCTAAGCTATTTTTCTAAGCTATTTCGGGTAGGCGATTTCCTGGTGTCCAGATCTCCCATGGGGAGCACATACACATGCAGAGATTTGTGCTAAGCAATTTTGTTTAAGCAAAAAAAGGCCAGGTAGTAGTTCAGAATGAGAGATATCAATCAGTATCTCTCATTCTGTATACACAGAGAAATTTGAAGTCACCTGCTAAGCCAGGGGTGTCAAACTCAAATTCATCGGGGGCCGCATCAGCAGTTTGGTCACCCTCAAAGGGCCGCTGTATAATAATAATGCAATGACACCACAGGCTGCTCCCGCTGTATAATAATAATGCAATGACAACACAGGCTGCTCCCGCTGTATAATATAACAATAGTAATGCCATGACACAAATTATTATACAGGGGGAGCAGCCTGTGGTGTCATGGCATAATGCCATGACACCACAGGCTGCTCCCCCTGTACAATAATAATGACACCACAGGCTGCTCCCCCTGTATAATATAAAAGTAATGCCATGACACCACCACCAGATATATTGTTTTTTTATGTTACTTACTGTATTTTATCCCTCAGGCTCCTTTACTGCTGCTGCTGCGGCTCCAGTAATTTCAATTCCACTCTCTGCGCCGTGGCCTGTCCTGCTGCGGCCCCCCGACTCGGCAGACGCGTGGGTGGGAGGCATCATCGTCATGACATCCCCACCCAGCGTCTGCCACTGCCTCGATAAGAGGGAACAGGCTGCCGGGCCCTCCTCCACGTAGCCGTGGAGGCCAGCGGCCATGTTCCTGTGGCCGCAGACATCTTAAAAGACCACAGGAACATGGCCGCCGGCAGTGCAAAAAAAACCTCAAAAAAGATCTAAAAAAAAGAGAATAAAAGGTGAAGGCTGGCGGCTGCTGCGCAGGCCACATGACGAGGTCTGTCGGGCTGGATTTGGCCCGCGGGCCTAGTGTTTGACACCCGTGTGCTAATTCATTTGACTATATTTTTACTGCATGCACTGACTTAGTTACCAGGAGATATTTAATCACTCGGAGCACACACACAGAAAGATATGTGCTTACTTTCGAAGCAATCTAGTCAGTTTGCTTAGAAAATAGCATAACATCGCTGTGTGTATGCCCCTTTACTCTTACTAGACAATCAAACTAATGCATTGCATCCAGCTGGCATGTGGCATACCATAACTCTCTCTGTCAGTGATCGCGAAAACCCCCCCAAATTATGGGTCCCTGGGACCCCTCACTTACAAAAATCGGGGTCCTACTTGACCTTTTCTGGGTCCCAACAGAATAAAGCCTCCTCTCCCCTTCCCCAGCATGGCACATACAGAAGCCTCCTCCATATGGCATATACCATGAGCCAAGGGCCAGCCTGAGCCTTTTTTTTTTTTTTTTGGTAAGCAAACAAATTTGGGCACCCCAAAACTGTGGCTATTGTGGGTTGGGGGGGGGTATCAATTTGCAATTTGCCCACTCACATAAAGCAAGATACACATAAACTAGAAAAAGGCATAATGTCCGAATAGGGACACCTGTGCTGCACCAATCAGGATTCTGCCCCTGTCCATTGTTTCTAGAACAAAAGTAAATGGCAGCAGGAACAGGAGGGATAGGGTTAGTAAAATCCCAGCAGAGTCTATAGGCTCCTCTCCTACAGGCAGCTCTGCCTCTTAAGAGTTAATTGGTGAGCTGCAGCCTCTCTGCAGGCATGCAGTGAGGGGAGGAGGGGACAAGTGGGCCAATAACAGCCAGCACTCAGAGCCTGGAGGAGGTGACAGTGACACACAAGAGAGCAGCACCGCGAGGTAGGAGAGGAGGAGGGAAGTCTGCAGCCCGAGTCCTGCTAGCAATAAATCCCCTTACATGACACAGCCAAGCAGCCTGCTAAATGGACCACGCACCCCTCTTACCTCTACTTCCTGCCCGGGTCTGCTCCGTCCTCACTGTCACACCTCCCTGGTTCTAACCCCCAATGCTGGTTTCAGTTCCTCATGCTCTGTCCTCACACCAGCCGCAGCTCTGTTCCCCTGCTGAGCAGCTGCTTCTGGTGTTGGCTCCAGCTGTCTGTTGTTGAGTGCAGTACAGGAGCCAGCTTACGCGGCTTCCGTGCACTGCTGCCTATGACTCTGCGGTGACAGGGACCCTTTCATTTTCGCGCCCAGCAGATGTGTGAAGCGGCCGTCACGCTGTGTCTTCTCCACGGTCGCATCACAACTGAGGGGGAAACAGATTCCTCAGCCCTTATCACACATATTAACACGGCGTGCACGCCGAAATGGGCGGAGCGAGTCTCTGGGGACCCGGCCATTCATAAAAAATGAGTCCCTGGTGCCCAAAAGTGGGTAAAATACTCGCTATAGCGAGTATTTGCGAACCCTGCTCTGTACTGTTAAACAATGTTTGCTTCTATGACCCTGCCAAGCCCTAGGGAATATCTGCCCAGTATAAAGGATGTCACCTGATCTTGGGTTGCCAGGAATTCCCATGATTCATATTTCCAGTTTGTCTTTAGAGTACTATATAATTTCTAAAGATAAAGTTTTATGTATATTCTTTTTTTTTTTATCTTTAGTGTTGTGTGTATAAGCAATGTAGTTTAAAAGAAGCCTGTATAAATGATGTCTTTTCCTGCTGTTTTTGCTCTGTACTCTAACAATTCTGTAACCTGGTCTGTTACAGCTTGCAGCACATGCACAGTTTATTTTCATTGTGTTATACTGCCGTGGTGTTTTATCTTGTTTTGGCTTATTGTTTTTCTTAACTGTTCCTCCAGATATTGCTTCATTCATCTTGTTGTAGCTGAACTTGTGTCATATCTCAGCTCCATATCACAGGGTTGTATTGTTAGGGATCGCCATCAGGAAAGTGCAGTGATGTTATTTATACCTAGATATTATACACGTCTATAGTCAGTCATGGCAGGCCCAGTATAACTATGCAAACAAAATAAGTTAGTATAATCAGGGGATGAAAGAAAAGGCCATCATACTGCATATTGGTCCTACTGTTGCATGGTGTGATCCCAAGATCCCTCCTGAATTCTGCAGGAGACTTACTGAATTAGCAGCAATCTCCCTCTCTCCCTCATTAGTCTAGCAATCTCCCTTATTTCTCCTAGCCCACATTACACTGTTACATTTTTTGGGGGGGAAAGGAATGAGAGATAGATAAATTTATATTGAATCATCAGCGCCATTTCCCAGCACATTACCAACTATAGTAGCTCTTACTAACTGCTTTGGGGCTCATCTACTTTTGGATATAAGTAATTTTAAAATATTCCTCTCAGATGTAGCAGTACACACCCACGCATCTAGGTGCCTCATTCACAATCTCATCATATATGGAACTAGACACACCCTTTGGTGGGGCATGACACACCCCCTCAATGGGGCGTTGTGCAAACTTCTACTACCAACTATAATCTCCCTGAAACTAGTTTTCAAAAGTAGGCAATTATGGTATATATCAAACACACACAAGATATCCACATAAACCACTGAGCCATATGTGCTCTCCCCCCACATGCATGTTCCCTTACTATATGAATTTGATAGCTGTAGATACCCTCGGTGCTGATGTACACACCAGCATGACTGTCTTGTCGTGTATTGTGAACATACCCTATGATGTGGGCCCATCAAGATTTGCCAGGATGTAGTCGCTAGCAGTGCCAGGGACAACATATTGCATTAATAATAATGATTTTACCTTTACTTGTATACTTAAAAATCCAACAATAAGACTGCTAAGTGCAATGATATATGTGGATATAAATTTAGAACTTGAATTTGTTGTACAGTACATGATCCATTTTTGTTTTCAACATAAAGCATACAGGACATTAAGATGAGAGCCTTTCCATAGTATTTAGTATTTGCTGTGAGGAAGTGGAGGGCCTTTTCGTCTGCCTCAGGCTGGCTGTGGGCAAACTATACCTTACACTTACATGAAATTACTAGGCTTTTCTCTTCTTGCCCCTTCCAATATTTACAGTACTTTCCCTAACTTTCTAATGATGTTGACCGCAGTATTTAGGTATGGCTTTTCACTTTGGCCTGTTTTATATTTCTTTTCTCTTTTATTGAAATGCTATTTACAGTAAATTGGTTGATGACAGTCTGCTGGTTTTGAATCTTCTTGGAGACATTGCAATGCATGACACTTGGAAAATACGACATTGTCTGTTTTTTTATGCGTGCTGATCATTTTTTATGTATCACTCATGTTCTATGCAGTGTAAAGCGAAGTCACATTGGTATGCAGGGTGAGTATTGTGTTATGTAGCTCCATTCACACTGCACAATAATCCATATCTGTTTGAAACATTTGAAGAGATAGTCACTAAGGCTGTTCAGTAGGTAAGATGAGATTCCATAGCAGTGATCCTCAATCTTTTTCATTTGGGACCCAGATTAAATAACAATTAATTACTGTTCTACGGTGATATTTTCACTGAAATCCCTTTTATCCTGCTTCTCTCTGCCTGTAAGTTTGCTGTGGTCTTCAGTAGACTTACTCATATTATTAGCTATCTCATAAATTTCATTTCATGGGGGCCTATTTATTTCATGGGGGTCCCCCGCGCACACATTCAAATGATATCTTTTTTTGCCACGGATGGAGTCAGCATGCTGTTTACCGAGACAGGGATGCGCAAGGATCTCGCATGATCATACATCCCATTGCCGTGAATGGGGTGCACGAGTGTTTCCCGCATGTGTGTCCTATTCTCACAAATGGTGCGCCGAGATGGAAAGCTATAGCACAATCGCAGGTTAAACAAGCGTGGCTTCATCTGTACTTATTTATTTAGTGCCTTCTAGAAGATAATATAGAATCTAATTCGTACTATTGGCAACATCCCATCTTTAATTGCACTCCCATCTTAGTAAATGTACCCCTAAGAAGTAAAGTGTTCTACTACATTATCATTCTACTTCCAGGTCCTGACTCAAGTAGACTAATGTGCATGCATCGGTATGGACTGAATGCATTGGTTATTGGAGGCCAAGATCTGAAAGGCTAAGCTACAATTTGCCATGATTTCAGTACCCATAGATAACTATTGGGACTGCTTTTGCAAAAAAAATAGCAGAGGGACCACAGCAGTTTTGCAGTAATCTCATAATAAATGACCACACTATATAAAAGATGTGGAAAGTTGGATGATTTTGGTGGCTTCTTCACAAATCGAGTTTGCTAAGTATGTACTCAGGGTCTCAGTTATTTGAACTTTCATACACTTTTATACATTTATATTTTTTTAACTACTTATTAAGGTCACACCCCCTTCATTCTGCTTTCCCAAACATTTGTCTCTCTCTATTTTATGTTATTTTCTTTTTTTAATTCATTAATCCTTATAATCTTTGTCTTATCCCACATTTTAGTAAAGCCACAGTTTGAAGATTCTATTCCCCACTCTCTCTCTCTCTCTCTGCTGAATTACATGGACAGTAGGAGAGCGGGATCTGCTTGCATTTTAGAGTTAATATAGGCCGATACAAAAACAAAGGGTAACACAACTGCGAAGTGCAGAGGCTAGAGCGTTGGACCGAAGGTAAAGCCCCATACAAACTAGCTGATGGGCTCTACATCAGATTTAATTAACCCTTGAGTGCCAACATCTGTGAGAGATGTGCAAAATATCTGCTAAAACCGCCAGCGTTGCTCACATTTGTTATATAGATTCAAATAAAACATGCGGTGTAAAAAAATATTAATTCCTATATAAGGTAAACATTAAGTTCAAAGGGTTAATGATATTGGCGGGAAGCATAGGGAAAAAAATATAGTACATACACGCAGAAAGCATCTGTAAACCATATAGTCAGTGATGTCCCCCAACTCCCCAGCTGCTGCATGCCTTGTTGACCATATAGTACATAAAAAGGGGGTGGGGGTTGTTAACAATGAAGGGACGAATGAGTGTTTTTTTAAATTTGTCTAGTGTCTGTGAGGCTTTAGTATGGGTTGTGTGAAAAGATGAGTTATAAGGGCATACTTAGAGAATAAAGCAAAATAAAACCATTGGGCGGGTTCCTTTCCTTGTGTGCAGCTTTAAGATAAAATACTATACATTTCTCTAGAATAGAGGTAAGCAAAATAACAATTGTACAGGTTTTCCTTGTTCACAGACTTTAGATCAAATAGAATACATTTCCCAAGAATATAATGTGCTATCACTTGTCTGAAACCAAAATTGTAAAATGTATCACATGTCTAACTGACAGACTTGTAGGTGCTGCACTGAAGAAACCATTTTACACTTGGTAATAGAGGCATGTGTGAAAACACTTCTATTCTATCCTCTCATAGATTGCTTTGAACTCTCTTATGATCTTGAACTAGCTAAACATCAGTTCTAAAAGTGAGTAGCTCCTTATTTGGCTGTACAGGAAGTGACTGCAATGTGGAATGATGAAGTTTCCATGAGGTGCTGCATAACACAATCTGGTCAAAGTATCCATTACATTCTTTGCAGATTCAGAATTAGCAACAGGATCTACAGATCAAAAGACATATGTGTGAGCATGATACAAATTTATATGAAACTTCTGACAGTTGTGTAGGTATTTTAGGGTCCTGATTATAACACCTTTTTTTAAATTATGCTTACTACTGTACAGCAATATTAAATTAGATTATGTATCTGCAATTAATAAAATACCATTGTTCAATCTTGGGGGGGGGGGGGGGGGGGCATTTGTCAGCTACCCTACTGCATAGGCAATGGACATGAAAACTCAGATTTTTTTTTTGCATATAATAAATAAATTGGGTGAAAACCAGGGATCCAGTGATCATCAAGCAGTTCAGTACAGAATAAAGACAGACGCTGACTCATCCCGTACAAAAAAAACAAAGCGGTTAGATTTTAGGAAGGCGTGATTTTGCAGGGATTGAAAAATGTTTAAGTGGAGAAACACTGCATGAGAGGTGGGAAAAAAAAACCAAACGTTGTATCTAAAAGGTTAGGAAGAACACAAGGAAAAAGGAAACTAGTGTGGTTTACTAAAGAAGTAGTTAGTACTGTGAAATAAAGAAGGTTTTTTAGAAATATAAGCAGACAGAAAATAATGAAGACAGAGAGAATGTATCTTGTTAGAAGGAGATTAAGAAGGTAATCAGATGTGCAAAGGCAAAAGCTAAGGACAAAAAGGCCCAGTCGGGGTAAAGGAGTCATAACTTTGTTTTAAGTATATAAGCATAAAAAAGTATAAAAAACAAAAGGTGGAATAATAAGAATAAAGACAGAAATTTGGAGTCTTGTTGAGGAAGACATGTAATAGCAGATCATCTTAGTTATTTTTGGTCAGGATTCACTGCTGATGGAGGGTAGAAGAGGCCACAATTAAGTTGCAGGGATATGTAGAAAAATGAAAGAAGTACATTTACGGAAAATAAGGTCCTAAAAGTGGAAAAAAACAGTGGGGCCAGATTGGTTACATCCAAGTATACTAAAAGAGCTTAAAGGGGGGCTGGTAGCACAATTAACAGGAAAAGAATTGTAGATTATTTAAATTTCTACAATTTTACAGAATCCCAAGCATCATGGATTTACTCGGGATAGATCATGTTAAAAAAAATAAAACATATTGACGTTTTGACTGCTTGACTAAAGTTATAGATAAAGGAGGGCCATAAATATTGCTTATCGAGACTTTAGTAAGGATTTTGACACTGTCTCACATCACTTACTGCTAAACAAACTCGAAAGCACTGGATTAGATTCTAAAATAGTTGTATGAATAAGATCTTGGTTGCAGGATTTTAGTAAATGGAATGCATTTGCAGGAGGGTATTGTTACCATTGGAATACCCTAGGGACCTATACATGGACCAGTGCTTTTTATTATATTTATTTGTTACAATGCATATCGTATTGAAGGGAAAGTATGCCTTTTTGCAGGTTACACAAAGGTGTGCAACAGGGAAGACACACGAAAAGGGATAAAACAAATAACTGATTATCTAGGTAGACTAGAGCAGTCTTTTTCAAAGACCTCGGGACCCCACACAGTTCATGTTTTTCCTGTAACCCAACCCGTGCACTCATTACTCAATGACACATTTTAAAAGATTCATAGGTGGAGGTAATTATTTCACTTGATTCTGTGAGGAGACCTTCAAAACCTGCACTGTGTGGAGTCCTGAGGACCAACTTTGAGAGCCTGTGGACTAGATGAATGTTCAAGAGCATGACAATTACTACATGCTACAAAAAAAAAAAAATCATGCACTTAAAAAATGCAAAGGCCAAATATAGTATTAATGGCACTTTATTGGAAACTACTGAGGAGGAAAGGAATCTAAGGGCAGTATTCAATGAGGCTGATTCGCCATGTTCTACGGTGAATGTGTGCTATTTTCGTGCTGTAAGGTGAATCTTTTTACTGAAAAAATTATTCACCTTTTTCAACTTGCAATATTCGCTGCCGGCGAACAGTGAATGACAGACAATTCGCCGTCTGATAGTCACCGCAATTCGCTGTGAGTGTATTCAATGATCAGATGGCTAATTGCTTTCTAAGTGATCTTAGCTGTGTGTTACCGTGTAGCAATTGCCATCTTTTTATGGTGAACTGGATTGTGAACTTTTAAAATAAAGTTTTGTTTTTTTTGGTGTAAAAAAATCTTGAATTTTATCTTGTGAAGGGGCATGCTATTTTTATTTATGTGCTTACAGCACATGAATATATATTTAATTTATATATTTAATTATAATGTTTTTCACACAACAGCCAGCAGAGGGGGCTGGGAGCCACTCATTAGATATTCATATATTCACTGCTCCCGAGCATTACATATGCACGATCGGGAGCAGTGCTAGTGGATTGTTAACTGCATAGGGAAATCCGCAGCAGATAATAAAAATTAATAACGCGATTGTATAGGTCATCGGAAATACTTCATCTACAATACTGTGTCCAGTTCTGGATGCCATATCTCCAGAAGGATACATATACATTAGAGCAGGGATGGGGAACCTTTGGCCCGCCAGATGTTGTTGAACTACACATCCCAATATGCTCTGCAACAGTTTTAGAAATTGTCAAATAGCAAAACTTTAGCAAGGCATGCTGGGATGTGTAGTTCAACAACCGCTCGAGGGCCGAAGGTTTCCCATCCCTGCATAAGAGAGAGTACAAAGAATGGCAATTAATATGGTATATGGCCTACATCACAAATCTAAAGACTAAAAAATCTATAGTTTGGAGTAGAGAAGGGAAATTGGGCGACATGAACTATTTATAAACTTTCAAATATATCAAGGGTTTTAGCCAGGTCTAGGAGGCAATCGTTTTTTAAATGAAGAGAAGTATTCTAAAATGAGGACATGAACTGAAACTCTAGGAAGGTTGATTCAGGAAAAATTACTTCACAGAAATTGTAGTAGACAAGTGGATTTTTTAATTGTTATATATAAAACGGAGTTGTATACCATATTTTTCTTCTACAAATTTCACATTTATTCACCCGTTGTGTATATTATTTCCACTTTCCAATGATAGGCGTCTTATATTGTTTTATTATCCTCGCGCTGTTCTGATTATGCACTGATCTGTCTGTCCCAGAAGGCCCTCTGTATGCGTCACTCCAATAATATGACAGAGTGGAGACAAGACAGAAATGGTCAGTGTCACTTCAGGATATGTGATAAAAAGGGGAAATCCCCTTCCAACTGACCTTTCTGCCGTGCCCTATGGGCATATAAAGGTATCTTTAAATCGAAGCAATTTCAGCCTTATATTTCAACTGGATCAGAGCTCACCTTATGTCAGTGCCCTATGGTCATCAAAAGGTTTCTTTCAGTCATCCAGAAATGAATGGATCTCCCAGTCAAATGGTAATCAGGGATGGTATGAAAAAAATCCTTTTATTCAGGTCACAAAAAATTCATATCACAGAAGTAAAAGTAGATAAAAATCCATAAAAAGCACACAATAAAAAACCATGCACTCCTGGGGTCCAAAAAGGCAAACAAGTCCTTTCCTACTCCCACTCACCCGGGTTAGAGCAGAGACACTGGATCCCCAAGGAGTCTGGGTTCAATTCCTCCTACCAACGCGTTTCAAGCCGCTACTTGGGCTCTTTTTCAAGGTATGGAGGAAGTGAAGACAGGACAGGTATATATACCTGTTCTAATTAAGCTAAAATAAGTGATGCATAAAACCTGTGGTGGATTACACTCAATTGGTCCTCGCTAATACAAAACGACAGTGCTATTTCTAACACTAAATAAAGTGCCTATTCATAGTATATAACGGGTAATACATACAGTGAGATATAGCAAAAGAATCATAAAAATCATATTATCTTTAACATTACATAAATACGTGATCATGTCCGTATATTCTAAGTGATCCGGCACTTGGATTCCGAGGTGTCCGGTGATTACGTCACACAGCGGATGTGACGTGACGCCTGCATACACTGTTCAACTCTCCTTGACTGTGCAGGGGCGGATATGACGTTCCGATCTGATGGAACGCAAACGGAAGTGTATATGCCTCCATTTTCTGCTGCTGGAACGCAATCGAGTTCCCCTCTCTTGGGATGTGCAGGGGCAGATATGACGTTACGATCATGGTGGAGCGCAAACGGAAATGTTTATTCCGCCATCTTTATGCAGTTGGAACGCAATCATGCCGCTCACTGTTAGGTGTGTTGTTATAGCAACGCTTCCGCAACCCATAAGGTTTTTATCCAGTGCACATACAAGGAAGAGAAGAGAATCCATTATTATAACATAACATCCAGCGTATATTACAGAAAGCACTTGAGTTCGAACTCAACATTGATCCCCCGTGGTTCAAGGGTTTTTAAGTCATAAATGGTTCTCATTTCCATTTGAGACAATCTTAAGTCTCTGTTGTCAATCCTCCAATGTGTTTTCACCATGCGAATACCGCAGAAAGATTTTAAATGCGAAATTTCACATCCGTGGAAGGTTTTAAAGTGAGCTGACACATTGTGGGATTCCAACCCTTTTTTAATATTGCGGGCATGCTCCGCCATTCTTACTTTCAATACCCGTTTAGTTTTTCCTACGTATTGTTTAGAGCAAGAACACTCTAGTAAATAGACGCAATATTTGCTGTTACAAGAAATGAATTCATCTATAGTGTATACCTTTCCCGTGACAGTGGATTGGTATTGTTGGATCACAGATGTTGGGCTTCTGCACAATCTACATAAGCTGCATGTACCGCAGCGATAAAAGCCTTTAGACTTGATGGGATTATACAGGGCTGGGGTGTTAATAGCACTACTGACAATCTTATCTTTAAGATTCCTCGCCCTCCTATACACAAATTTTGGTTTACTGGTAATATATTTGTTAAGGAGAGGATCATTAGTGAGGATTTGCCAGTGTTTACCAATTATTTTTTCTAATTGTTTATGTTGACTGGTAAATTGGGTAATGAACGCCACATCTGTGTTTTGGGTGTTAGGTCTGATAGAGGTGGGCTCTCTTCCTCTGGTAGTAAGGAGAGATCTTCCTCTATTTTTGGCCCTAGTAACCATGGGACCAGCATATCCCTTACTTTTGCAAAAGGGGGTCTGGTAAATCAGAATCCTCCAAATTAAACAGAAAAAAGAAAAAAGGACAGGTTGGTGAGCATATTGATACCCCCATTGATGCTGAGAATGAATCTCTAGTGGAAACACTGGGGAAGAACAAAATATATAACCTCAGTAGCTATGTTCTAAATGAGGATGAAACTAAGATTCTTCAAAAAGGGCTTAAATTCGCTCCAGACAACAAAATTAATGAGTTTGAGGTGTATATAGATCTTCAAAAGTTCGTTAGAAAGTTATCACTAAAAAGATTTTTTGAAGAGAAAGAAACTATTGATCCCCAAACCCCGGAATCAATAACTGATAACTTTTCGGTGTTTAGGAGAAAATCTACATTTTTCCCTAAGCATAAAAAGGGCTGCTTTGTAGAATCTTTTGAGCGGCTAGTAAAAGAAGATCTTGAGAAAATGGAGATTAAACCCAACAAAAAGGTAAATATGACCAAAAAGGAAAGAATGGCCATCAAATCCCTTAAAGACAATGCTGATATAGTGGTTAAACCCGCCGACAAGGGGGGCAGCATTGTCATCCTCAATACCTCCGACTATAATGGTGAAATCATCAGGCAGTTGGAGGACAGGACAACATACAAAAAATTGAGGGGGGACCCCACTGACTCCATTAGTAAAAAACTTGATGTCTTCCTAAACTTGTATACCAACAAGGGTGTAATTGAAGAAAAAGTTAAAGAGTATATTAACATTGAAAACCCCTCCAGACCGGTTATCTACATCTTACCAAAGGTGCATAAATGTCAAGAAAAACCCCCTGGTCGTCCAATCGTAGCGGGCACTAATTCTGTTCTATCTAATCTATCCCATTATTTAGACAGCATATTGCAACCTTTGGCCCAATCCACTAAATCTTATCTCAAAGATACCATAGCCACATTGGATGTTATGAAAGAGATTGCATGGCAATCAGACTACACTTTAGCCACTCTAGACGTAACATCCTTATACACTATAATCAGTCATGAACTAGGACTAAGGGCGGTATCTCACTTTCTGGATAAGGAGGTGATGTCAGAGGATAAGAAGAGGTTTATTTTGGAGGGGATCTCCCTTATCCTCTCTAACAACTACTTTTGGTTCGAGGGTACTTATTACCTGCAGCTCACGGGCACAGCTATGGGCACCAGACTGGCACCCAGCTACGCCAATTTGTTTATGGCGTGGTGGGAGGAGCAATCGGTGTGGATGGGACATCCATACGGTGCCAGTCTGGTGCTCTGGCGACGTTATATTGATGACGTCATAATGGTGTGGCAGGGGGATGATGATTCATTAAAACTGTTTTGTGACCATCTCAATGACAATAGATATAACATCAAATTGTCATTCACTATTAGTAAGGAGATGGTCGATTTTCTTGATGTTACATTCTATGTGGAAAACAGTGAATTGAAAACAAAAAATTTCATCAAGATGACAGATTGTAATTCTTTCATAGGAGCTAACAGTAATCATCATGCCAATTGGCTTAAAAGTGTGCCTAACAGCCAATTTCAGCGGGTTAGTCGTAACTGCACCGATATTGAAATATATGACAGTCAGGCCAGTAACCTGGAGAACCAGTTCTTGAGTAAGGGATATGCTGGTCCCATGGTTACTAGGGCCAAAAATAGAGGAAGATCTCTCCTTACTACCAGAGGAAGAGAGCCCACCTCTATCAGACCTAACACCCAAAACACAGATGTGGCGTTCATTACCCAATTTACCAGTCAACATAAACAATTAGAAAAAATAATTGGTAAACACTGGCAAATCCTCACTAATGATCCTCTCCTTAACAAATATATTACCAGTAAACCAAAATTTGTGTATAGGAGGGCGAGGAATCTTAAAGATAAGATTGTCAGTAGTGCTATTACCACCCCAGCCCTGTATAATCCCATCAAGTCTAAAGGCTTTTATCGCTGCGGTACATGCAGCTTATGTAGATTGTGCAGAAGCCCAACATCTGTGATCCAACAATACCAATCCACTGTCACGGGAAAGGTATACACTATAGATGAATTCATTTCTTGTAACAGCAAATATTGCGTCTATTTACTAGAGTGTTCTTGCTCTAAACAATACGTAGGAAAAACTAAACGGGTATTGAAAGTAAGAATGGCGGAGCATGCCCGCAATATTAAAAAAGGGTTGGAATCCCACAATGTGTCAGCTCACTTTAAAACCTTCCACGGATGTGAAATTTCGCATTTAAAATCTTTCTGCGGTATTCGCATGGTGAAAACACATTGGAGGATTGACAACAGAGACTTAAGATTGTCTCAAATGGAAATGAGAACCATTTATGACTTAAAAACCCTTGAACCACGGGGGATCAATGTTGAGTTCGAACTCAAGTGCTTTCTGTAATATACGCTGGATGTTATGTTATAATAATGGATTCTCTTCTCTTCCTTGTATGTGCACTGGATAAAAACCTTATGGGTTGCGGAAGCGTTGCTATAACAACACACCTAACAGTGAGCGGCATGATTGCGTTCCAACTGCATAAAGATGGCGGAATAAACATTTCCGTTTGCGCTCCACCATGATCGTAACGTCATATCTGCCCCTGCACATCCCAAGAGAGGGGAACTCGATTGCGTTCCAGCAGCAGAAAATGGAGGCATATACACTTCCGTTTGCGTTCCATCAGATCGGAACGTCATATCCGCCCCTGCACAGTCAAGGAGAGTTGAACAGTGTATGCAGGCGTCACGTCACATCCGCTGTGTGACGTAATCACCGGACACCTCGGAATCCAAGTGCCGGATCACTTAGAATATACGGACATGATCACGTATTTATGTAATGTTAAAGATAATATGATTTTTATGATTCTTTTGCTATATCTCACTGTGGCCCTTATTCTGAATCGTGCGGCCGGAGCCGCACACGGTGCTCCGGCCGCACAAACCAATCCCCGCCCACCGTACGGATCGCCACGGCCGTCCGTACACGGACGGCTGGCGATCCGCATGAAAATGGTGGGGCGTACGCCTCCACCATGGTGGGAGCTGCCCCCTGCATTCGATGGTCGTCGACCATCGAAGGCAGGGCCGCACGCCCCAGCAGCTCCCGCAAGCTGAGACCACACGGACAATCGTCCGTGTGATAGCTTGTATGGGGCCGGAGAACTGACATCCGGCGACGTCAGCTTTCCGCCCCCATCACTGGCGTCATACCCTCATTACCATGCATACGCCCCGCGTTTGCATGGGATCGCCCATGAAACGCGGGGCGTATGCATAGGGAAATGAGGGTATGAAGCCCCTCACGCCCCTATACGCCCCCTTTGCAGCGGACGAAATACGTCTGCGGCGAATTCGGCTGCACATGCGCAGATTGACCTCTGCGCATGTGCAGACTGAAAACATCGGCGGTACGGCCGCACGCGGCCCGTACCGCACGATTCAGAATAAGGGCCTGTATGTATTACCCGTTATATACTATGAATAGGCACTTTATTTAGTGTTAGAAATAGCACTGTCGTTTTGTATTAGCGAGGACCAATTGAGTGTAATCCACCACAGGTTTTATGCATCACTTATTTTAGCTTAATTAGAACAGGTATATATACCTGTCCTGTCTTCACTTCCTCCATACCTTGAAAAAGAGCCCAAGTAGCGGCTTGAAACGCGTTGGTAGGAGGAATTGAACCCAGACTCCTTGGGGATCCAGTGTCTCTGCTCTAACCCGGGTGAGTGGGAGTAGGAAAGGACTTGTTTGCCTTTTTGGACCCCAGGAGTGCATGGTTTTTTATTGTGTGCTTTTTATGGATTTTTATCTACTTTTACTTCTGTGATATGAATTTTTTGTGACCTGAATAAAAGGATTTTTTTCATACCATCCCTGATTACCATTTGACTGGGAGATCCATTCATTTCTGGATGACTGAAAGAAACCTTTTGATGACCATAGGGCACTGACATAAGGTGAGCTCTGATCCAGTTGAAATATAAGGCTGAAATTGCTTCGATTTAAAGATACCTTTATATGCCCAAAGGGCACGGCAGAAAGGTCAGTTGGAAGGGGATTTCCCCTTTTTATCACATATCCTGAAGTGACACTGACCATTTCTGTCTTGTCTCCACTCTGTCATATTATTGGAGTGACGCATACAGAGGGCCTTCTGGGACAGACAGATCAGTGCATAATCAGAACAGCGCGAGTGTACTCACCATTCTGTGTATTTGGATTGTACTCTTTGGGACCGGTAATCCCTCGGTGTCTACAGTGCTGCAGTTCTGGGGCGCGGAAGACTTGAACTATTTTGTCTTGTTTTATTATCCTGCCTATTCTATGTTGCATTGATGCATGGCAAATAGATATACAGTAGCCTACATACAATATTAAACCACAGATACTTATTTTCATACTGATGTGTTCAAATACATCTATCCTCCAAGTCATATTATGCATAACATGTGAGCTCAATGTCTTTGCAAAATGGAATTGTGATTAAAATTATTTCTGGCATGTCTATATTTTGTGTGTGATTACAGAAAAAGGAAAAAAAGTAGCGCTGATAACACCAATGAACATTCACAATATTTAATAACAAGAATTTAAGAACAAATAACAGTAATGATAAAACCACAGGATCCGTTCCTATAGATGCCACCGCATATATTGATTTGCTCCAATAATATCCAAAGGAAAATATGTAATGGGCACCAGTTAGTGGTATGCTGGTAGTGGATGGAATTGAATAGTTGCCACAGTTGGATCACCAGGAGGAATTGTTCCATTCGGAGTGCATAACAGCACTGTCTCTCCAAAGTAGGTGAAGGTGCCAGAGTCCAGTGGAAATGAAATAAATGGAGTGCGCGGTTGTGGCGCAAGTGGTGGCTGGTCCGGATCCAGTGAAATAAAAGTGCTGGGTGCAATGTCCAGGGCACCTGACGCGTTTCCCTGCAACTAGGTGCAGCTTTGTCAAAGGAATAGCCATGTAGCTTGGAGGATGTCCTTAATTGGAAAATCAGCACATATGTGACGCTTACATCACTATGTTCATTGGTGTATTCATATATCGTATACAAAATCAATATAAAGAGGAAAAAGAGAGAGCTGAACAAGAAGGCATAATAATAAACATAAAAAGACATGAATATGTAAAAATATATAGAAACAACAGCTGATATTAGTATTGTGTTTAGGAACACTTCCGGGACTTAGTAACCATAGTAATCGATAAAACAGACATATTTGAGCCAATCACAAAGATGGAGACATTCCCCTGTACGTGTGATGCGGTGTCACATGACCCGCTCGTCCAATCAGTGTGGCGCTATTAATTCAGACAGAGGGATGCTAAACACGTATATTAGCGTGCGTATCAAGCCTCACTGTGGGGCTGATAGATGGCCCGAGACCTCTTAGAGCACAGTCTCGCGTGAGATCGTGGAAAACGCATATTGAATGACGCGATCACGTGACTCGCGTTTCATTGGGCAGGAAGTGTTCCTCTACATGCGTTCCAAGTCTCTCTATGAGAGCAGGCTTTTGGCTGGATATCATAGGACGTATGTCTAATAGCACTTGATGTGAAGACAGACTTATCATTGGCTGGAAGTTAATCACAGTTTCATTGGGTATCTAAACATGTCAGAATATAGTGAATAGTATGTAAAACACATAGAGATAAAGTATGTGTTTTACATACTGTTCACTATATTCTGACATGTTTAGATACCAAATGAAACTGTGATTAACTTCCAGCCAATGATACATCTGTCTTCACATCAAGTGCTATTAGACATACGTCCTATGATATCCTGCCAAAAGCCTGCTCTCATAGAGAGACTTGGAACGCATGTAGAGGAACACTTCCTGCCCAATGAAACGCGAGTCACGTGATCGCGTCATTCAATATGCGTTTTCCACGATCTCACGCGAGACTGTGCTCTAAGAGGTCTCGGGCCATCTATCAGCCCCACAGTGAGGCTTGTTACGCACGCTAATATACGTGTTTAGCTTCCCTCTGTCTGAATTAATAGCGCCACACTGATTGGACGAGCGGGTCATGTGACACCACATCACACGTACAGGGGAATGTCTCCATCTTTGTGATTGGCTCAAATATGTCTGTTTTATCGATTACTATGGTTACTAAGTCCCGGAAGTGTTACTAAACACGATGCTAATATCAGCTGTTGTTTCTATATATTTTTACATATTCATGTATTTTTATGTTTATTATTATGCCTTCTTGTTTAGCTCTCTCTTTTTTCCTCTTTATATTGATTTTGTATACGATATATGAATACACCAATGAACATAGTGATGTAAGCGTCACACGTGCTGATTTTCCAATTAAGGACCGGTGTATAAACCATCCTCCAAGCTACATGGCTATTCCTTTGACAAAGCTGCACCTAGTTGCAGGGAAACGCGTCAGGTGCCCTGGACATTGCACCCAGCACTTTTATTTCACTGGATCCGGACCAGCCACCACTTGCGCCACAACCGCGCACTCCATTTATTTCATTTCCACTGGACTCTGGCACCTTCACCTACTTTGGAGAGACAGTGCTGTTATGCACTCCGAATGGAACAATTCCTCCTGGTGATCCAACTGTGGTAACTATTCAATTCCATCCACTACCAGCATACCACTAACTGGTGCCCATTACATACAGTATTTTCCTTTGGATATTATTGGAGCAAATCATTATATGCGGTGGCATCTATAGGAACGGATCCTGTGGTTTTATCATTACTGTTATTTGTTCTTAAATTCTTGTTATTAAATATTGTGAATGTTCATTGGTGTTATCAGCGCTACTTTTTTTCCTTTTTCTGTATCTACCCTTTAAGGGATTACTCACCCCTTTAAGTAGCTGCTTCGCATACGCACCCCATACCAGCGCCCGGTATTGTTGCTTGGCAACATTTGTTTTTTTTTGTGTTTGATTGTTGTATTAGTATAAGAAATGGAATTTTACAGTGTTTTCCTGGAAAACACTAATGTACAATTTCATATGCAGATACAGCTTCAGTCACACACAGAATACAGACATGCATTGTATGATTTTAATCAACAGAAGCTGCTTGTGTGTCCTTTTTGCTCTGTTTTGCAAATAAGACATTATTTAACGGGGGGGGGGGGGGGGGAGACACCTAGCGCTACAAAGCCTTGCAAAGAAGGATTGTTTAACCCCTTCATGACAGAGCCAGTTTGTGCCTTCATGACAGAGCCCTTTTTTTCAAATCTGACATGTCTCACTTAAGTGGGGATAACTTTTTTTTGCTTTTACTTATCCCAGTGATTTTGAGATTGTTTTCTCGTGACACATTGTACCTCAAGTTAGTGGTAAATTTTCGTCGATACAGTCTGTGTTTTTTTGTGAAAAATACCAAAATATCGTGAAAAAATGGAAAATTTAGCAATTTGCAAAATGTTAAATTTTCTGCTTGTGAGACAAATAATCATACCACTCAAAATAGTTAATAACTAACATAGACCATATGTCTACTTTATGTTTCCATCATTATTTCAACTTCCTTTTAATTTTTTTGGACACTAGGAGGCTTACAATATGAATAGCAAATTCTCAAATTTTCATGAAAATTTCAAACACTGATTTTTTTAGGGACCAGTTCAGTTCTGATGTGACTTTGAGGGACTTGTATGTGAGACACCCCCATAAATGATGCCATTTCAAAAACTGCACCCCTCACAGTATTCAAAACAGCATTTTGGAAGTTTGTTAACCCTTTAGGTGTTTCACAGGAATTAAAACAAAGTGTAGGTGAAATTTCAAAATTTCTTTTTTTTTGCAGAGTTTCAATTTTAATACATTTTTCTAACGAATACAGTAGATTTTACTAGAGAAATGTAACTAAAAATTGATTCCCCCAATTCTTTTGTTTTCAAAAATATCCTATATGTGGCCCTAGTGTGCACGTTGACCAAACCACAGGCTTCATAATAGAAGGAGCACCTACTTGATTTTGGAGCCTCCTTTTTATGAGATTTTTTTTTAGGCACCATGTAGGTTTCTAGGCACCATAAGTGCTAAAAGTTAGGAACCTCCCCCACAAGTCACCCCATTTTGCAATCTACACCCCTCAGGGAATTCATCTAGGGGTATAGTGTACATTTCAAACCCCCAGGGGTTTCACCAATTTTGGTACAACTGGGATGTGAAAATGGAAAATTACATTTTTTTACACAAACATGCAGTTCTGGCTCAAAATTTTTCATTTTCACAAGGAATGAAGGAGACAAAGCACCCCAAAATCTGTGCCCCAATTTCTCCCGAGTACGGCAATGCCTCACATGTGACCAAAAAATACCAGTTGGGTGCATGGCAGGACTTAGAAGGGAAGGAGTGATTTTTGGATTTTGCAGCAAAGATTTTGGTGGAATGAATGGTGGGTGCTATGTTGCATTAGCAAGACTCCCAAAGCACCAATACAGTGGAACCCCCCCACAAGTCACCCCATTTTGCAAAGTACACCCCTCAGGGAATTCATCTAGGGGTATAGTGTACATTTCAAACCCCCAGGGGTTTCACCAATTTTGGTACAACTGGGATGTGAAAATGGAAAATTACATTTTTTTACACAAACATGCAGTTCTGGCTCAAAATTTTTCATTTTCACAAGGAATGAAGGAGACAAAGCACCCCAAAATCTGTGCCCCAATTTCTCCCGAGTACGGCAATGCCTCACATGTGACCAAAAAATACCAGTTGGGTGCATGGCAGGACTTAGAAGGGAAGGAGTGATTTTTGGATTTTGCAGCAAAGATTTTGGTGGAATGAATGGTGGGTGCTATGTTGCATTAGCAAGACTCCCAAAGCACCAATACAGTGGAACCCCCCCACAAGTCACCCCATTTTGCAAAGTACACCCCTCAGGGAATTCATCTAGGGGTATAGTGTACATTTCAAACCCCCAGGGGTTTCACCAATTTTGGTACAACTGGGATGTGAAAATGGAAAATTACATTTTTTTACACAAACATGCAGTTCTGGCTCAAAATTTTTCATTTTCACAAGGAATGAAGGAGACAAAGCACCCCAAAATCTGTGCCCCAATTTCTCCCGAGTACGGCAATGCCTCACATGTGACCAAAAAATACCAGTTGGGTGCATGGCAGGACTCAGAAGGGAAGGAGTGATTTTTGGATTTTGCAGCAAAGATTTTGGTGGAATGAATGGTGGGTGCTATGTTGCATTAGCAAGACTCCCAAAGCACCAATACAGTGGAACCCCCCCACAAGTCACCCCATTTTGCAAAGTACACCCCTCAGGGAATTCATCTAGGGGTATAGTGTACATTTCAAACCCCCAGGGGTTTCACCAATTTTGGTACAACTGGGATGTGAAAATGGAAAATTACATTTTTTTACACAAACATGCAGTTCTGGCTCAAAATTTTTCATTTTCACAAGGAATGAAGGAGACAAAGCACCCCAAAATCTGTGCCCCAATTTCTCCCGAGTACGGCAATGCCTCACATGTGACCAAAAAATACCAGTTGGGTGCATGGCAGGACTCAGAAGGGAAGGAGTGATTTTTGGATTTTGCAGCAAAGATTTTGGTGGAATGAATGGTGGGTGCTATGTTGCATTAGCAAGACTCCCAAAGCACCAATACAGTGGAACCCCCCCACAAGTCACCCCATTTTGCAAAGTACACCCCTCAGGGAATTCATCTAGGGGTATAGTGTACATTTCAAACCCCCAGGGGTTTCACCAATTTTGGTACAACTGGGATGTGAAAATGGAAAATTACATTTTTTTACACAAACATGCAGTTCTGGCTCAAAATTTTTCATTTTCACAAGGAATGAAGGAGACAAAGCACCCCAAAATCTGTGCCCCAATTTCTCCCGAGTACGGCAATGCCTCACATGTGACCAAAAAATACCAGTTGGGTGCATGGCAGGACTCAGAAGGGAAGGAGTGATTTTTGGATTTTGCAGCAAAGATTTTGGTGGAATGAATGGTGGGTGCTATGTTGCATTAGCAAGACTCCCAAAGCACCAATACAGTGGAACCCCCCCACAAGTCACCCCATTTTGCAAAGTACACCCCTCAGGGAATTCATCTAGGGGTATAGTGTACATTTCAAACCCCCAGGGGTTTCACCAATTTTGGTACAACTGGGATGTGAAAATGGAAAATTACATTTTTTTACACAAACATGCAGTTCTGGCTCAAAATTTTTCATTTTCACAAGGAATGAAGGAGACAAAGCACCCCAAAATCTGTGCCCCAATTTCTCCCGAGTACGGCAATGCCTCACATGTGACCAAAAAATACCAGTTGGGTGCATGGCAGGACTCAGAAGGGAAGGAGTGATTTTTGGATTTTGCAGCAAAGATTTTGGTGGAATGAATGGTGGGTGCTATGTTGCATTAGCAAGACTCCCAAAGCACCAATACAGTGGAACCCCCCCACAAGTCACCCCATTTTGCAAAGTACACCCCTCAGGGAATTCATCTAGGGGTATAGTGTACATTTCAAACCCCCAGGGGTTTCACCAATTTTGGTACAACTGGGATGTGAAAATGGAAAATTACATTTTTTTACACAAACATGCAGTTCTGGCTCAAAATTTTTCATTTTCACAAGGAATGAAGGAGACAAAGCACCCCAAAATCTGTGCCCCAATTTCTCCCGAGTACGGCAATGCCTCACGTGTGACCAAAAAATACCAGTTGGGTGCATGGCAGGACTCAGAAGGGAAGGAGTGATTTTTGGATTTTGCAGCACAGATTTTGGTGGAATGAATGGTGGGTGCTATGTTGCATTACCAATACAGTGGAACCCCCCCACAAGTGACCCCATTTTGCAAACTACACCCCTCAGGGAATTCATCTAGGGGTATAGTGTACATTTCAAACCCCCAGGGGTTTCATCAATTTTGGTACAACTGGGCAGTGAAAATGAAAAAAATACATTTTTTTACACAAAAATGTACTTCTGGCTCAAAATTTTTCATTTTCACAAGGAATGAAGGAGACAAAGCACCCCAAAATCTGTGCCCCCATTTCTCCAGAGTACGGCAATGCCTCACATGTGACCAAAAAATACCAGTTGGGTGCATGGCAGGACTCAGAAGGGAAGGAGTGATTTTTGGATTTTGCAGCACAGATTTTGGTGGAATGAATGGTGGGTGCTATGTTGCATTACCAATACAGTGGAACCCCCCCACAAGTGACCCCATTTTGCAAACTACACCCCTCAGGGAATTCATCTAGGGGTATAGTGTACATTTCAAACCCCCAGGGGTTTCATCAATTTTGGTACAACTGGGCAGTGAAAATGAATAAAATACATTTTTTTACACAAAAATGTACTTCTGGCTCAAAATTTTTCATTTTCACAAGGAATGAAGGAGACAAAGCACCCCAAAATCTGTGCCCCAATTTCTCCCGAGTACGGCAATGCCTCACGTGTGACCAAAAAATACCAGTTGGGTGCATGGCAGGACTCAGAAGGGAAGGAGTGATTTTTGGATTTTGCAGCACAGATTTTGGTGGAATGAATGGTGGGTGCTATGTTGCATTACCAATACAGTGGAACCCCCCCACAAGTGACCCCATTTTGCAAACTACACCCCTCAGGGAATTCATCTAGGGGTATAGTGTACATTTCAAACCCCCAGGGGTTTCATCAATTTTGGTACAACTGGGCAGTGAAAATGAAAAAAATACATTTTTTTACACAAAAATGTACTTCTGGCTCAAAATTTTTCATTTTCACAAGGAATGAAGGAGACAAAGCACCCCAAAATCTGTGCCCCCATTTCTCCAGAGTACGGCAATGCCTCACATGTGACCAAAAAATACCAGTTGGGTGCATGGCAGGACTCAGAAGGGAAGGAGTGATTTTTGGATTTTGCAGCACAGATTTTGGTGGAATGAATGGTGGGTGCTATGTTGCATTACCAATACAGTGGAACCCCCCCACAAGTGACCCCATTTTGCAAACTACACCCCTCAGGGAATTCATCTAGGGGTATAGTGTACATTTCAAACCCCCAGGGGTTTCATCAATTTTGGTACAACTGGGCAGTGAAAATGAAAAAAATACATTTTTTTACACAAAAATGTACTTCTGGCTCAAAATTTTTCATTTTCACAAGGAATGAAGGAGACAAAGCACCCCAAAATCTGTGCCCCCATTTCTCCAGAGTACGGCAATGCCTCACATGTGACCAAAAAATACCAGTTGGGTGCATGGCAGGACTCAGAAGGGAAGGAGTGATTTTTGGTTTTTGCAGCTCAGATTCTGGTGGAATGAATGGTGGGTGCTATGTGGCATTAGCAAGACCCCCGAAGCACGGTGAAATGATGAACCTAATAATCCATAGATGTGTGGTATATTTTGAAACACTCCTTTATACATAGGCCGGGTTTGTCGGGGCAAGTTTCACAGTGGAAAATAGTTTCCTTTCTTATTCCCTTTTTATAGCAAACTTTGCACCTTTTTTGTGTCCTGCCCTTTCTTGCAGTGGAGGGGATTTCGTTGGGAAAATGCTGCCCTGGTACAATACGGGGGCCAGTACTAGAAGTACTGGGGCCCTCTGCCTGCTGATTCCCAAATGTTAGGCTCTTTATGACTTCCTCTTGAAAGTGCATAAATGTCCCCCTCTGGCCGGTAGAACGGAATAGCACGTAAGCGTTATACAGTGCCATCTGGATGATATACACGGCCAGCTTCTTGTACCAGATATTTGTTTTCCGCAGGGCACTGTACGGCTTCAGTACCTGATCTGAAAGATCCACTCCACCCATGTACTTATTGTAATCTAGGATACAATTTGGTTTTGAGGTGTGGGTACTGGTACCTCGTACAGGGATGGAGGTGGTACTGTCTCCATGAATTGTTGTCAGTATAAGGACATCCCTCTTGTCCTTATATTTGACCAACAACATATTTTCGGTGCATATTCCCCTGCTTTCACCCCTTCTCATTACTTGGGCAATGTGCGTTTTGGGGAGGCCTCTTTGGTTCTTGCGCACAGTACCGCAAGCTGCTGTACCTCTTGAACCAAGGGCCTTAAACAGGGGGATGCTGGTGTAAAAGTTATCCACATAGAGGTGATAACCCTTATCCAGGAAGGGGTGCATTAAATCCCAGACAATTTTTCCACTAACACCTACGAGGGAGGGGGGGCATTCTGGTGGTTCAATTCTTGAATCCTTCCCTTCATATACCCTAAACTTGTGGGTGTACCCTGTGGTGCTTTCACACAGCTTATACATTTTTATCCCATACCTTGCCCTCTTACTGGGAAGGTACTGGCGGAATTTAACCCTTCCTTTAAAATGTATAAGGGACTCGTCGATACTAATACATTTATCAGGGATGTATAGCTCTGCAAATTTGGCACTGAAATGATCAATGACCGGCCTGACTTTGAATAGCCTGTCAAAGGTGGGATCATCTCTGGGTGGGCACTGTGCATTATCGGTGTAATGTATAAATTTATGGATTGCCTCAAAACGAGCCCGGGGCATGGCCATACGGTGAAATGGGGTGCTGTACAGAACATCTGTACTCCAATATTGCCTAATTTGTGGCTTTTTTACTATGCCCATATGTAACACCAGACCCCAAAACGTCATCATCTCTACTGCATCTACAGGGGTCCACCTAGCAAATGATGACGTGGGGTTTTGAGCAATAAACTGCTGGGCATATAAATTAGTTTGGTCCACCATTAAATTTATAAAATCATCAGAGAAAAATAATTTAAAAATGTCAATTTCTCTGAGACCTGTTGAATCAAATTGGATTCCTGGGATGGCCAAAAACTCAGGAACCTGGGGCTCAAAATTGTCTGGTGGTGGGGTCCATACGAGATCAATTATTGGGGGGGGGTCTCAGCTGCTCTACGGGGGCGTCTTTGAGGGGGTCCCTCATCATCAGAGGAGGAAGAGGAGCTTAAGACAAATCCTTCAAATTCCCCGCTTGCCTCACTGGCTGTGTCAGAGTCAGAGGCAAGCATGGCATATGCCTCCTCCACCGAATACATTCTCCTGGATGACTGGGACGACATTTGGGATGACATTTGGGATGCCATTTATATTTTTGTGTTACTGGTAGTGAAATGTTTCAACACGTGTATAGTGTAGGGGGGGGTACAAACTTTATTTCAACCCGGGGGGTATGTAGTGTGTATGTATGTAGTGCAGAAAAAAAAAAAATACAAAAATAAAAAAATTGAAGGGTTCAAAAAAAAAAAAAATGGAAGGGGTTAAAAAAAAAAATGGAAGGGGTTAAAAAAAAAAAAAAATGGAAGGGGTTAAAAAAAAAAAAGGTCCTGCGCCAAAAATTGAGCACAGATGTTGGTCAGTAACGTCCGTCACTGAACAGCGCTCAAAGGCAACAGGAATTTGATCAAAAAAAAAAAAAAAATAGATCAACCCTGTGCCGAAAAAGCTGATCAGTGATGTACGTCACTGATCAGCGCACAGTGGCCACAGGACACACACAAAATCACAGTGTGTGTAAAAAAAAAAATGTAAAAAAGACCCCACAGCACTCACAAAAAATAAAAAAAGGTGATCAGTGATGCGACACTGATTACCAGTGAGGGGCAGCAGGTGCACAACCTTTGGTGGTACTGACAGGTATATATAAAAAAAAAAACCTCTGCACCCCTAAAAAGTTGCTGATCACCTCAGATATAGTGATCAGCACAAAAGGCGGGGGCAGCAGACACAAAATTTAGCACTCTCTATCACTCTCTGTCACTATCTCTCTCTATCTCTCTATCTCTCACTATCTATCACTCTATGACACTGCAGCAGCAGCACTGACAGGTATATCTATATATAAAAAAAAACCTGCGCCCCCAAAAAGTTGCTGATCAGTTAATTTATACTGATCAGCACAAAAGGGGGGGCAGCAGTCAGTTATAAAAAAAATATATAGCACAATCTGTCACTATCTCTCTATCTCTCTCTCTCTATCTCTCTCTATCTCTCTCTATCTATCTATAGCTCTATCACACTGCAGCAGCACAAAATATAGCACTAGGCCTCTCTATCTCTCTCTATCTCTCTCTATCTCTTTCAGTTATATAAAAAATATATAGCACAATCTGTCACTATCTCTCTCTCTATCTCTCTCTCTCTATCTCTCTCTATCTCTCTATCTATAGCTCTATCACACTGCAGCAGCACAAAATATAGCACTAGGCCTCTCTATCTCTCTCTATCTCTCTCTATCTCTCTCTCTCTAACTCTCTCTCTATCTAATAAATCGCAGCAGCACAAGATGTCACAGGATGTCACAAGATGTCACAAGCATAAGCAATATCAATGATCAGGTAAGTATTTTGGATGGGTTCTGGTCAGTATAGGCGGCAGCTGGGCACGGTGACCGCACTGCACGCTATTCCAGACCGGAATGGCGTCTGCAGTGCAGTCACCGTTAGTTTAAACCCCCCTCCATGGCTGTGATTGGTCCGTCGGTCCGACGAACCAATCACGGCCTTTGGGGGCGGGAGGGGTGAGGTGGGGTGACACCAGTGTCACCCTTACACCCCGCGGTGATTGGTGCTGTACTTTACAGCACCAATCACCTCCGATCCCGTGTCACCGGCGAACGTTATTCGCCGGTGACACAGAAAACGCTGTGAATGGCTGTTCACAATGAACAGCCAATCACAGCGATCGCCGACGGGGGGGCGGCATCGCCGCCCCCCCTGGGCATGCACGGACATGTCTGCTGTCAGGGACAGCAGACATCGTCCCTCTGTCACTGCGTCTCTAGACGCAGTGACAGTTTTAAGCCATGACGTATATATACGTCAACGGTCGGGAAGTACTTCCCGGCCATGACGTATATATACGTCAAATGTCGTGAAGGGGTTAAAACGAAGTAGGCTAATATCCCTTTCACACTGCCAGGGCCGGTGCTAGGGTGTCCGGCGCCCTCCTGCAAACAATACATTTTGCGCCCTTTCACAGTGCCATTGCAAGAAGCTGCAGCCCGATTGTGGGAGTGTATGCAACATGCGATCCTATGGAGTATCTCTGGTGCATGTACATGTATGCATACACCATCTCAGTGCTGTTTCTCAAAATGTTGCAGGCACTAAAGGTGCCCATATAAACTGCGAGAATCTAATGCGTTATGGGCTAGATCGCATTGCACGGCATGCATGCAATCTGTGTGTGATGCAATCCAAAATCATTGCAGTGTGAATGATCACCTTTAGGCACATAACCCAGCCCATTATTTAATAAGTGTCTAAATTAATATAAAAACATCTACAATTATTAAAAAAAATTGTTATAAACATGTGTAATAAAAGACTGTTCTTTTGCTGTTTAACTCTTGTGCAGTCCCTCCTCTTTTATCTGCCTAGGCAGGAAGCTGAGGACACCATTACACCCCTTGTGACTGAGGGGGAGAGGAGGGGAGAGAAGAAGGAGATGGAAGAAGAGGGGAGGAGATAGAGGGGGTGGAGTTTTGAGGACTGGCAGTGGCACTGGCACAGCACACTGAGAAGCAGGAAGGAAGGGGAGGCGGCACTGCTGCCTGTTCGTCATTTGATGACAGCTGACAGGCGCAGGGAGCAATGGGTAGGGGCGGATCCGGACATGACATGTCAACCAGGCATTCACAGACAGAGCTACATGCAAGTGTCTGTGAGGAAGAGGGGGCAGGTCGCAGGAGGAGGACGACAGTGTGTGCGCGGTGCAGGCAGCTGCTCAGCCTCTCCACACTGCCGCCTGCTTGTCAGACAGGCGCTGCGGGCGGCATGCAGGAGGCAGTGACAGTGAGGGCTGAGGCAGGTTTAGCAGAGCAGGGAGGGAGAAAGCGCCTTTTCAGCATGGCGCCTCCCTGCTTTGCAGGAGCTGCTGAGTGGGTAGCGCCGGCCCTGCACACTGCACCTCTTACCAGGATACAGTAATACCATGTTCTCATTGCCGCCCCTGCAAAATCCTGTGTTTTTCTTGCCGGATTTTTGGCAGGGCACAGAGCTTGTCAGCTCAACTGACCCCCTTCACACTGAACCTCAGACCTGGGAATTTCATGTGTCTGCCCCTTTCACATTGCTTTTCATGGTCTGCCTTCCAACTAGTGTATGGAATTTGATTTGGTGTTGCGAAATTTGTACAAATTGCTGTGATTGGCTGTTTAAAAACCAGCTTTTATTGGCTGGCTGTCACATATCACCTGATTACATCCCCTAATGAGCTTGTTTTTTTGCATCATGTGTCAAAAACACGGGTCTGTGCTGTTCACACTGCCGTACACCCATGTATTACCCAGGAAAAACCCTGCAAAAAACCTGTGTCTAATTCCCAGAGCATAACACTCCGGAATTTAACAAAGACCCTTTTACGCTGAGACAGGACACGGGAAATTACTGCTTGCCCTGGCAAATACCCGGGTTTTTGCGGCAGTGAGAACAGGGGTATAATTGTTGGTTTGCTTGCTTGTTGACCCGGGTTAAGGTGTGATGTGAAAGCCCCAAAGCTTAGAACCTAGGACGATGGACCCAGCAATTCAACCCGGGTTAAACGCAGGTTGCCCTCTGTATCATGGGTGACCCGGGTATATTGTGAAAGCGCCTGACCCGGATCCAATTTTCACAATTGCAATGTGAAAGTGGTCTAGATGAATGTGGACATCTCTGTGGCAATTTTCAAACCAATGTTATTGAAGAACTACAACTAACTACAAAATTGTGTTGTAATGTATATTTTCCTTTTATCGTCTCCCACATTTTAGTGCAAAATGTTATATTAAGATAGTGCAGTGTCCCCTGTTGTTACTTTGGGTACTTGTGAGTTATCTGGGCGCCCGATTTTTGATCGTATACCATCGGATCGGATCGCGTCGCATCGTGTGTTAACCAAATGGCATGCGACGCGACGAGATCGGCACCCGAGCCCGATTTTACATCGGGTACCATCTGATCTTATCACGTCGCATTGCATGTTAACCACATGGCATGCGATGCGACGCGACGAGATCAGCACCCGATTTTAGCAGGGCAAAACCCCCAAAAAGTGACAAAACGTAAATCCCATCCCCATTGTTAACGCCACTCCACTATTGACGCCAACCCGAAGCGTGGCGAGCGGCGGCGGTACACGTCTTCCGACCTTTTCATGCCCTACTATCCACTAGGGCGTGGAGTGAGAATAGAATAGTGTGGCGAGCGCAGCGAGCCACCGAGGCCCGAAGCGTGGCGAGCGGACACGGATACCTGTGAAGCCCACGAAGGTATGCGCTCACCTGTGAAGGTATCTGCGTCCCCTCGCGGGGCTCGCTGCGCTCGCCACGCTTCGGGCCTCGGTGGCTCGCTGCGCTCGCCACACTATTCTATTCTCACTCCACGCCCTAGTGGATAGTAGGGCATGAAAAGGTCGGAGGACGCGTACCGCCGCCCCTCGCGGGCTCGCTGCGCTCGCCACGCTTCGGGTTCATGTTGATAGTGGCTTGGTTGTGAACATCCAATATCATTCATCAATATCATTCATTTCTGACACATTAAGGACAACAGAATTTAAGGAATAACTGTAATTAGCATATATCAGAAATAAATTATAATAACAACAACACATAGCATACAATAATTACTCACCGTAATTATGTAGCCAAATAAATTATAACAACAGCAACACATAGCATACAATAATTAATCACCGTAATTATTTATCCAATAAACTGAGTGCATGTAGAATGCGGTTAAATGGGCTGTCCCCCGCCAGGCACTTTCGCCACACAAACTCCTGCATATAAGAGTCCAGGTGATGGCGGGCTGTGCCCCGCTGGCGTTTGTTCCGCCATTTTGCACATCCCCATAGTCTTTCGATGTTTTGGGTGTGTGCTCCAGTGTCCGGGTCCACAAAATTGTATCTGTGGTTCACTCTCAAGTGACTGTATCCAGGCCGCTCCAGTTCTGCAGTTTTGTACGCCCGCCAGCAATCGCTGACAATTGTACTTCCAGGCTCGATGTGCTCCACAATTGCATTAATCAGAGTTGTCGCATCTCGCTTCTCCACTGGTAGCATGAAACAGTCCCCTGTTTCACGACACACTCCTCCAAACACCCACTGCTGTGGGAGAACTCTGCCGACATTGGCTTGTCTCTTTGCGAAGAGTGTCTCATCAACTTCCACTATTTTCCCTGGTCCACCAATCTGGCGTCGAGGCTGGGACATCAGGTCGCATTGACATGCCTCCCGCATCAATGCATTGGAAAAGATAGTGCTTTTATTACATATCTTTAACCCCTTCATGACAGAGCCAGTTTGTGCCTTCATGACAGAGCCCTTTTTTTCAAATCTGACATGTCTCACTTAAGTGGGGATAACTTTTTTTTGCTTTTACTTATCCCAGTGATTTTGAGATTGTTTTCTCGTGACACATTGTACTTCAAGTTAGTGGTAAATTTTCGTCGATACAGTCTGTGTTTTTTTGTGAAAAATACCAAAATATCGTGAAAAAATGGAAAATTTTGCAATTTGCAAAATGTTAAATTTTCTGCTTGTGAGACAAATAATCATACCACTCAAAATAGTTAATAACTAACATAGACCATATGTCTACTTTATGTTTCCATCATTATTTCAACTTCCTTTTAATTTTTTTGGACACTAGGAGGCTTACAATATGAATAGCAAATTCTCAAATTTTCATGAAAATTTCAAACACTGATTTTTTTAGGGACCAGTTCAGTTCTGATGTGACTTTGAGGGACTTGTATGTGAGACACCCCCATAAATGATGCCATTTCAAAAACTGCACCCCTCACAGTATTCAAAACAGCATTTTGGAAGTTTGTTAACCCTTTAGGTGTTTCACAGGAATTAAAACAAAGTGTAGGTGAAATTTCAAAATTTCTTTTTTTTTGCAGAGTTTCAATTTTAATACATTTTTCTAACGAATACAGTAGATTTTACTAGAGAAATGTGACTAAAAATTGATTCCCCCAATTCTTTTGTTTTCAAAAATATCCTATATGTGGCCCTAGTGTGCACGTTGACCAAACCACAGGCTTCATAATAGAAGGAGCACCTACTTGATTTTGGAGCCTCCTTTTTATGAGATTTTTTTTTAGGCACCATGTAGGTTTCTAGGCACCATAAGTGCTAAAAGTTAGGAACCTCCCCCACAAGTCACCCCATTTTGCAAAGTACACCCCTCAGGGAATTCATCTAGGGGTATAGTGTACATTTCAAACCCCCAGGGGTTTCACCAATTTTGGTACAACTGGGATGTGAAAATGGAAAATTACATTTTTTTACACAAACATGCAGTTCTGGCTCAAAATTTTTCATTTTCACAAGGAATGAAGGAGACAAAGCACCCCAAAATCTGTGCCCCAATTTCTCCCGAGTACGGCAATGCCTCACATGTGACCAAAAAATACCAGTTGGGTGCATGGCAGGACTCAGAAGGGAAGGAGTGATTTTTGGATTTTGCAGCAAAGATTTCGGTGGAATGAATGGTGGGTGCTATGTTGCATTAGCAAGACTCCCAAAGCACCAATACAGTGGAACCCCCCCACAAGTCACCCCATTTTGCAAAGTACACCCCTCAGGGAATTCATCTAGGGGTATAGTGTACATTTCAAACCCCCAGGGGTTTCACCAATTTTGGTACAACTGGGATGTGAAAATGGAAAATTACATTTTTTTACACAAACATGCAGTTCTGGCTCAAAATTTTTCATTTTCACAAGGAATGAAGGAGACAATGCACCCCAAAATCTGTGCCCCAATTTCTCCAGAGTACGGCAATGCCTCACATGTGACCAAAAAATACCAGTTGGGTGCATGGCAGGACTTAGAAGGGAAGGAGTGATTTTTAGATTTTGCAGCTCAGATTCTGGTGGTTTTTTGGTGGGTGCTATGTCGCATTAGCAAGACCCCCCAAGCACCAATACAGTGGAACCCCCCCACAAGTCACCCCATTTTGCAAAGTACACCCCTCAGGGAATTCATCTAGGGGTATAGTGTACATTTCAAACCCCCAGGGGTTTCACCAATTTTGGTACAACTGGGATGTGAAAATGGAAAATTACATTTTTTTACACAAACATGCAGTTCTGGCTCAAAATTTTTCATTTTCACAAGGAATGAAGGAGACAATGCACCCCAAAATCTGTGCCCCAATTTCTCCCGAGTACGGCAATGCCTCACATGTGACCAAAAAATACCAGTTGGGTGCATGGCAGGACTCAGAAGGGAAGGAGTGATTTTTGGATTTTGCAGCAAAGATTTTGGTGGAATGAATGGTGGGTGCTATGTTGCATTAGCAAGACTCCCAAAGCACCAATACAGTGGAACCCCCCCACAAGTCACCCCATTTTGCAAAGTACACCCCTCAGGGAATTCATCTAGGGGTATAGTGTACATTTCAAACCCCCAGGGGTTTCACCAATTTTGGTACAACTGGGATGTGAAAATGGAAAATTACATTTTTTTACACAAACATGCAGTTCTGGCTCAAAATTTTTCATTTTCACAAGGAATGAAGGAGACAATGCACCCCAAAATCTGTGCCCCAATTTCTCCAGAGTACGGCAATGCCTCACATGTGACCAAAAAATACCAGTTGGGTGCATGGCAGGACTTAGAAGGGAAGGAGTGATTTTTAGATTTTGCAGCTCAGATTCTGGTGTTTTTTTGGTGGGTGCTATGTCGCATTAGCAAGACCCCCCAAGCACCAATACAGTGGAACCCCCCCACAAGTCACCCCATTTTGCAAAGTACACCCCTCAGGGAATTCATCTAGGGGTATAGTGTACATTTCAAACCCCCAGGGGTTTCACCAATTTTGGTACAACTGGGATGTGAAAATGGAAAATTACATTTTTTTACACAAACATGCAGTTCTGGCTCAAAATTTTTCATTTTCACAAGGAATGAAGGAGACAATGCACCCCAAAATCTGTGCCCCAATTTCTCCCGAGTACGGCAATGCCTCACATGTGACCAAAAAATACCAGTTGGGTGCATGGCAGGACTTAGAAGGGAAGGAGTGATTTTTAGATTTTGCAGCTCAGATTCTGGTGTTTTTTTGGTGGGTGCTATGTCGCATTAGCAAGACCCCCCAAGCACCAATACAGTGGAACCCCCCCACAAGTGACCCCATTTTGCAAACTACACCCCTCAGGGAATTCATCTAGGGGTATAGTGTACATTTCAAACCCCCAGGGGTTTCACCAATTTTGGTACAACTGGGATGTGAAAATGGAAAATTACATTTTTTTACACAAACATGCAGTTCTGGCTCAAAATTTTTCATTTTCACAAGGAATGAAGGAGACAAAGCACCCCAAAATCTGTGCCCCAATTTCTCCCGAGTACGGCAATGCCTCACATGTGACCAAAAAATACCAGTTGGGTGCATGGCAGGACTTAGAAGGGAAGGAGTGATTTTTGGATTTTGCAGCTCAGATTCTGGTGGAATTTTGGTGGGTGCTATGTCGCATTAGCAAGACCCCCCAAGCACCAATACAGTGGAACCCCCCCACAAGTGACCCCATTTTGCAAACTACACCCCTCAGGGAATTCATCTAGGGGTATAGTGTACATTTCAAACCCCCAGGGGTTTCACCAATTTTGGTATAACTGGGATGTGAAAATGGAAAATTACATTTTTTTACACAAACATGCAGTTCTGGCTCAAAATTTATCATTTTCACAAGGAATGAAGGAGACAAAGCACCCCAAAATCTGTGCCCCAATTTCTCCCGAGTACGGCAATGCCTCACATGTGACCAAAAAATACCAGTTGGGTGCATGGCAGGACTCAGAAGGGAAGGAGTGATTTTTGGATTTTGGAGCACAGATTTTGGTGGAATGAATGGTGGGTGCTATGTTGCATTACCAATACAGTGGAACCCCCCCACAAGTCACCCCATTTTGCAAACTACACCCCTCAGGGAATTCATCTAGGGGTATAGTGTACATTTCAAACCCCCAGGGGTTTCATCAATTTTGGTACAACTGGGCAGTGAAAATGAAAAAAATACATTTTTTTACACAAAAATGTACTTCTGGCTCAAAATTTTTCATTTTCACAAGGAATGAAGGAGACAAAGCACCCCAAAATCTGTGCCCCCATTTCTCCAGAGTACGGCAATGCCTCACATGTGACCAAAAAATTCCAGTTGGGTGCATGGCAGGACTCAGAAGGGAAGGAGTGATTTTTGGATTTTGCAGCAAAGATTTTGGTGGAATGAATGGTGGGTGCTATGTTGCATTACCAATACAGTGGAACCCCCCCACAAGTCACCCCATTTTGCAAACTACACCCCTCAGGGAATTCATCTAGGGGTATAGTGTACATTTCAAACCCCCAGGGGTTTCATCAATTTTGGTACAACTGGGCAGTGAAAATGAAAAAAATACATTTTTTTACACAAAAATGTACTTCTGGCTCAAAATTTTTCATTTTCACAAGGAATGAAGGAGACAAAGCACCCCAAAATCTGTGCCCCCATTTCTCCAGAGTACGGCAATGCCTCACATGTGACCAAAAAATACCAGTTGGGTGCATGGCAGGACTCAGAAGAGAAGGAGTGATTTTTGGATTTTGCAGCTCAGATTCTGGTGGAATGAATGGTGGGTGCTATGTGGCATTAGCAAGACCCCCGAAGCACGGTGAAATGATGAACCTAATAATCCATAGATGTGTGGTATATTTTAAAGCACTCCTTTATACATAGGCCGGGTTTGTCGGGGCAAGTTTCACAGTGGAAAATAGTTTCCTTTCTTATTCCCTTTTTATAACAAACTTTGCACCTTTTTTGTGTCCTGCCCTTTCTTGCAGTGGAGGGGATTTCGTTGGGAAAATGCTGCCCTGGTACAATACGGGGGCCAGTACTAGAAGTACTGGGGCCCTCTGCCTGCTGATTCCCAAATGTTAGGCTCTTTATGACTTCCTCTTGAAAGTGCATAAATGTCCCCCTCTGGCCGGTAGAACGGAATAGCACGTAAGCGTTATACAGTGCCATCTGGATGATATACACGGCCAGCTTCTTGTACCAGATATTTGTTTTCCGCAGGGCACTGTACGGCTTTAGTACCTGATCTGAAAGATCCACTCCGCCCATGTACTTATTGTAATCTAGGATACAATTTGGTTTGGAGGTGTGGGTACTGGTACCTCGTACAGGGATGGAGGTGGTACTGTCTCCATGAATTGTTGTCAGTATAAGGACATCCCTCTTGTCCTTATATTTGACCAACAACATATTTTCGGTGCATATTCCCCTGCTTTCACCCCTTCTCATTACTTGGGCAATGTGCGTTTTGGGGAGGCCTCTTTGGTTCTTGCGCACAGTACCGCAAGCTGCTGTACCTCTTGAACCAAGGGCCTTAAACAGGGGGATGCTGGTGTAAAAGTTATCCACATAGAGGTGATAACCCTTATCCAGGAAGGGGTGCATTAAATCCCAGACAATTTTTCCACTAACACCTACGAGGGAGGGGGGGCATTCTGGTGGTTCAATTCTTGAATCCTTCCCTTCATATACCCTAAACTTGTGGGTGTACCCTGTGGTGCTTTCACACAGCTTATACATTTTTATGCCATACCTTGCCCTCTTACTGGGAAGGTACTGGCGGAATTTAACCCTTCCTTTAAAATGTATAAGGGACTCGTCGATACTAATACATTTATCAGGGATGTATAGCTCTGCAAATTTGGCACTGAAATGATCAATGACCGGCCTGACTTTGAATAGCCTGTCAAAGGTGGGATCATCTCTGGGTGGGCACTGTGCATTATCGGTGTAATGTATAAATTTATGGATTGCCTCAAAACGAGCCCGGGGCATGGCCATACGGTGAAATGGGGTGCTGTACAGAACATCTGTACTCCAATATTGCCTAATTTGTGGCTTTTTTACTATGCCCATATGTAACACCAGACCCCAAAACGTCATCATCTCTACTGCATCTACAGGGGTCCACCTAGCAAATGATGACGTGGGGTTTTGAGCAATAAACTGCTGGGCATATAAATTAGTTTGGTCCACCATTAAATTTATAAAATCATCAGAGAAAAATAATTTGAAAAAGTCAATTTCTCTGAGACCTGTTGAATCAAATTGGATTCCTGGGATGGCCAAAAACTCAGGAACCTGGGGCTCAAAATTGTCTGGTGGTGGGGTCCATACGAGATCAATTATTGGGGGGGGGGTCTCAGCTGCTCTACGGGGGCGTCTTTGAGGGGGTCCCTCATCATCAGAGGAGGAAGAGGAGCTTAAGACAAATCCTTCAAATTCCCCGCTTGCCTCACTGGCTGTGTCAGAGTCAGATGCAAGCATGGCATATGCCTCCTCCACCGAATACATTCTCCTGGATGACTGGGACGACATTTGGGATGACATTTGGGATGCCATTTATATTTTTGTGTTACTGGTAGTGAAATGTTTCAACACGTGTATAGTGTAGGGGGGGGTACAAACTTTATTTCAACCCAGGGGGTATGTAGTGTGTATTGTGTATGTAGTGCAGAAAAAAAAAATACAAAAAAAAAAAAATTGAAGGGTTCAAAAAAAAAAAAATGGAAGGGGTTAAAAAAAAAAAAAATGGAAGGGGTTAAAAAAAAAAAAAATGGAAGGGGTTAAAAAAAAAAAAAAAGGTCCTGCGCCAAAAATTGAGCACAGATGTTGGTCAGTAACGTCCGTCACTGAACAGCGCTCAAAGGCAACAGGAATTTGATCAAAAAAAAAAAAAAATAGATCAACCCTGTGCCGAAAAAGCTGATCAGTGATGTACGTCACTGATCAGTGCACAGTGGCCACAGGACACACACAAAATCACAGTGTGTGTAAAAAAAAAATGTAAAAAAGACCCCACAGCACTCACAAAAAATAAAAAAAGGTGATCAGTGATGCGACACTGATTACCAGTGAGGGGCAGCAGGTGCACAACCTTTGGTGGTACTGACAGGTATATATAAAAAAAAAAAACCTCTGTACCCCCAAAAAGTTGCTGATCACCTCAGATATAGTGATCAGCACAAAAAGGCGGGGGCAGCCGACACAAAATTTAGCACTCTATCACTATCTCTCTCTATCTCTCACTATCTATCACTCTATGACACTGCAGCAGTTATATAAAAAATATATAGCACAATCTGTCACTATCTCTCTATCTCTCTCTCTCTATCTCTCTCTATCTATCTATAGCTCTATCACACTGCAGCAGCACAAAATATAGCACTAGGCCTCTCTATCTCTCTCTATCTCTCTCTATCTCTTTCAGTTATATAAAAAATATATAGCACAATCTGTCACTATCTCTCTCTCTATCTCTCTCTCTCTATCTCTCTCTATCACACTGCAGCAGCACAAAATATAGCACTAGGCCTCTCTATCTCTCTCTATCTCTCTCTATCTCTTTCAGTTATATAAAAAATATATAGCACAATCTGTCACTATCTCTCTCTCTATCTCTCTCTCTCTATCTCTCTCTATCTATAGCTCTATCACACTGCAGCAGCACAAAATATAGCACTAGGCCTCTCTATCTCTCTCTATCTCTCTCTATCTCTCTCTATCTCTCTCTCTCTCTAACTCTCTCTAACTCTCTATCTATCTAATAAATCGCAGCAGCACAAGATGCAGCACAAGATGCAGCACAGGATGTCACAAAATGTCACAATATCAATGATCAATGATCAGGTAAGGGTTCTGGTCAGTATAGGCGGCAGGTGGGGCACGGTGACCGCACTGCACGCTTTTCCAGACCGGAATGGCGTCTGCAGTGCAGTCACCGTTAGTTTAAACCCCCCTCCACGGCTGTGATTGGTCCGTCGGTCCGACGGACCAATCACGGCCTTTGGGGGCGGGCGGGGTGAGGTGGGGTGACACCAGTGTCACCCTTACACCCCGCGGTGATTGGTGCTGTACTTTACAGCACCAATCACCTCCGATCCCGTGTCACCGGCGAACGTTATTCGCCGGTGACACAGGAAAACGCTGTGAATGGCTGTTCACACTGAACAGCCAATCACAGCGATCGGCGACGGGGGGGCGGCATCGCAGCCCCCCCTGGGCATGCAGGGACATGTCTGCTGTCAGGGACAGCAGACATCGTCCCTCTGTCACTGCGTCTCTAGACGCAGTGACAGTTTTAAGCCATGACGTATATATACGTCAACGGTCGGGAAGTACTTCCCGGCCATGACGTATATATACGTCAATTGTCGTGAAGGGGTTAAAAACTCTATCGATGTGAGTTCGTCACACCAACAGAAAATAAAGCGCAGTATGGTCATAAATGGCAGCCTGCATCCGGGGTAAAATAGCGAGGCCCGCAGACTCTGCTTTTTCCCACAACTTTTGATGTAGCAGCGCCATTTCCGCTCTTTTACAGACAGGCGCATTGGGTGTCCATTTGGACAGGTAGCTGTGGATGGAAGCAGCCCATTGTCCTGCATGAATTGAACTGTATCCTCTTCAGTTTTGGGGAGGCTGAAGATACTGTCCACCAAAGCCATACTGGGAAATAGGGTGTAAGGGGCAAAATGGGGCAATATGGGGCAAATGTCAGAAATTTCACCTCACAAATACTCTGAGACGCACCAACACTGCAAATCACTTGTTTTCTCCTGTCAAAACTCACTCACTCAGTGATTTTGAGCCAGATGTGGCAGAGGGCGGGTTTAAAAATGGGCGGGAAGTGTTAAAATCGCGTTGCGTCGCATCGCATGCCATTGTATACCATACAATAGCATACGATGCGACGCGATTACGACGCGATGGCAAATCGCGTTGCATCGTCGCATCGTATGCTTATTGTACTGACATTCGATTTCCACATCGGGCGCCCGGATAACTCACAAGTACCTTACTTTGTGTTTGACTTTGGTTAAGCACTTTTAGTGTATTTTGGAAAACTTTGCGATATTTACTTACTGCAAAGTTTTGTAATGTTTAGCTCAATTATTTGGAAAATAAATATTTTGAGTAAATTGGTAAAAGTTTGGTAAGAATATGCATACAGTATGCTACTGTAAAATGTTGTAAATATTGTCTGAAGTTGACACTGTATTGATGATGGTTAATGAGCGGAGGATGCTGGTTGTTAATGTTGTGGTTGCAATTCAGCAGCAAATCACATAATTATTCTCTTGCAGCATATACAAAAAAAAAAAGAAAGAAAATGAAAGGCATTCAGGCCTACATCTGACTGAGTAGCTGTATCAGAATTGCAGGATCAGAAAGTGCCTTTATCTCACTATCTCATTAGCCATTAATGTACTTACTGTATGTTGTATTTTCTGTCATGGAAAATTGGCTTTTACATCATAAGCAGTAACATTTTAACTCTTAAGGTGCCCATACACTAGTAAGATATATCTGCAGATCTGGCTGGTTAGAACAAAAACATGGTTATGGATGAGTGACAGTTTGTCAGTTTTCCAGCATTTCCAAGCAAATGGTCAACTGTCATTTGCTCTAATCCATAACCATGTTTTTGTTCCAACCAGACAAATCTGCAGATAAATCTGCGTGTGTATGGTTTACCTTTAGTTCTTTGTAAATATAGCTATCTATCTGACCTTTGATCCAGGAAAAAAAGTAGTAGACGGTACTCCTCGGTCTAGGTAACTGTATTAACAGTGCTTTATTCAGTCGCCATAATTAGTCAATTTCACGTTTTTTTAAAACATGAACGTTTTTTTTCTTCATCGCATTTGGCAATACATTGTGATAAAATGTGCTTCAAAAAAGTTGATCGCAAACACGCAATATAGCGCATTTTTTACCATAATCTGCAGACCAGGGACTCGGTTTTACAAACTGAGCTGGTCCCCGGGTACAAGCTCTACTCTAGGAAATCCTGTGGAGACCAGGAGTAGCAGAGCCGCTGCTGCTCACGGCTCCACAGTGAGCCCCTCTTACCTCAACCCTCTGCATTGCTCTCCTATCACCCTGCCACTTCACCTCAGCCCACTCTTGCCTTAATGTTATCTCACCCTCTCTCCTCATCCTGTCAGCTCAACCCCTCTTGCTCTGTCTCCTCACCCCCATCTCGCCATAACCTCACCCCCCTCTCGCCTTACCCCTCTGTCTCACCCACCTCGCCTCTGCCTCACTCCTCTCACCTTGTCACCTCACAACTATATTGCCTCACCCCCTCGTTGCCTCACCCTTTCACCCCTCTGCCTCAATCCATCTTTTGCTTCTTTTTCACTTTCTCCCCCTTTCCTTTTACCTCTTACCTTTCTCTCTCCTTGACATGCTCTTTTACTCCTGCTTGCACCGCTCTCTGTTGCTTCTCCCCTTTTCTATGACACCCTCTCTCTCTCATTCCCTCTTTTTCCATGAAGTTTTCTCTCTACCTTACTACAGCTCTTTCTTACTCTTATCTCTTTTTCATGCTTTTCCCTTCATCCGCTTTCTTTTCCTGACTCCCTCCTTGTCTCTCACTCCACTCTTTCTTCTGCACAACCTGATGAAAAAGCTAATACAGCTTTGAAACATTGATAAAGAGACAGCAGTGTACTGTGATTCTTTTCTGCATAGACGTCTAAGAGTGCCGCCAGCAAAACTACATATATGTGTGTGTGTAGAACAATGTGTGTGCATGTATACAGATGGAGCTCCTCTCATTCAGCACTGGGAATCACCAGATGGGGCAAGCGGGGGCACGCTGGAGATAGCCGGCTGAGAGGCGCTCCATCTGACTAGGACGGGCGAGCATCTCACACATGCGGCGGCGGGGACCAGAAACCCTGCCCATTGCCGCTTCAGAGAGGCAGGGTTGGGGAAGGGGTACGGGCAGGGAGGTGGTGGAGAGCTCCAACGGCTGGCGGTTTTATTTATTTATATATATATGTATACAGATGTAGCCTGTGTAATCTTTGCCAGGCGCCCGCTAGATCCTTATCTCTGGTGAGCTCCAGCGATAGGGAGTGGGATGTCTCATGCGCACGTGACTCCCAGTATCACGGCGGCTAGGCAACATCTCCCTGCCTGTCTGCCCTCTGGAGACGCTTCCCAGTTCGGGGGGGGGGGTCGGGGCGGCGGGGGGGACCTGCAGCATTTCCTTGTGGTCTGTCCTACATAGAACAGACCACAAGGGCATACAATAATGTAAACCACATGCGAGGTAGCACATGGCTAATATCATAAGTCTTATCGCAATGTGGATGTCTAAATGACTTACATGGCTGCATAAATTTACAGTTGGTACAGTTATTACAACTGTAACACCCAGGAGGTTTCCTATATACATTAGGCAATATTGGCAGATTTTTTTCAGTTATGTCGGCTTTTACAAGCCTGTCCCTAAGATTTGGGGTCTCCAGTTTTGTGTTTTACATGAAAACTGACTTTTAATTATCAAATGAGTTGTACAATGAATAGACATTGGCAAGGTTAGAAATAATGATTAGAACACTGGATTAATGGTTGATGGAAATTGGCCTCTACACTTACCAGTATACAGTATAGATATTCCTTTAAAAAACAGATATTTGCAGCTATTATAGTCATTTGCTGTACCACATTAACAATGCATAGTGTCTGATGAATTTAATGTTATCTTCATTAAAAAAAATTGTGCTTTTCTATCAAAAATAAGGACATTAAAAGTGAACCCAAACTTTTGAACAATAGTTTGTCAATCAACCACAGGTGAGTGGGCACCTCATTATTTAGTGAAGAAATTAGTTTATGCCCAATGTCAATTAACTGCTTCAGACAGTGATCACCAGCACTAAATTAAACAACAACAGTTGTTTCACAATTTTGAAAATGTATTCAAAAGTCCTTTTGCTTATCATAAAAATGGATGATGACAGATGAAATATCTTAAAACCCACAGCGTGCACAGTGGGAATACCCAAATGATCAAGTATTGGTTACAGATTGTTGTCGCTGGGCCTGCATGCTGTAAGAAGTATTCATTGTAAAGATTCTCTGTGGCAAGCAGTTTACCATATTTTTGTTTCCATTTTAGTAACATCACATGTGCAACAAAAAAAGCTTCCAGCAGAATGGGGCGCGTGAGCTGGCGGGGGGATGGCGAATGGCAATGGAATCACCAGGAGCTGCTCTAATGAGAGCAGCTCCATCTGTATGATGTAGCAGATGAAGCACAATAAAACTTAAAGTACAGACATGTACTAAACTCACAAGCTCCAGTGCTCTGAGTGTTTCAGCAATGGTGCTTTCAGTTCATTAAGACCTGGCTTTCTGAGAAGTACTATTTGTGGCACCTGAAGTCACAGTATAAAATAAATATATCATATTTTTGGTACTTGTTTAGTTTCACGGCGGTCCCGTGCGCACACTCTAGCTGTGAATCTTGGCAGCTTGCAAAACTGCCTTACTTCTCTCAGCTGCGTTATCAATGCAGCGCACGTTTAAATTCTGGCAGCTCGCCAGCTGTTTTACATCTGTAATCTACATTATCAGCGGCGTAAGAAGAAGCGTAGCGTAGTCAGCGTAGGCAGTAGTGTTTACGCGAGTAGTGTAGTCATTGTATTTACTGAAAAGGCGTCTAGCGTGTAGTTCTAAAAGCGTCGTTTTCTAGTCAGAACTAGCATCACCGTCAGAAACAGCACCTACGTAGTTCTCACGACTAAGTCAGTCGCCTTATGGATTGAGCGGTACGCGGGTAGCGTAGTCAGTCAGAGGTTAGTTAACACATGTCGTCATTACTGTCTCAGGTGTATGATATAGCAGGTGTGAATGTGTTCCTGAAACAACCCCACCATCCACGTCATCCCGAAGCGTGGCGAGTGGACACGGTACGTGTCCTCCTGACCTTTTCATACCCCTATTATCCACAGCGGTGTGGAGTTGATTTTATATAGTATGGAGGGGCTGTGGATAACTTCACATGTATTCCGCGTCCCCTCGCGGGACTCGCCACACTTCGGGATCGGTGGCTCACTGCGCTCGCCACACTATATAAAATCAACTCCACGCCGACGTGGATAGTGAGGGTACGAAAAGGTTGGGAGGACGCGTACCGCGTACCCTTGCAGGGCTTGCCACGCTTCTGGATGGCTGTTACGTCGATTAGTGCCATTGTGAACAGGTTTAATAGTGTTTTGCACACTGCACCCCTATGTACCCCTATACCCAACTAAATTTAGACGATTTAGTGTCTAAATTCAGATGAACCCTTCTTAGCAGTTTACATGGAGTCTAAATTTACATGCTAAAGCGTCTACATTTTGGACACCCCCTTTGTTAGCGGTGTGCCGGGTTGTCTAGTTTAGATGCCTCCTTTTGTTAGCGTTGTGCCGGGCTGTCTATTTCACTGTGGAAACTATAAGTCCCACAATGACCTGTCAGCGCTGGGCGGCTGCGGGCGCTGCTGCCGGAGCGAGGCTGATAACATAGCTTAGAGAAGTGGTGTGCTGTGGTGTCTAGTTTAGGCGCCCCCTTTTTTAGCGGTGTGCCGGGGTGTGTGCTTGAGACGCCCCCGTTGTTAGCGGCCGGGCTGTCTATTTCACTGTGGAACTATAAGTCCCACAGTGACCTGTCAGCGCTGGGCTGCCGCGCGTGCTGCTGCCGGAGTGAGGCTGATAACATAGCTTAGAGAAGCAGTGTGCCGGGGTGTCTAGTTTAGACACCCCCTTTGTTAGCCGTGTGCCGGGGTGTCTAGTTTAGGCGCCCCCTTTGTTAGCGGTGTGCCGGGGTATGTACTTGAGACGCCCCCATTGTTAGCGGTGTGCCGGGCTGTCTATTTCACTGTGGAACTAAAACTCCCAGAGTGACCTGTCAGCGCTGGGCTGCCGCGCATGCTGCTGATAAGGTAGATTACAGATTTCAGGCAGCTGGCGAGCTTCCAGAATTCAAACACGCGCAGTGCTGATAACGTAGCTGAGAGAAGTTTGACAAGCTGCCAAGATTCATAGCTAGAGTGTGCGCGTGGTGCCGCCGTGAAACTAAACAAGTACCATATTTTTTTCTATTCTTACTTGTTTGGCTTTATGCTTTTCATTCTTGTTTAAAGCACTTACAGTATTATGCATGTCTCATGACTTTGGGCAGACAGAGCTGCCACCACCATCTTTTATACCTTTAGTTGGCCTTTTCAGAGATGTTACTTTTTCATGTCTCTTACCAATAATAGTACTATAGCAGGGATCACTCATGTGTAATCTAACTATTTAACATGATTCTGACATATAGTAGGAGATAATAGAATTCCTTTATTCGTCTCACAATGGAGAAATTTGGTGTGCCTCAGCTAGTGAAAGGGAAAAGAATCACACTGGCTCCAGACAGATTACTATAGGGATGCTTCTTGCGTCATGTACCTCTACTCTAACTAAAGTCATTTATTATTAGTTGTTTCCTGGAAAAATGGCAGATGAATCATTGTTTCCCAATTTGTGTGTTTATATATAGGTAAAATATAATAAATGGCTCTGACTCATCAAGGCATGGAGTCCACAGAATGGTGTCCTTGGGTATCTGGCACCAAGACATTAACAGCAGTTACTTTAAGTTTCTAGTTTGGGCCTCCATGACTCAGACTTATTTTTTCAGCACACCCACCGATGCATAATATTGGATTGAATCTGGGTGATATGGAGGCCAAGTGGATAGGTGCTTTTGGCAGTGCACAGGGGTCAGTATGGTCACTACACAGTACCATAGGCCACGGTCAGTGATGCACTGTGTCTTTTGACACCTTTCAATCATAGCCAGCATTATATTTTGTGCTACAGTAGCTCTTCTGTGGGATAGGAACCAGATGGGCTAGTCTTCGCTCCACACTATTGGCAGTTCACCAGTTGTCCTTCCTCATACCACTTTTGGTAGCTTCTAACCAATGCATGCTAAGAATACCTCACAAGACCTGTTGTTTTGGATATGATGTAAACCTAGTCATCACAATTTGTTTCTTGTCAAAGTTGCTGAGATCCTTATATTCCAAATTTTCCCTGCTACCAAAAGATCAACTAACTGATCTGACTGTTTACTTGCTGACCAATATTTCTCACCCGTGCCATTGTAATGAGATCATCCACCTTGTCAGTGGTGTTATTGTAATGGCTTAATGTAAATATATTTTTGCAAATCTAGAATATAAAAAACAGGCAACAAAAAATTGTGAGAGAATGAAAATTTTGTGAGTCTGCCAAATAAAATGTATTGAATAAAAATACACTTATTCAGTAGATTAATAGGAATAACAACATAACATTAATAATGTAAAGAATAAATATAAGTCATATAAATTATTAACACTAAGTGAAGATATTCATTAATATGAGCACTGACATGCACACAACTTACCATATATACTCGAGTATAAGCCTACTTTTTCAGAACATTTTTTATGCTGAAAAAGCCCACCTTGGCTTATACTCGAGTGAGGGTCCTACTTGAGTCAATAAGTTTTCCCAGTTTTTTGTTGTAAACTTAGGTGCCTCGGCTTATATTCGGGTCGACTTATACTCGAGTATATACGGTAAATAAACAGTCTATAAAATAAATACAGGGCTAATAGAAAAAAGGTGTTGTTTCAAGCAAGTCTAAGCTTAGGTGTGGAGTACTGCGGGGCTATATAGAGTGGATGGCTGGAGATCTTTGTCTTAGTGATTATAAAATATCTCCTTTCTTCATCAACTCTCTCTCGCAGGTATGTCCAAACTGTGGCACTCCAGCTGTTGTGAAAATACACATCCCAGCATGCTTTGCCATAGTTTTAGCATGTGGATGTCTCCCTGCTGTGGAGATATATATATATATATCAATTAATTATTCCCAATTTAAGTACTGTGATGCGAGTTAGTATCCCAGTGAGTGGAGTGTGGCGGGAACTGGATTATTTGGTTGAAAAAAAAAAACTGCACACAGATAGAGACCTTTTTTCAAAAGTACCCTTGACCTGGTATTCCCTTGTGGTACCCATCTTTATTGGTACTGTAGATGTGCTAAAACAATTTTTTTCTTAAATAATTAAAAATAATTGCACTATATTAGTAAACTATCACTGGTTGATTTACAAACTGGCCAGTGATGTACCAGTCCAAAAGAAGTGGTGCATTTGCTCATACATGTAGTCTGTCAGGCTTTTTTTTTTTTTTAGGAAATGTTTAAGCACAAGAACAGATCAGCCACCCTTCTGTAATCCTCTTTCAAACCTGTCAAATTCGACTAGCAGAATTACACTCTGCAGAAGAATGTTTGCATTCCTCTAAAGTATTAATCTGCTGACTGAATATATGTGCTAATTTGAACTTGAATTGAGCGGTGGGATTTTTATTTAATGATCGGCTTCATATAAATGTAAATTACAATGAGTCCATGGATTCCTGAGCTGTTTCATGTTGTTTAAATCAGAAGTGCCAGTTTTTACTTTGCTTATGCAGTAAATGGCAATACTACTCCATGCAATTATAAAATGTGCTTACAGTATCTTTTACTGCCAACCTTCATTGTACATCATCAGATTTAACCTATTATATGATGTATCCCTTCACTAGACTATAAACTACACCTATCCACTCTTAAATGAAATATTCTTATCTATAATTATGTAATTACAAAGCATTGTGGGTGAATATTTAATTCTGATGAGATTAATTTTATTTCATGAGAAAACAAAGCCAGTGTCACTGCTATTCAAGCTAATCTTTGGCAGCCGGATTAAACAATATAGTGGTTTCCAGATTTCAAATGTACTTTTGCAGTGAACACATATTTGATAACTTATGTAAATCTGAAAATATAGATATTGTTAATTTAAGGGCATCATGGTGAAAAGTAATGCTTATTATCGTAACATTTAAAAGCTGCATTACCTGCACACATACATCTCATACCCTCCAACATCTGAAGGGCAGAAATCGGTACACATTCGGGAAAGGGGTGTGGCCACGTGTTAAAGTGGACGGGGTCAAAGCTGAAGTGGGCGTGGTCACACCCCCTTTCCGAATGTGTACTGTGCCTTTTTTTTTTTTAAGAGGACCACCACCCTGCAAAGAGCCCTTAGGATTGGCAAACATGTTGGGAGGGACAGGAGCTCTGACAGATCACACCACCTCCCCATCTGCAGGCTCACACAGATACCATACTACATGCACAGATGTGTGCTTGCTTGCATGTATGTATGTCTGTGATCTGCCTTCCTGAAGGCAGCATGGATGCTGGTGGCTCCCAGGTGGCTGTCATATGCACCATTGCAGCAGCAGGTGTATGCAGGGGGGAGGATGTTTTGGGGACACTCCTTGTGTGGCTGGGGACTGTGGACATTGCCACTGATCAGGCAATGCGTGTGTGCCGGGGCTAAGCCTGTGGAGGCATTATTAGGACAGATCTGTGAGCAATGCATCAGATACAGGGAAGCCCACAATGATTACCAGACACTGTGTGTGTTACCTCACAGCTGCTGCTCCGTCCTGACTCCTGTGTGTGAGGCAGCGAGCAGACTGGGGAAGCTGTCAGTCCCTCCCCTGCTTCCTGACACTTATGGCAGCGGCCTCTACTTAAGCCTGGCTCACTCGGCCAGGGCCTCCCTTCTGGTGCCCCTGCTACACGGCCAGCAGCAGCAAGCACCAAAAGACGCGTGTGACAGACTGTGTGAGCAGGGCACCTTGGGAGATGAAGTCTTCCTGCCCAGCCACTCCCCCCTCTCAACTAATGCTGCCGGAAGAGCAGCAAATAGAACAGAACTCTAAAACTACAACTCCCAGAGTCAGAAGCCGGCTATCAAAAAAAGCGGTACTGTACCGGCAGAATCGGTACAGTTGGAGGGTATGACATCTATGATATATTCCAATAAGGATGCACATTATATATTAAATACATTCTTAGTTACAGAAATGAAAGAAAATGGGTTAGTTTACACAGATTATATGCATCTTATTTAGGGCCAGAAAAATCACAGACCCCCCCTCACAACTTTTCCACACTAGCCGATTTTGAATATCTCAATTTCAACATTTTCACTTCATAATAATGTGGGTGTCTGGCTTACCATGTGAGAAGTAAAATGCATGCTTTCAGTGTAATTTTCCCAAAATTCATTTACTATGGTGGCCTGTGAGGATCATAAACTTTCTTTACTAAACAATAAAGGGAGTTGATAACATAAATGACTGTTAACACAGTAATAAAATGTATATGCTGAAAGTATTACAGCTAGTCTGACTGCAGACAGTAGACCTTTTTTGTTTGGCTCTATAGAAAGAGATCTGTATTTCCAATGTTGAAGCGTGTACACACGGTGCGTTTCATTGGCCAGCGGGCCCCTGGCATGGACAGATGGTCGGCATACTGGCCATGCTGCAATGAGCAGCATGGCCCTCGTTTCGACACAATATAAATAGACTGTGCTGTACGGTCTATTTTTACTTTCAATTCCAATGCCATGGGGTCATGCATCGGGATCGAATGCAGGCCCACACAGTACAATTTTCAGTATTTGGTGTACATTTTTTACAATAGCCCAAATCACACACATTAGCCGTCATTGTGATCTCACGCTACAGCTCATGGGAAATTGCAAGGTCCCTGATTAGGCTGAAGTCGTCATAGGGCAAATCAGAAAAGGGACATCATATAAAACTTAATGCCTTAAATCAGTGGTTCCCAAACTGCCATGGCTCCCTGGGGTGCCTCGGAGTACCTGCAGGGGTGCCCTGGGTTACTAGTCCAGAACTGATTAAAATTATTTGTGGCAAAATCAGTACTTGCGGCCTCCAATTATAAAAGATGTGGATAAACAGAAGTAAATACTGTCCCTTACCACATAACTGGACCTAAGGATGACATATAAGCACAACTTATTTAATTCAATATTTTTTTTCTGAAATTCTTATTAAATAATTCTTATTCTTAATAAACTTTGCACCTAGGGGTACTGGGAAAATACTATGATACTCTAGGGTGCCATGATTCAAAAAAGTTTGGAAACCATGCCTTAAATTGTTAAGCTATAATTACTAGGGCAAAAACCATAAACACAAGGAATACTTCACTCATCACAAACATATAAATTGCATAATTCCCTAGGGCAGGGGTGGGGAACCTACTTTGTGCCAAGGGCCATTTGTATGGGGGGGAAAAATCCTTCGGGGGCCATATGTAAAAAGTTTCTCTTATAAATTGTCCTGCTGCCGCTGAATAGGACTGACAGTCTCCGTCTGCTGTTGATTAAGAGGAATCTTGCGAAAACTACTGACCTCTCACAAGAATTCCCCTGTACTTGACTCCCGGCAAAGCTGCCGGGAGGGTGGGCGGGCTAATCAGACCGGCTACAGGGGCCGAATACGGCCCCCGGGCCTGAGGTTCCCCACCCCTGCCCTAGGTTAATGTAATGGCAGTAAATTTAAAATTAGCTAAATCTATTTTTACTGTCTGTTTGTTTGTAGATTAAAATACAAAGGGGAGTCTAATGGGAGGGAATTCCATACAATTGCTCAACACTGGATTCATTTTGAAAATTAAGTTAGTTGTTGAAGAAACACAGCTGATCACTGCTGAAATTTAGGGGTCATTGAAAGTTATCTAGACATCGGTTCAGAGATTTCAGGAAGAGCAATGTGATTAACAGCTTGGTTAGTAAATAAAAGAACTTTGATTATTGGGTGCATATAAGTGTTTGAACTGGTACAGGTAGGTTACAGAAGAATGCATTTGACAAAAGTACTGGCCCCGTAAATAATATAGGACCAAATAGGATTTTCTTTAAAGACGCCTTGTCTTTTATTTTGCTGTATGTGGTCCTGAGGAAAGATCTAGAAAGCTCTATTGCTTGCATTTGGACTGAAGTTATGTTCTAGTAATTACATACTACATTGAATTGTTCAGCTGGGAATTAAAATGCTGTTTTCTGCTCTGAATCTATTGAGTGGAGCTTTGTGTTCCTCTGGAGACACTGATGTTTTATATGTATTAAATTAGAAGGGCACCTTCATATGCTTTATACTGATGGTTTGGTGCTGGATGTTTGAGGACAATTTAAATATATATAATGTATGTATATCATTAGTAATACTGCTTTCAAACCACAATACAAGGTCCATCCCAGGTCACTGAACACAGTTTTCAAGCTGTATCACAGCGTCTTGAAACCATTTTACACTGGCTGGGCCTGGGATATTACCGGGGCTCCTCCACCACTGGTGCTTGGAGATTACATCATTTTCAAGCAACGGCAAGCTTGCTCTCCATATTTTTTAAAAGGGCTCTGAGTTGGATGACCCGGATTACCCCTTAACAATTCTCTGTATCCTGGATTCTTCTTGTACCCACCTAAATAGTTAAATAGTTACCCTGATAGTGTTCCCTCTAAGCTTCTTTTGCAGGGTGCCACACCCTGCCTGTTTTTTTTTTTTTTTTTTAAACCTCAAAATGCACCCTGCCCTTTTTGTATGTGGCACTGTGCTGACATGCCGTTGTGAACTGTCGCTGTGTGCCATCCTGTGTAATGGGTATTATGGTGTATGCCATTGTTTGTAATGGCCATTATAGGGTGTGGCATAATGTGTAAGAGGCATTACAGTGTGTGCCATAATGTGTATTTGTCATTATGATAAAAGTGCCCTGCCCGGTGGTCAGCGCCCCTGCCTGGTGGTCAACACCCTGCCCTAAAAAAAATCCTAGAGTGAACAACACCCTGGGTTTATCTCCACAACGAGCCATTAACACACCATTAACCAAGGTTTTTGCGGTTGTCTTAAATATATATATATTTTCAGTAAGTTACAATGCTGGGCAATCCCCTATAGGTGATCATACTTGCCCTTGGGCTCTCCATGGCATGCCTTCTCCCAACAATATAAATCCAATGCATCAGCACTCACTGGTCTGATAAATAATCACTGAAAGTTCACTCACCCATAAGCTGTCAGTCTCCGGTACCAGTGTCACCTCAGATGCTATTGTATGAAGATTTATTTGTATTGTGTATGAAAATAATATCTTTGTTTTTACCCAGGCTTATTTTTATTATTTGTCTTCTCAATTGTAAAGTATTACAGGGCAGTCTGGTGATATATGCTGTAGGTAATTATGTTTGAAATAAATTAATTATATATAGGTAAATATATTGTGTTTATCTTCTTGTATTTCCATTCTGCAGTGACCATGTTATCAGTTGGGTCATCATCTTACACATTAATTGAAATGCAAATGAAATGTCTGTGATTTTGCCTAGGATGTGTAGTTTAGTTGTAATCAAGCAAATCATGTGTTGATGAAGAGTCGTGAAACAGCCCTAGACTAATACAAATAGTGCACTTCATGAATGCCTGCTAATGAAGGGATGAATAATTAATTGGCACATCTAGATATCGATGTATTCAAATTTATGAAAGTCTTTTATTTAATCTGTTCTGTGCATAAACTCTTCACCACACCCCTATATAGAAAAAAAAAGCTGTTCAGGGCCTTGTGTTTGACTTGGTCTGAGCATTTATTTCAGCTTGTTCCTCTCTAGTACACGTTTTTAATAATTAAGTGCATTTTTATAAATACATCAGGAGCAGTCTAATGAAGATAAAGGTGCGCAGCGGGAGATGCTGTTACATTAGACGCCTCTGGGTCCTTTTAAGTCAGATATAACTGCAGTTGATTCCTTTTTAGGGAGAGATAAAGTTAGCGGTTTTCCAAAGGGACACATGATTTATGAGTGACCTTAACACACAGGGTTCAGAAAAAAAGAAGATAAGACAGAAACCATATTCCTTTTGAGATTACTGTCACTGGCTATAAAGCCTAGGGCCTGAAGTAAATCAATTGAACTTTCGTCCACTTTACTAGATAGCAACACAAAACCGAAATGAGACTGATTTTATTAAGAAAAGGATGATATATGAGTCAGTTAAAAGGTTGTCTAGTTTTAAAATTGCTGGTTTTAGTCATAACAGAGTGATCTTTTTTATCTGTCTGTATGTCTTTGACATTACTATGGTAACCTAGAGGGCTGATGGAATTCCCTCAATCTCTTTTTACAGAGGGTGAAGAGACTGGATTGATGGATAACCTGCTGGAGGCCCTGCAATCCGGAGCTGCTTTCCGAGACAGGAGAAAACGGACTCCACGGCCCAAAGGTGACTAGAGTACCTTTCCTATATGCCAAGGCATATTTTTTTCACTTATTTCTTGCATGTGCTTCTGAAACATTCATCATAAATACAGCGCTACCGGGAAGAAGTGCTTAAAGTGCCAGCAGCAAGCGTAATCCTTCTCTGTGTAATGACAAATGTCAGGAAAGATGCTAATTCCTGTTGGCGGATGTCTGTACCACTTTGCAAACCACTGTTCTGAACTTAAAATAAGCTTCTGATTATGACAAGACTCATCTTTAAAACCCATATGTGTTTTATCTCTCTCTCTCTCTCTGAGTATATGCTAATGCATTTAAATAGGTTGTACCATCATGATATTTTCGTAATATGTCAGCTGGTGAACTAGCCCATCATTATTATGGATAATTAAGATTAAATTAGTCGGCTCTCTCGCTTTCCTACGGTATCAAGAGTATTACGTTTCAGTTTTAAAAAGAAAATATCTTTGTGGTTTTTACAGATATACAGGACAATCTGAGTCCATCATCAGGGAGACCTGTACTAAAGGCTTGTAACCATGGTAATGAAACATGTTCATGCATTACAGGCTGTGTCGATCTTTGTCCTGCTGATCTATGATTTTGGCTTCAGGTTTTCTGCAAAAAGCAGGGCACTAATACTAACCATACTCTGGAAGCTTTGCACTGATAAAAGGCTTGCTCACGCTCTCTGTGCTGTGCATGGTGCTTTGCTTTACATTACCTGCATGATTACTAAACAGGTTAACTAACTCATGTTAGTATTGTTATTTGGGCATGCCAGGAAAATGTGGTACTGTGTTAGAAAGCTTACATACTTAATTTTCCTATTTTCTCTAATTATCGCAGCCTTACAGATGTGAGATACTACCCTCATGAGAATGTAGCTGTTACCTTCCCAGAAACAAAATCCCTGCCATGATTCTCTGGAGCCATGTTGTGCCCTAGGCATGAAACACTGGCAGTAGCGAGAGCCATTTCTTCTTACATATGTTTTATAAAAAACAAACACTATCTATTTGAATAGCTAGATCCAACTGGGATCACATGGTTTGTTTGTTTTTTCAGAATTAAGTGTTTTTGCAGTCGAAAAAACCAAGCAATCGGAAGCTAATTTTGTGACCAACACCATTCAGTGGGAAATGCTATTTACCCCCTCACTCTATAGCACTTCAGCTACTGCATGACGAAGCTGCAGGTCTTGTGTCTGGACACTGCGTTTTGCAGCTTTCCACAGTTAACTTGTGTGACACTGGCCATATGTGGAAGGCACAACATTCTTATTACTGATACAAAAGTCTAGTTCCAGTACCTAAAATAGCCTTGTTATGACCAGAACTGCCATTTTCTGATGAGGTTGGGTTTCACATATAGATATTTTATGTTTTCTTTTTAAACATTGCCTGCAGTATGTTTTATGCTCAGCCATTGTTCGCTATATATTGTACGAAAACAAGTTAGTATCAATGCGTGAGTGACCGCAAGAAGTAATGCATGTTCTTGGCAATGTATCTGCGATTGTTAATGTTCCTAAACACAGAAGTTTTTCCTGACGTTCTACAAATGTGTCTGAACTTAACAGGTACAGTAAAAAGTTAAATGTCAATTCTATTTGTAGCACCCCGTAAATACATTTAACCTTTTCATATACTTTTCTTAAAGCCTCTCTTGTGACCTTTGTATATTTTAATAACATGATAGTAAAGTGATATTAGGCTTTTTGTTTTTTAAATTCACAATTTCCCATGTTTAATTGTAGATGGCATTGATTTATTTGCACATAATTAATGATGATCCTCTATTTAGTGCTCCTATAGGGGGCATTTGGTGTCCTATAAAAACAATGTCCTAGGTTTAATTAACGCCTCCTCTGACATTGTGTTACAGAGGTGGACTTATTTGCTATACTAGTCTATGCTGACACCAGGTAAATAAGCAACACTTTGCAAGCCTAGTCCTTTCATGGTCATTAGACTATCCTATTCCTCAAAATGAAATCTTGTTTTTACGTTTGTACAGCATTATCTTTTAGTTCTGTATAGAATGTATCTGTATGGGAGTTTTACAAATCCAGAAATGTTGATGTTTCTGTGTAAAGCTCCATTAGATTCCCTTTTTGCTTCAGTATGATCTATGGGTCTGATTCAGAGTTTTATGCAATGTCTATTTTGTATGCAGTGGAGCTTTTCTTTTTATTCTCCACTGCACATGCTTATAAGTTGCACTGCCCCTCGATCTCTCAAAGGTGGTTGCTGTGAGGATTTTTTTGCAAAGTAATGGAGCAGCTGTGAGTGGTAACGCAGGTGTTGCATACATTTCTGGGACTTGTCACCGCTTGCAACTGTGATATATTGCTGCAGTAGGGATGACTCACTGTGCAGCCGTCCCGGGTTCACCCAGCCCGACACAGTTCTGCTGCTCCAGGTACAACTCAAGCATCGAGAACAACTTAGCGGTACAACTGCTTAGGTTTTATTCACAAGAAAGAATCGACAATGATCAAATGGGTTCTCTTAATGGGTTATCTAGCCAGCCCACTATAGTGAATACAGATATCGTCATTTATCACAACACCCCAATATGACTTTCCACACCCCTGATGGGCGTTACTCTGTTCATGATGCTATTTTGCCACCATGGGGGCAATGTCCCCCTCTTTTCGGTTAACAAGTAGTGGGCAAAGGGTGCCCAAGAGTATCACCGCTCAGTCTAATTATAACCTTGTGAATACAAACAGCATGAAACAGATGCACGAATACTCTGAAACTGAATTAGCAATAGTGACTAATAATACATTGTATTTACCCAATCAGGTACCTTAAACATTTATTGTCCTGGAACTCCGAGCCTCTAATACTCGTCCTGTGCACAAGGCTTGTAGGAAGCTTCCTAGGAACTCTTTTTCCCAGAAACAGGGATAGTGATCCCCCAGTGACCCTTCACCTCAGTAGGTCAGCTTATCTGGACGTGACCTGGGAATTTCTCCCCACTGCAACAAAGTGGTGCTGCAATGTCAGTAATGGTAATTTATGTCCTGCTGCCTGAGATGCCTCTACCTGTCAGGGAAAGTAGCAGCGGCAGGGGTGGTTCGCTAGTTGTCAATGGTGAGTGGTTATGGAGACAGAAGCAGTTCAGGGCTGAATGACCCCCGGGCAGTCCCTCTGGCCTGGGGAAAGTGGGTGAGAGGCTAAGTGGTGGGAGTTCAGTGGCCACGCAATGCAAGGTTACCTGTGGCTGTGGCTGGCTCCGATCAGTCGTGACCCTCTTGTGCTGGTGGTGGACCCGCTGTGTCCAAGTTCCGCTGGAGTCTGCCTGCGCCGTCTTTCTCCTGCCGGGTACACTAGTGTGTGCGCCCTTGGCGTTGTCGCACTCAGTGCTGTCAGCCGCTGCTGAATGGGGATGTCCCAGACTGTGTCTTCTTGCTGCCGCTCCCTCTCCTCTTCTCGTTGCCGCAAGCCGGCACCTGGAAACTGTGCCTGACTTCCACTGCTCTGCTCACCGCACGCACTGTTCTCCTCAGTCTCCCGCAGCGCGCCACTCACTCCTCGTACTTCCTCTTCCTCCCGCATCATGTCCTCCTTCCTCTCCTGCTGTCTATAAGCTCCACCTTTAAGTTTGTGCAACGGCACAAGGGTCCATTAACCCTTGCTGGTGGTTAGCTGTTGGGGAGGCACCTTATAGGGGCGCCACCTTTTTCTGCCATCTGGTATGCAGAAAAAATTATTGCTGCTGCAAAGGCATTTGTGTAAATTTCTGATTTAAGGTAGTGGTGAAACAATTCTCCATTTGTGTACATAAGGCGCTGTTACCCAGTCTGAAATTAGCTTTGCTCACCTCCTATTTGAAGGGATTTTTGTTTTTATTTTGAAAGAAACAAGATTGTATCATACAAAATCAACTGGGAGATTGCCAGTGCAAAGAATGTTCAAGTAAAATTAATTACCATCATCTTGTGCCCACTGAGGCACATACTGTATGGATTATATAGCTTTCCTTCTGGACTTGTAACATGGTGGGACTGTTATGCTATTACTGATGCCTGTCCTTGTGTTTCCCTCCTCTATCCTTATTTGTAAGCTTGCAGCAGGGCCCTCCTACCTCCATGTCTGTCTGTTGTTACCCTGTTTGTTCTATCACTGTCTGCTATTGTAAAGCACAACGAGAATCTGCTGCGCTATATAAGAAACTGTAAATAAAGAAATCATCATGTAATTAATATAGGGAGGGAAATAGCTATAGACCAAGAGGAAATATACAATTTTGAAGGTTCCTTCAACCACTAGTTATGCATTTTGAGCCTTCAAGAATAAGATTATTGGTTTTAGTCTTCTGTAACACCACTAGGGAGAACTGACAGTACTTATTAGCATTCTATGAGAAACCAATGGGTTTTAAATGGATGCAAGATAATTTCATTAGCTTCCAAGAGAAAATGTCTTTGGGCATTTTAGGATTTAAACAAATGTCGCAGATATGGAACATTGCAAAACAGTCTACTAAGTTGTATCAAAGCAAGGTTACATTTGCCAGTTCCATTCAGGAACTGTGGAGATCTCTCTACATTTTCTGTCAATTTAAGGTGGAATTAGCTCATTTTAATCACTGGTCTATCAGCAAAGGAGACTTTCACATTTATATACAGATGGACCCTTCTTCAACTACCCTTCTCTGGAGAGCCATGGCTCACCAAGCATTATTATCATCTATTGTTCTCAGCTGCAATACAATACATAGAAGAGCTCTGGTTCACTTAATCCTATTAAAGGGCTAGATGAGGGATGGCTGTCTGAAATTATTATTATTATTATTTTTTAATCAAGCTATTTTTATTACATTTTTTTGTCATTTCTATTTGTCGAAACAAGACAACATTACAATAAAACAAAATTAAAGCTGTGCATTCTCTGGACATTGTTATAAATGGAACATTCATATTCAGCATTACAAATCTCATTCAGCATACATTGTTAGAAATTTTCAGTGGTAGGCAGCTCCCAGTTGGGGCACCAATATACAATAAATAAGCTACTGTAGAATTAAACATCTTGAATATAAAATCGAGAATCCTGCCAGAAGCCCTAACTTTAACATATTTCTTTTCACAGCCACGCTTAGTATACATAAAGCGTTCATGGGATAGTGTGACATTTACAAGTGCAACCCACGCAGCATGAGAAGGAGGGTCTGGGCTCATTCAGGTTCTGGCAATACAGACACGGGCCAGATTGAGGAGGCTATTAACATATATTCTATGATGAGCAGAAAGGAGCTCCTCCAATTCTAAACTAAAGATAGAGATATGAGGGGTCATAAGAGGAATCCGAATACCTGTGTCGTGGATATTTGACGAAACCGCTGCCCAAAAAGAAAACACCTATGGCCATTGCCACAACAGATGCCAGAAACCAGCCCTGGGCTTCGAGCACTTAGGACAAGCTTCTGACATAGAGCCACCATCTGACATAGAGTCACCAATCCACAGTAGTCTGCTTGGGGTCCGATAAACCCAGTGAAGACCATATAGCTGGATCTGCTAAAATCTGACATGCGCCGTGGCGCCCCTGGGGGAACCAACCATATGAAGCCAATCCTCAGTGGGCCCTAGATCAATCACCCATTTAGAAAGCAAATCACTCAACATGTCATCTCCGGGAGAGGAGAGATGAGTACAGAACTAAGATCCTTTTTTGGCTCTGCATTTTGCGAACCAGAGCATGAACAGTGCTTTCAGAGATCTTATGGAGCAGTTAACAAACCCCCCCCCCCCCCCTCACACCACTACACAGTCACCGCATGATGAAGATTCAGGTACTGTAGCTGTAAAAAATAGTGGCTAGGAACTGTATATGTAGACACTAGATGTTCAAAGGAGTGGAGTGTCCCATCTTGGTAGAGCTGGCCTATCGCAGAGATCCCAAAGGACACCCATCCTGAGCTATCCTCTAACTTACAAAGTTCAGGGAAGTTCTTGTTTTTCCAGATAGGGGATCATGGGTCAAGTGCAGGGTTCCCCAGCACAGTCTCCACCGCTACCCATTCTCTGAGTTTGTTGTAAAAGAGGGGGAAGTGAGACCCATGGTGTATGAGCCAGTAAAAACTGCAATGGTGAAAAATAAATACCCACCTTGTTTAGAAGGGCAACAGGCAAATCCCCATAATCCCCAGGTGTGACACATTCTCCAAACCACCATTGTATCTTAATCTACACAATGTTTTAGCAGCAGTTTGCGCACGTTTACAGCCCCAGATAAAAGAAACAATATACAGAGTAATAAGCTGAAATTGAGAAGCATGAATATAAACAGGGAAATTTGAAGAATATGCAAAAAATTAGGTTGTATAACCATTTTAATTAGGTTTACCCTACCAGTAACTGACAAAGGAAGCGTCTGCGAGCCTTGTGGCGTTACAAGGTAATTTGTGGGGTCACGTTAAGAGCCACAAAATCAAAGGGGGGGTGAGAAACCTGAATACCTAGTTAATCGGCGTACACCATCGCAGAGGATAATCATATGAAGGGGGCTGCTTTGTGGTAGGGAGTAAAGGAAACACAACAAATTTGTCCCAATTAATACCAACTCCAGAAAAGCGGCTAAAATATGTCATCAAATCAAGGAGAATGACACCTCCGTTAGATACAGGATCATATCATCTGCATAAAGTCCAATTTTTTCCTCATTACCGCCAATCTGAAATCCCTTCACAGCCGGAGGGGCCCGTATATGACATGCCAGTGGCTCCACTGCAAGGGCAAAAAGCAGAGGATATGGGCCATTCCTGTCTAGTCCCTCACACCAGAGCAAAAGTAGTAGTAGTAAAACCGTTAACCATTACCCAAGCAGCGGGGCCAGAGTACAGTAGTTGGGTCCAGTCCAGAAAATTTGAGCCTATACCAAATTTTGTTAAAACCTCCCATAAGTAGACCTATTCCACAGAGTAGAAAGCATGGGCAGCATCTAATGACACAATAATAGCCTTGTCCATCCTCTCACTAGCCCACTAGTAAATAGCAGATGAAGATTGAGGGCTGTCGACCTGCCAGGCATAAAGCCACTATGGTCCGAGTGTACCAACTAAAGCACCACGGTATTCAGGCGTATGGCCAGTAGCTTTGCCAATATTTTAATGTCACTGGACAGTAGGGAGACAACGGGTCCTTGCCCGGCTTTGGTAACACTATCAATGCTTCCGCCACAGTGGGAGGAAGAGAGCCATACTCCAGCAGTAACAGCAATTTGGGAGCAAAAACTTCTTTGAGTCTTATGCAGTTCAATAGTGAGGCCGTCCACACCCGGGGCTTTAGCATTAGGAAAAGCCTTTATAGCAAATTCAATCTCTTCTATTGTAAAAGGACTTTCCAAAAATTGTCTAGATTCGGCGCTTAAACTAGGAATATCAATATTATTCAGATAAGTAGTCAGCTCTCACAGTTCTATGTCCCAACACATATTACCCAATCATCCTGCCATACACTATGCACAGTAGTGGGGGGGATTCCTCCCTGGCTAAGTAAGCCAGAAAATTACCAGAGTGGTCAGCATTTATTTGATATGTTTACTTTTCAACATGGTGTCCCAAGAAAGTGGTTATTAAAATGTAACTTTTTTTGAATATAAAATAAAAAAAGCTGCAAAGTATTAAAATTAAAGTGAAAGTGGTGCAATAAAGTGTGATAATAAATTTATTAAAATAAAGCTGTCCATTGTATGTATTCTTTATTACAATTCAATAGTTATGAACATAAGAATTACAACTGTATACTATGATTGTACCTATATTCATTATCGTTGGTTCCCAAAATTATTGCCTCACTACTGCTGTATGAGACACTTGTAAATCTGAGAGATTTTTCTCATCCAGGCAGTGTTGTGCGGAGTACACACCAGGACGACCCGTGCACGATGTGAGCGAGTTGTAAGTGTTTCTTCTGACCCACTCACGATAACGCACGGGTCCGATCCGATGGCGACCCGCACCTGGGAGTATGGTAATTTCCAGATTCTACCTGCTGCGCATCGGATCGGTATCGGTCCACACCAGGACAGAAAAGGGCCAAATTACCACACAATCTACATCCAATCGGTCGGAATTGGATCTAGATTGATGGGATCTGACCCTTATCGTCCTGGTGTGTACCCAGCATTACACTGATACTATGTTGCATGTATATATTAGTCCTCTGTAACTATATCTATTGTGGGTAACACTTAGGTGCCTGGAATTGTCAGCAGTGACTTATTGTAGTCAGTGTTGATCATAAGCTCATCCTCTTAGTAAGTGTGGTTTTATACGATGAGAAAAATCTTTCAGATATACAAGTGTCTCATACAGCAGTAGTGAGGCAATCATTTTGGGAACCAACGATACTGAATCTAGGTATAATCATATTATACAGTTGTAATTCTTATGATCATAACTATTGAATTGTAATAAAGAATACTCCCGCAGTGGGCTGTCCCGAAAAATAGGTGCGCGCCAGTATTGTCCAGGTGTGCACCACTGGCACACCATCTCTTGAGCCCCCGTCACACCCCCCAGCCCCCCAATCACCTGTGCTCCGGTGATCGTATGCCAGAACTCACCTGACCCCTGCCGCTCCGCCAGCCGCCATTCATCCTGCAGCAGTGATGTAGGCGGCAGGCTCTGGGATGTTGGGGGGGGACTCGGGAGCACTCAGCCTACGCCAGAGCGAAGGTTAGGGGACGCAGGGGGTTCTCATGTGATCTGTGATGGGTTTTGCTGGAGCAGGACAAACCAAAGCAGCAAAACCCACCACTCAAGGGGTTAATAAATATATTCATATTATTGCACTTCTTTCACTATATTTTGCAGCTTTTTTAATTTTATATTCAATAAAAGTTAAATTTGAATAACCACTTTCTTGGGACACCATGTTGAAAGTAAACATATCAAATAAATGTTGAATACATGAAACAAACCATCTTTGAATGCCCCTTGTAGGAGTCCTTTTTTCTCTTTTTGTCTGCTATGTATCCATACAGACTGCTGGGAAGCACCTCCCTAAACATGAAAACTTGAATTAATAGAAATAATATATATAGAGATTATCTGTCCAATATATCTCGGACTGTGCAGATTAATCTCCTAACTTTAAAACACATAGGCCTTAGAAATTACAGTAGGTTGCTATGGGGAGGATTATAGATGGCAAGCAACACAAAAGGAGAATTGTGAAAGGAACCTTCCAGAAATACATAACAGCCTAGTGGATCTATTTGGACATTTTGACAGACAAATCCCAGATTTTAATTTAACAGCACGGAAACCCCTCTAGAGTTTGAATGAAAGGCCCAGCCCACCCAGGGATTTTTAAGAGCAAGCATGCACCCACCTACAAGATGGGTCTCTAAAAGGCACACAACCCCTGGGGAGCGGGCTTTGTTTCAATACTAAGGAGGGTTTCATTCTATCATTAAGGCCCCTAATATTCCTCTCTATGATGGTCACCATACTGCAAAAAGGGAGGGGGAAAGAACAGGAGTAATCAGTTGTATCACTCTTGCAGGACACCACCGTCCCGCCTACTCGCACAGGCCATCCACAACAACAGTAAAATAGAAAATGCACACAAAATAATATACACCAAATTTAGCCAGTCTTGCCGCAGCAAGAGTACCGTGTTTCCAGACCATTAGGCCCTAGGATGTACCATGGGCAGAGGAGAGAGTAGATAACGCCAAGTAGTATGTTAATAATTGGAGGTATCAGAAGAGCAAAAAAGTCACAACGTAGGCAGGCAATTGCACAGCACGGGTACAGCAGAGAGATTTTAATAGTGTATTATATTAGCAAAGTCCCTCTGTAGTAGCTTTGCGTTCTCCACACACTGGATGCTCTCTGTGTTGCAAAACGGCCAAATAGAATGCAGGTCAATGAGGCACTCCTGCACAAGCAGGAGGTAGATACTGTAGGTGCCTGCACAGGCACAGCTTTGTCCCACTGTCAGGACAGCAGTAACCCACAGACCCAGCACACATAGTGCAGCTTGTCAGATTCAGGCAGTCCCGCAACAGGAGATAGTCAGTGGAGGAGCAGAAGTCCGGCAGAGAGGAGAGACAGGAGCCAGGCAGTGCTACACTGTAAAACCACGCTCCCTGCACCACTCAAGATGGTGGAGGCAGAGTCTCACTCCCACACCCATCGGAACCTGGCACTCTGACAGTACAGGCAAGATAGAGGGACTCCGGAGCAGCACACTGCCATCCACCCACCACCCCGAAGATGGTGCCAGCTACTCAGGCAGCCACAGTCCGCCAAAAGCACACAAAGTTCAGCAGGGGAGCTCAGCACAGACGTCTTGGGGCACTGTCACCAGGATCAGGAATGGGTAAACTACCAGTACCTCCTGAACAGGGGTCTCCACACTGGGGTCAGGAGCAGATACAGGAGTAATGGTCTGGGATTCAGCAGGCACACGTCCTACTCCATATGTCGATAGGCCACCCACCCAATCTGTACCTTTTTTTTAATTCTGGATTATGTGTCAACATTTTACAGTTATCTGTTTTCCTAGCACTGTTTCAATAAGCTCTGAAAATGCCGGTTTCATTAGATCATAATTAAAGGAGGACATTAAGATCTGACCTTTCTTGGAAAATTGCTGAGTGATACAATGGTCAGAACATGCTGCAAATGCCAAAGCAATGTAAGTGGTAGACATCTTTCTGAAATATGGCTGAATTATAAATATGGCAGTCAACTGGTTTTCAGTACAGTTAAGTTGCAAGGACATTCATAAAAATAAGGTAGATGGAAGTACATTTTCTAGGGAGAAAGTCCTAACAAAACTTTCAAGATTAAAAAGGGGATAAATCAATGGGGCCAGACGGAGTGCATCCAAGGATACTAAAAGATGTGTTGGTAGTGCCATTAACAGATTTATTTAACCAGTCACTAGATACAGGTGCTGTTCCAGAGGACTAGAAAAGAGCAAATCTAGTTCCACTGCACAAAAGCGGAAGCAAAGAAGAAGCAAATAACTACATACCAGTGAGCCTTACATCAGTAGTAGGGAAATTAATGGAAACACTATTTAAAGAAAGAATAGTGGAATATCTTAAATTAAACAACTTACAAGATCCAAAACAGCATGGTTTTACTGCAGGGAGATCATGCCAATCAAATCTTATTGACTTTTTTGACTCCGTTACCAAAATATTAGATGAAGGGGGGGGGGGCGTAGATGTGGCATATCTAGACTTTAGTAAGGCATTTGACACTGTCCCACATCGCAGGCTGCTAAATAAACTTGATAGTGTGGGATTGGATTATAAAACAATTAAATGGATAAGAACCTGGTTGCAGGATAGAAAACAGACAGTTGTAGTAAATGGAGTACATTCTATGGAGGGACATGTTACCAGTGGAGTACCCCAGGGATCTGTACTTGGGCCAGTGCTCTTTTATATCTGCATTGCAAATGGTATTAAAGGGAAAGCATGCCTTTTTGCAGATGACACAAAGATATGCAACAGAGTAGACACACCAGGAGGGGTAAATCAAATGACTGATGATCTAGGTAAACTTGGTCAAGAGCATGGCAACTACAGTTTAATGCTAAAAAAATGCAAAATTATGCACTTGGGGCTCAAAAACCCAAAGGCTCAATATAGTATCAAGGGTACTATAATGGAAACTACTGAGGAGGAAAGAGATCTAGGAGTCACTATTTTAAGTGACTTAAAGGCAGGAAAGCAATGTAGCAAAGCAATGAGGGAGGCTAGTCAGGTGCTTGGTTGCATAGGGAGAGAAGTAATAATGCTACTTTATAGGTCATTGGTACCGCCTCATCTGGAATACTGTGTCCAGTTATGGAGACCATATCTTCAGAAGGATATAAATACATTAGAGAGTGTACAAAGAAGGGCAACTAAAATGGTGCATGGCCTATATCACAAAACTTATCTGGAAAGACTAAGAAATCTTCAAATACATCAAGGGTTTTAACATAGTACAGGAAGGAAATTTTCTTCAAAGGAAAAGAAGTAATAGAACACGAGGACATGCACTGAAACTGGAGGGAGGTACAGATGGGGCCGGGCTCTTCTGTGCTGGCGAATCGCCAGAACGTCACCGCTGGCGATCCGCCAGCAGCCCGGCTTGCCATCTGACTGAGACGCGCAATCGTCTCACGAGCACGTGCGTCTCAATCTCCGTCGGCGGGGCGACAGGAACCCTGTCCGTCTCCGCTTCAGGGAGACGGACAGGGTTAGGGGGGGTGCGGGCAGGCGGTGGGGACCCCGGGTGACCGTCAACAAGCCGGCGGTGACCCGGGGGAAGCGGGACGCGCGCGCCTCTCGTGCGCGCACGTCCCCTCCTCGCTATACAGCTGGCGGGGGATGGCGGCTGGCATCGCCATCCCCTGCAAAGATGAGCCATGCCCCATCTGTAGGTTCAGGGGAAATGTTAGAAAAAATGACTTCACAGAAAGGGTAGTGGATAAGTGGAATAGCCTCCCATCAGAGGTGGCAGAGGCTAAGACAGTAGAACAATTTAAACATGCTTGAGATAGGCATATGAATATACTTACAAAGAAATAAGGATTTAAAAGTGTTGAGATTACCTGAAGGATAAAAAAGGGGCAGACTATATAGGACAATTGGTTCTTATCTGCCGTCAAATTCTATGTTTCTACACTTATTTGGTGTATGATTCCTACCGTCATCCTGTTTCCTAACTTATATGTTTAATTGCTTAGATGGTTTTAGTATTAAAAACTTACAGGTTGAAATGACCTTCACCGTCACAGCAAATATCGTTATCAATTTTCTTTTCAAATGTAATGTTTTGAATGCAAATTGAAAATGAATTAGCTTTTTTCCATTGCTGTCTTGCTGGTGTACCTTTGTGATGGAGGATTTTTAGATTGATAAAACGCAGCACTTCTGACAGTCTTATTTCCTTTCCTTACTGTGACTCCTCACTGTTGTTCTACAAAGCTTACATTTACTTTGAAAGACACTGGCTGTCTGACCTCTGCTCACAATTATAATCTCAATATGTATTACTTGACAGGACAGTCATATTGTCCCAGTTTTTGACATAGGAATGGGAACAAGTTTCAGTGTAGTCTCAAACTAATGTAAATTAGATTTAAATTTTCCTGTCACTTTTAAATCACACATTGGATTTTACGTAAGTACTCAAAACCTTATTTTATAGCGATTTTAACCACAACATTCTGTAACTCTGCAATGTCTATACTTGTGTGTTATTTGTCAAAGAAGTTATATTTCGAACAAAGAATTATTTTCTTTTTTGTTGTGTTGTCTTAATCTCATCTCTGTTCTTAAACCGTTTGTTGTGAGTGCAGTAAAGAATGAGCTGTTTCAAAAGAATTAATCAATTTTCCTGTGAGTGTTCACGCTGATAGCATCTAATTCCACTTGAATATGTTATCTTTTACACAGATTTTCCTTTCCTTTTGGGTTTAAGTAATCTTTGAGGTTAAAACAAAATACCTGACACATGCAAGACAATTCTGTTAATTTGCGATGCAAAGTAGAATACACATGGACTGCCATTTTGGTCCGTGTAGCATGTACTTAAACAAAGAAAGTAGGGATAATGCACGTGCGGTCTGTATGTGCTGCATTCTGTTATGCTGAAAGTGTATAAAAGATAATTGCATTGTTACAGTAGCACCACTACATTGTCCATACAGAAGCAATCGGTGACACTTAATCCACCAGTGTCTCACTTTTGTATTATGTATTTGTAATGATTCAATGTTTTATAATGCTAAAACTGAACCTGGAACACTCCAGCATCACTTTATATCTCCTGCTTTTCTTAAGTAGCAATATAACAGCATCACTTACAGATGTGTTCACATACATCTACAAGTCGTGATACACATGACACATGAGCTTTGTGTAACTCCGTAGCACAATGGTCTTTGTAAGCGACTTTTCCCATTACAGTGTGTCTTATTTGCAACACATTGCGAATAAGCTGCACATGCAGCTTCTGCTAAATAAAATAGGCTGTCTTTTACTGGGAAACAGTGCAATAAAGCATTTTATAAACAGATAGTCACACACTCCTCACATTTTAATTCAATCAGCAGAAGCTGCTCAAGTGTCATCTTAAGTGTATGACACACTGTAATAGAAAAGTCATACACAAAGATGATTGCCATGGCATGGCGCAACTAGAATGGCTATTTACTGTAACATGCAAGGAGCACTTAGTTGTATGCAATTAATCCCAAATATTAATATATAGTACAGTGATTCCCAAATTGTGTGCCTGTGCACCCTGGGGTGCTAGAAAACTCTTGCAGGGGTGTCTTGGCTTGGTGGTCATGAACAAATCAAATAATTTATGATAAAAACGATAACCAAAACCAGCGCAATTAGCTGTCAATCATGACACATGAGGACAATAAGAAGCACATACTGTACAACAACAACTACAGTAACTGAACCTAAGGATCTTAAGGGTTCCATGAAAAAACTGTAGGTACTCTAGGGTGCTGTTATTCAAGAAAGTTTGAGAACCATAAGGAGTTTATTGGTCTTCTGTTCTGCCTATGCCATCATAAACTATGTTTTGGCTTGGTTTAGTTAATAACACATCTGCTGATTAATGACAGTACATTAGCTACTGTATCTGTATTTCAGTCCCAGAAAATGTATGAAATATAATGCATCTTGTGTTAATTGCCAAATTGAGCCGTTATTTAATTTCATTATTTAATAATATAAACTTTATAGTGCCAACATTTTGCTCTTTGTTATACCAAAAATAGTAATTTACATCACCTACCCCACTGGATTTTAGTCATTATTCTCTACATCACAAATATACAGTAGGATCAATTTGGTCACATCCGATTATTTTACAGTTAACAGGGATTTCTCTTATTTCCAAGCAAGACTTGGTTTAGTAGTTTTTAGGTACATGGAGTGAGACATACAATTTGCCCTGTCCCTGATTCCTTGGAATGAAGTAACTTTACATAGTTTGTCCCACAAAAATCTCAATTTACCTCCTATTGACCAACTGCACATTTATCATGGTGCTTTTGAGAAGGAAATTTTAAAATTCAGGAATATACTGTATGTAACCACAATGAGGTGCAGATTCTAATGCTACAAAATCCGGTTAGACCGCATTATACATTATAGGTGTTTTGATGCACTAGCTAAGCAGGTGTGTTCCTGTACAATATAATAAAAAAAAATAACATATTTAAAAACAGTTCATGGAGATTTGTTTCTACCAAGTGATTCAAATTATCTCATTAAGTTATGCCAGTGGTTCTCAACCTTGGTCCTCAGGGACATTTTAAAAGATCATAGGTGGAGCTATTTATATCACCTGTGATTCTGTGAGGAGACCTGCAAAACGTGCACTGTTGGGGGTCCCTGAGGACCGAGGTTGAGAACCACTGAGTTATGCTATCCTCTCTTGTATTTTACTATTGCCCAGACCCACAGATTTCCTGGAACTGGCTGATAATCGCATAGTGTATGATGACCAATCAGCTGTGAGCAGTGTTGCAGACATGTTGAAATTGTCCAGCATTTCTAATAGATCTAAATATTGGTCAGTCATATCTGGCAGCGTATGTACTGCTGCACCCAATTGCCTGACATTTCACCTGTTCCTTCACAGAGGAGGAACAGAGAAATGTCTCCTCAGGGGAGGAACCCAGATATTATATTGGCCATACACGGTGAGACATCTTTGTGCATGGGCACAGTATAACCTGGATGTCAGACTGTCAGATACATTGTCTGTTGGCTTGTTAGGCTTTTTATCTGACAGTGTATGCCTAGCATATGTCTACACAATTTGACATTCATATATATTTCAGGATTTGTAACTAAATTGATGCAAACTCCAAATAGTATTTTATACCGCTGCTAGAACAATTTTTTAAACTCATTTATATCGAAGACAATTTGATGTACTGTACATCTTACCTGGCTTCTTATAGGAGAATCCAAATATCTAGATTTGAATGACAAGCACTTGAATTCTACACTAATCTGCCAACTGTTTCTTGGCTTAGTGGATAGATAGCGTTAATATTCCAAGACAGCTAGGGATTTGTAAAAAAAAAAGTTGAACAATTGTTCTGATATCCATTTTAATTTGGTTTCTAAAATAGGACACTTGTATAATTTGGTTGGATCTCTTTTTATCAAGGCCACAGGAAGCAGTTAGGTTAAAGACATAGGGGGTTATTCTGGTTGATGTGCAAGGCTGCGATTTTGCAGCCTTGCGAGTCCACCAAACCCCGCCTTGCGAATGGTGGCCTGGCTGTCACCCATTCGCAGTGTGTGTTCGCACACACTGGCTGTAATGGATGTTTTACATAAACATCCATTCACAGCCTGCGGGGGAACACACAAATTATTTGATGGTCAGTAATTTGGACGGCACACGCACATCTAAGGTTGCTCAGAGCAACCTTAGATGTGTGTGTGTGCACTCTTAGGGAAGTGGGTGGACAGCTGACATGCGGTGATGTCAGCTGCCTGCCCCCACACCATCGTACCATTATCATGCTGGGCGTTCCCATATGCAAATTAGCCATCCCACGCCCATCCTCGCCCGCACACCTGGGTGCATGCGCCTGGCAAACAACCTGTTCACCATGGACGCACGCATGCACCCGCCATATGCACATTAGCAGAAATGACCCTGAGCATACGCCCACCATCGATGCACTTGCAAATATTCTGGTCCATGCGAACGGACCAGAATAAGGGACAGAATTTCTGTGGTTTTTATGTAGCTCTCCCTAAAACGCTTATGGTATATTTGCCATTACATGACATCATAGTTTACTTTACTCCTGTATTGTGCTTATGTAACGATAAACAGGCTAATCTTTAGCTTCTTTGCACTGCATGTCGACTGGCTTTTGCATTACCCCTGGTCTTCCTGGCACCTCAATATGAATGTTATAAATAAACTTGGAAACTAGTGGGTGAGAAATGCAGCCAGAGTAATTGCAAAATGTGACAGTACCAGGGGGATCACCACTTATAGCAGATTGCACACTCCTGTAACTCCTCATCATCCTTGTCCTAGTCCCTTTAATGCACAGACTACTTGTTAAACCATACTCTAAACACCTCTACCCATGTACTAGTAACTGAACCTTTGCCTCCAACCAGAGCCGTAACCTCATACCAGAACAGTACGATAGAGATGCCTTTTTAAACCTCTTTCAATTTCCAGGAGATGCCCCAAGACCTATTTTCAAAACTCCGAGCCCCCCAAATCTGGTCACAGCTTGCAATACAAATCGATAATACAGCTGTGGAAGAGATTGCAACAAGTGGTCACATGAATTGTTCAAGATGGTAAAATATTTCTTATGAGATATTGCCTTAATAACATGTTTCTACAGAAGAGTAATGAATCAGACCAAGTTTCTGGCAATAGATTTCCTTCTTCAAACACTGTCTCATACAGTTCTGTGGTTAGAGCATTCTGCTAATTAGACTCTAATTCAGTGCACATTGGTGACGTTTTAGAATATGTGAGATTTAAGATGTCACATTAAAGTTTTTCATCTGTTTTAATAAGAAAAAGACAACAAAACAATCCCCTGCAGCAGTGTGTACTCTGATACTTTTACTGTTATTCCCACATGCTATTGCACCACACAGCTTTTTGCTATCCGCGCAACAAAGAGATTTACTAAAGACATCTCCTGTGCTGAATACTTCATATAATGCTCTTTCATGTCCCTGGAATTTCTACCAGAGAAAAGGCCAAAAAATCAGTTATTAGTTTTTTTGCATATATATATTTAAGAAAACACATATTAGCAGACATTGAGCATGTAAAATGACAGAGCAGAATTATTGCTGTCTTTTATATATCGACAACCACAATGCTGTCAAGAGATCCTGAAATAGAAGTAGAAATCACAGAATATAAAGCCACAGTTTTGATTGTTCTGCGATTCCTATTTCTATTAAGAGATTGCTAGCTGGGAACATCTCTTGGCTGTTGAAGTGGCAGAATTTTCTTGAGATCAGAATGATAGGTTCTGAAATGAATAATTCATTTAAAACATTAGACTAGGGGAGACCAGTAGTGAATAAATGAATCAAGCGGTCTTTGGAATAGCTTTCAAAATTCTAAAATTTATTTTAAGGAAATGTATCTTTAGATGAGTAACAATTCTGTTGGGCAATTTGAAAAATAGTGCCATACTGCATATTTTGTTAGAAAGACTGGGAGATTTCCATACATATGTATATATGGATCTTTGAAGAGACTGTCAGGAGTCAGATGTGCCAAGATGCAATCTAGGTTTAAAAATGTTACCAACTATTTCATCTAAAATAAAAGGTTCAATATGAATATTTACACACTAGAACCATGAATATGTTTTACCCACTGATTTACCTGTTATTATTGCTGTTGTGATTGAGCAGCCTGTGAGGTGATAGGGGCTTGATAGTGTTATCGTAATGTACCAGTGTCCTGCACTAGGTGAGGATAGTGAATGTCATTGCTGCACTGTTGGTGAAGACTATTTGAGACATGATTGTGTCAAATGTCATAAAAAAAAATATATATATATATATATATATATATATATATATATATATATATATATATATATATATATATATATATATACAGGTTGAGTATCCCGTATCCAAAATGCTCGGGACCAGGAGAATTTTGGATAACGGATTATTCCGTATTTCGGAATATTTTAATATTTCAATGATGTATTTTGAAGTATCTTGCATTTATGCTGTATAAACACATAATATACACACAGATATATTTTATTACCACATAAAATACACACAAACAGATTTTAATTGTTCAAAAAACAAGGTTTCAAAACGTGAAACAAAATGTGTGTACTATCTCAGCACTGAATTTAAATGCCAAGCAATCATTGTCTTGCACATATATAGTGCCAGTTACATATCATGTCCCCAGTGATGCTGTTACATATGTCCCCAGTGAGTTTTTAGCAAAAAAAAAATTTTTTTTTTCACTTTCTGGAATGTCCGTATTTCGGAATAATTCGGATAATGGATATTCGGATACGGGATACTCGACCTGTATATATATATATATATATTACAAATATTTAAACCTTTTTAAATTGTGCCATTGTAGTTCATTGAACAATGTCACACCAAGAGGCATGTCCAATTAACCATGTGGTAATTGTTGGCTTGGACCTATTGTTTAGTTTAAAAATTGTGGTTGCTACAATAGATAAAGAAAATTAAATCCAAGTAAATAATTGTTTTGCGCAAAATAAAGGTTTTTACTCCAGTGTAACAGGGAAAGGTTTAGCCCAAAAAGTACAGCCTGTAATATACAAACTCACAGCGATACTTATTACACAGAAATCCAGACACAGCTTGGGAATTCAGGGCTCAAGTGATTTCATATATTAATAAATAACAAAAGGGGATGAGGTCACATCCACCGAGCCACACTTTATAAAATCAACTCCACGCCGACGTGGATAGTAGGGGTATGAAAAGGTCGGAGGACGTGTACCGCCGCCCCTCGCGGGCTCACTGCGCTCGCCACGCTTCGGGTTGGCGTCAATAGTGGGGTGGCGTTAACAATGGGGGGGGGGGCATTTCAAACATGAGGGGGGGTTTGGTATTAAAATGGGGGTTTTGGCCCTTTTTACATTGAAATCAATGTTAAATCGGGTCTCAGGGACCATTTTACATTGATTCCAATGTAAAAATCGGGTCCATCGCATGCGATTCGGTTGGCATGCGATGCGATCGACGTGATTTTTCCGACCCGATGGATACAATTAAAATCGGTGGCGCCGTGCTAGGAAACAAGTACCATATATATTTATGAAATTAAAAAAGAACCACAGGGTCTGCTTCCAAAATGTAGCTACTGTATAAGACATTAAGTGGCAGACAGGATGTGAAAAGTCAGTTTGCAGAGTACCTATTGGATAAGGCAATAGGGTAGCATAGCAGAAATTACCAAATGTTCACCGTGCAAGGAAATAGGGAGGGTAAAGATATCGAAACCCATCCAAAAAAGACAGCTATGACAATCTCGCCACAGTTCCTTCAGCAGGTGGAAAAGGCAATGTCATACATATTTGCTAACCTATCAAGGGGTCTAGCACCAGCTAAATTATATTTTATATGCATTTTCTTTGATCCAGGTGGTAATAGAAATAGAAGCAATTTTGTCTCGAATTATTTCCCACTAATCTTCCTTTGATAAGGGTCCAAGATCACTCTCCCATTCCCTCTTATGTCTAACATTAGGTCCCATTGTAGAGTTCAGCAAAATATAGAGCAGTGGAGATCAAACCGGTCCTCCAGGTCTACCAACGGTCCTCATTTTTCAAATTGCCTAGCTGGTGCACAGCTGTAGTAATTCCTATACTTTTCACCAGATTTGGATGTAAATAGCCTCAGATTAAAGCTAAAACTGTGATGGATGACAGAATAATTATCTCCCTTGTAAAAAAAAAAAACCTTCACAACAGTTGGCCAGATCAAGAGCGCTCTCCAGGAGGTAGGTGTACAGTATATGTGTCAAAATAAACAAGAGCAGAATTCACAAGACTGTATGTAGGGGGTTCACAACAAAATGTAAACCATTACTTATCTTCAAAAACAGGAAGACCAGATTAGAATACACTTCTTCATCCCCATCTCATGCATAACACTGCACAACGCAGTTACATCACCACTCCCTCTCTGAATGTAATCTAAGTGAGATCAATCAGTTACAGCCCAGCTACACACAACGAAGTGTATAAACTGCATTGGCAGTTCCTTATTCTGGCTTCAGGGAGCATGCAGTGTGAAAAAATATGCGATATTCTCCACAGGGAGACATGCATTCAACTCTTCATCCGTCCATAAGTCTCTCTTTACATTTTGTTTCTCAGAATCTAAACTGATCATATACAGGGGTAAATGTGATAATGCTCATTATGGTGGAGAAGTGGCACTGAGTTTACCGTTGATGTTATCTTTAAGATAGTGCACCTATAGCAGTGGTCAATTTATGAATGGTCAGCAGTGGGGGAGTGGGTTTTCACTCCCCCACTTCGCTGCCTGAGATACTGTAATACATCTTGATGATACAGCTTCCTGGTTCACCTCTATAAAAAGAGGTTGAAAGCTTTTGGTGAGAGAAAGCAGCAAATGAGTTTCATCCCCATTTACACAGTAAAGCTGGTCATGCACTACTGAGATTTTGGGCAATTTTTACCGATTCCGACGCATCCAGCCAAGAAATTGGGTGAAACGTGGCAAATCGCATATGTTTTATATCCGATATGCTGTCCCCATGCGCATTGTATCGGAGCCCCTAGATCGCAAGTGCTACGATTAGGATCTGACTGACAGGACAGCCTCCGGCAGCATTTGCTGGGATCCCATGAGCTATATCCCATGTGAAATGACTGCATGCGATATATCACATGCGATCGTGCCACCCAAGGAGCTCCTGGCCATTCAAGGGAAATCTTATGCAACTTCTCCCTCTGGGAAGTCGTAAAAATACACTGCTCAAAAAAATAAAGGGAACACAAACATAACACATCCTAGATCTGAATGAATGAAATATTTTTATTAAATACTTTGTTCTTTACATAGTTGGATGTGCTGACAACAAAATCAGCCAAAAATTATCAATGGAAATCAAATGTATTAACCCATGGAGGTCTGGATTTAAAGTCACACATTAAAGTGGAAAAACACACCACAGGCTGATCCAGCTTTGATGTAATCTCCTTAAAACAAGTCAAAATGAGGCTCAGAATTGTGTGTGGCCTCCACCGGCATGTATGACCTCCCTACAATGCCTGGGCATGCTCCTGATGAGGTAGCATATGGTCTCCTGAGGGATCTCCTCCCAGACCTGGACTTAAACATCCACCAACTCCTGGACAGTCTGTGATGCAAGGTGGCGGTGGATGGAGCGAGACAAGGTGTCCCAGATGTGCTCAATTGGATTCAGTTCTGGGGAATGGGCGGGCCAGTCCATAGCATCAATGTCTTAGTCTTGCAGGAACTGCTGACACACTCCAGCCACATGAGGTCTAGCATTGTCTTGCATTAGGAGGAACCCAGGGCCAACCGCACCAGCATATGGTCTCACAAGGGGTCTGAGGATCTCATCTCGGTACCTAATGGCTGTCAGGCTACCTCTGGTGAGCACATGGAGGGCTGTGGGGCCCCCCAAAGAAATGCCACCCCACACCATTACTGACCCACTGCCAAACCGGTCATGCTGGACTATGTTGCAGTGAGTAGAACATTCTCCTTGGCGTCTCCAGACTACGTGCTCAGTGTGAACCTGCTTTCATCTGTGAAGAGCACAGGGCGCCAGTAGCGCATTTGCCAATCCTGGTGTTTTCTCATACCACCCTCATGAAGTCTGTTTCTGACCATTTAAGTAGACACATGCACATTTGTGGCCTGCTGGATGTCATTTTGCAGGGCTCTGGCAGTGCTCCTCCTGTTCCTCCTTGCACAAAGGCAGAGGTAGCGGTCCTGCTGCTGGGTTGTTGCCCTCCTACGGCCTCCTCCACGTCTCCTGATGTACTGGCCTGTCTCCTGGTAGTGCCTCCATGCTCTGGACACTATGCTGACAGACACAGCAAACCTTCTTGCCTCAACTCGCATTGATGTGCCATCCTGGATGAGCTGCACTACCTGAGCCACGTGTGTGGGTTGTCGACTCCGTTTCATGCTACCACTAGAGTGAAACCACCGCCAACTTTCAAAAGTGACCAAAACCTCAGCCAGAAAGCATAGGAGCTGAGAAGTTTTCTGTGGTCACCACCTGCAAAACAACTCCTTTATTGGGGGTGTCTTGCTAATTGCCTATAATTTCCACCTGTTGTCTATTCCATTTGCACAACAACATGCAAAATTGATTGTCAATCAGTGTTGCTATCTAAGTGGACAGTTTGATTTCACAGAAGTGTAATTGACTTGGAGTTACATTGTGTTATTTAAGCGATCCCTTTATTTTTTTGAGCAGTGTATATTATCAGCTTAAAACACCAGGACTGATGAAGTGTGGGACAGGATTGCAGAAATCTCATTCTAGAGACTGACCTTTACCTTACTAAAGAAGTATTTCCAAGAGAGATGGGGAGGTTTAGTGGATTGAGAAGATACACATAGGCATTGATTCTAGTTCCCTCGCAATGGGGCGAATTCGGCCCTGTTCCAATGATTGGGGGACTGCATATGGTCTTTTATGTGCATGTGCAGGTCAACTTTACGAACAGCATCGTCAACTATGCATAGTTGCAGAGGCGTTTACAGGGAGCAGGGCGAACGGCGGCGGGGTTGGGTGCTGCCCATTTGAACACCCAGCGTTTCATGGGCGTTCCCATGGAAATGCTTGGTGTTCCCATGGGTACGTAGTTGGGACAATGTGTACTGGGGACATGCCCGCCATCAGGGAGAGCTGTGGGGTCTGAAATCCCTGACCCCGACAGAGAAGGGAACCTGGACCTACAAATAATAACAAAGTACCTGCCCGGTAGAGCCCGCTCAGCAGCAGATGCAGTGCAGGGAGGCACCAGGCTGGAGAGGCACTCTGCCGTCCGCTTCTATTTGCATCTGCACCTGTCACACAGACTGAGGCATCGTGAAGCTGGGGCAGGCAGAAGAATATCTCACTGACACTTTTCCCCCTAGCAGCCACTGTGATGCGGTGCAGAGCGGCTGACTCGGCTCATCCCGCCTCACAGCAGCATCTAGCACCGGAACTATGATCAGAGAGCAGGACACTGTAACTGGTGGTAAAATAACCAAAATATCCTGTTTCTGGAGAGCAGCACGTCAGCCACAGTCTGCTGAGGCGCCTATCCACAGTGTATATATATGATAGCGCCTCTTTTGTACTCTTCATAAGGTAAACTGATCAAAGAAGGTGCAACAGTATATTTACAGTACTCACAGGAGTTATTTGTCATTCATTGCATTACTGTAAGGTAGTATATTTTAAAGGTAGGTGGAATAGCTATTTTAATGTGGTAGGTCATAAAACAATTTGCAGTGTTAAGTCAGGATAATTTCGCTCCCTCTATTCCTTCTGCCTCTCTTCCAATTGCTCCTATCTCTCTCTTCTTCCTCATACACTTTCCTTTCATGCCTAGTCATTATCTCTCTCTCACACACACACACTCACTCTTATTTTCCCCTATTCATGCTCTCTTTCTCACCTATTAATCTCTGTTTCTAGTATTTCCCTATGTTACTTTTACGTCCCCTACATCATGACAGGGGGGCCCTGCCTATTTGCCAGTCCCGGGCCCCATCATTTCTGATGGCAGTCCTGGCTAGGGGGCGTGCAAACACATAGTCCTGGTGGCCCCAAATAAGTCAGTTTCCAGTAACTATTATTTGCGAAGGCAACTGAAATCATTTGATAGTCGGGGGCGTGGCCTGCGCGTGCATGGAGTAGCAGCGTCTTGCTAGTACTCTCCACTGTACCCATCCTACAAATATCCTGAGGCACATATTTATTTATTCTAACTAAACCCAGGGCACCCAGAAATGACCCAGAGACTGAGCGCCAGCAGCTGAGAGGTTTTTCTGCCCGAGAAGGGGGCGAAACTTGTGCATTAGCTCCTGCTCGTGTGTGCTGGAGGAAGCGGGCGCCATTTTGGAGGAGAGAGAGGAGAGCTGCCGGGGCGACAAGAGGACGAGCGCTCCCTGAGCGGATGCCCCAAGGGATCCCCTGATACCCAGGCTGCTACCTGGCACCCCTGCATTGAACTGTCCCCCGCTGGTCTGTCACCGTCTCCCGTTTCCCTCCCGCCGAGCGCCGGAGATAGCGGGCGCCATCTTGGGAGAGGAGAGCGAAGGGCTGCTGCTGCGGCGGGCGTGCAGAAGATTGCCGCAGGAAAGATTGACAACTCCCCGGGCACCCGACCTGCTGCCGCTTGCCTGAGAGGAGCGGGCTTCCCCACTAGGCTGCCTCAGGCGCTGGATCACTGCCTGCTGGACACCGGAGGGCCCGGGCGCCATTTTAAAGTCACTAGTGAGGGCTGCGGCTATGGGACATAAGTGAGAGCTCCCTGCTAAACGGAGCCACCCGCCTTCCAAGACAGGGACACCTCTGGACGCTACCAGGTCAGTAAACAGGGACCCCTGTGGGGCTGAGAGACCCCCTGACTGGGTGCAGGAAGCAGCTTGACGCTACACTCCTTGGGACCAGGGTCTGGTTGCACTGTGACCTTAACCTGCAGTGTTATAAGCCCTACCTGAGACCCCCCCTATTTCCTAAGCCATAGTTAAGACACTGCACCTTTTGTTCATCTGTCCCCTATATCTGGACACTCGCATACAGGGGCCCCTGGGCGTAGGGCTGCTGGCCTCTCTACGTACATCTTTCCAGACTCAGCTGTATAAATAATACTATACATATACTTTTTGTGTACACTTTGCTCCTGGCACCAGCATGGGTAAATCGCACCAAGCCTCAGCTGCCTCTAAAATGGACAAGTACATTAAGGCCCCTGCTGCAAGGGACAAATCACCAGAACGAGGTGCAGCTGTTTTACCATCTACCTCCCAACCATCAGAACCTGCTGACCCTCCAGCTCCAGACCCCATCCAGAAAGTTCTGGAGGCAGTCGCTTCCAGCGAAGCCAGACTGGCTGATAAGATTGGGCAGGTGCAATCAGATTTGGCCATTATACACCATGACCTGCAGAGAGTTAGGGAGAGAGTGGGCGAGGTTGAAACCAGGACCTCTACCCTCGAAGACACTGTCACTCCTCTAGGCAACACAGTCAAAACCCTAACTGCCCAGATGACCTCAGTACAAAACAAATTGCTCGATATGGAGGGCCGTCTGAGAAGGTGCAACATCCGTCTAGTAGGCCTCCCTGAGCGCGAAGAGGGCCAAAACCCAGAGCAGTTCCTCGAGGATCTCCTGCGAAAATCGTTTGGGTCAGACTCCCTTTCTCAATTCTTCACCGTTGAAAGGGCTCACAGGGTCCCGTTCAAGGCTCCTCCCCCGGGAGCACCACCACGCACCCTAATAGCCAAACTCCTGAATTACAGAGACCGGGACGCAATACTAAGGTTGAACCGTACTAAGGGCCCAATAACCTGGAACGGTACCAGGCTATCCCTGTTCCCCGATTTTGCTGTGGAAGTCCAAAAGGACAGAGCGCAGTTTATTCCAGTTAAAAGACGCCTGCATGAGCTGGAGATACCTTACGCAATGCTCTTCCCGGCCAGACTTAAAATCATTGTGGATGGACAGTCCAAATTCTTTGCTACGCCTAAGGAAGCTGCTTGCTGGCTTGACACCCACAGGCCTGCAAGAAGGCCCATGAACCAGGAGCCGTGACGTAACGTATGATGGTGTATAGACTCTGATGTTAATACATGTTATTTGATATAAGTTGTATGGGATCACCCGTTAGGAATCCCTTGTATTTTTCCTCAGTATTCCGTTATATATATGTATTGGTCTTTTGCCATATCCGCTCTCGGTTGCTGCACTGATGATGGCACTAGACTGACAGGGGATTCTTCCGTGCGGGTCTCCCTGCTTGGGCGGGTGGGAATTGTGCCCCCCTCTGATGGACCTCACTGGATAGCTGACTGCATATACCTGGTAGGGGGAGGTGGCGGAAAACGCAAATAATTAGGATGCCATATGTGTGCATGGTCATGGCTAAAGTTGCTGGCGAATGTTAAGAAGTGTTATTTCAGTTCTCTAAATGTGTAGTTACTTATGATACTCCTGTGATTGGGTACTGCATTTATCAAGTGCCTTCGAATAACATAGACGGAGAGGCATCATGCACAAGTGCCATTTCTTTAGGACCCTTTTGCCTCACCAATAGCCTTAAAGTATAACTTTTTGTTGTTCTAGTTAGCTTATGCTGTAAGCTACAGTTTAGTTGATATGGGATGGTTTACCTTCTTTTATGGGATTGAGGTATACTTAGTTTTAAAGGTATACAGGGTGGGGGGTGGTGGGGTTGGGCACGGGGAATTAAACTTGTATTGACACTGTTGGCAGCGCTCGGTTATACATGGGATGCATAAGAGACATAAGGGGAGATGTGGAGATGGTGCAGTTGGTAACCTAGAACACATGTCCAAGATGCGTAAACTCATATTTCTAGACTATTGTCAATACTACACCTTCTAGACTGACTTCCAGCTCAGTTAGATTGGTCTCCTGGAATGTCCGGGGACTAAATGATAAAATTAAAAGAGCCTTGGTCTTACGGCAGCTAAAACAATACAAAGCGGACATTGTGTGTCTGCAGGAGACACACTTGATGGGCCCCAAGGTTTTATCCCTTAAAAAACCGTGGGTGGGATGGACGGGTCATTCTACCTTCACGAACACTTCGAGGGGTGTCTCTCTTCTAGTCCGTAAATCACTACCGTTTCACCCTGAGAGGGTCCGCATAGACCCTAAGGGCAGATCGGTGTTCGTTTATTGTAAATTGTACTCCCTCCCCTTGATCATTATTGGTGTGTACGTCCCCCCCCCCTTACTCACACGAGGTTCTTAAAGAGGCGGCAGACTTTATGGCAGGCTACCCTGGTACCCCAGTGGTAGTAATGGGTGATTTTAACAACGTATTAGACCCACAACTGGATAGGTATACGGTTAGAGGCGATCCCCAGAGGCGAACTAACGCCCAATTTAGAGCATTATTGGAGGGCATGGGCCTCTGTGACGCGTGGAGGCATAGAAATCCCAACGTTAGGCAATATTCCTGCTACTCTGCATCCCATTCAGTGTTCTCTAGAATCGACCTGGCCCTGGTAACATCTGACATACTCCCGCGACTACAGTCTATTGGATATGAAACTAGAGGGATATCGGACCACTCCCCCCTGACTTTGAGCATAGATGCTGGCGGGCTAAGAGGTAGGATGCACTGGAAACTGAACCCCTTTTGGTTAGACAGGCTGGGTAGTGGCACAGAACTCGAACAGGCCTGGCAGGAGTTCTTTGAAAACAATAGGGATTCAGCAAGCATACCTATGATCTGGGATGCCTTCAAGGCATTCCTTAGAGGCACTCTGATTAAAGCTGTTGCCATTCTCAAAAATTCCTATAAACAGAAAGAGCTGCAACTGGAGGCCACGTGCAGATCCCTAGAACTTAGCTATCTGACTGATGGACTGACTACCTCAAAAGATAGATGGCTATTAGCCCAGAAAGACTGGACAGCGCATCTGACTGAGAAGGCTAAGCTTAAAATAATGTTCACCAATCACTTGCAATATGCGTCAGGAGATAGACCAGGCAGCTTTCTGGCGCGATTGGCAAGGGGGGAAAGTAACACCTCCATTATTCCCTTGATAGTGGATGAGGTAGGAGACCAACACACTACCACTCCTGACATTGCGCATCAATTTGAAGTATTTTATGGCGACCTTTATTCCTCTGGTTTGACCTGTTCCGCAGCGGAGATTGAGGACTATCTGGACAGTATTTCTCTGCCTACACTGTCGCAGGAGGCGAGGGACCTTTTAGACGCTCCGCTTCATCTGGATGAGATTGAGGCAGCCATAAAATCCTTTCCCAATAGAAAGGCACCAGGCCTAGATGGGCTACCATTAGAGTTGTACAAAAAACACATTGACTTTTTTGCCCCAATGCTACTGAACACATTTAATGACATCTTTCACAGCAATTTACTCCCGGCCTCCATGGCAGAGGCGTTAATTATAGTTATAGCAAAGCCCGATAAAGATCCAAAGAAGGTCGAGTCTTACAGGCCCATATCGCTGTTGCCGACAGATGTCAAAGTCCTGGCCAAAATACTAGCTATGAGACTAAACTCAGTGATACACCAAATTATTCACAGCGACCAAACAGGCTTTATGCCTGGTAAGTCCACAACAATAAACATCCGTAGACTTTATACCCTTCTCCAGGTGCCTCGCAGGGACCCCTCCAACTCTGCTATAGTTTCGCTTGACGCTGCTAAGGCGTTTGACTCTGTGGAGTGGGCGTTCCTGTGGGGCACCATGGCGAAATTTGGAATTGGCCAGGATTTCATTAAATGGGTTAAACTGCTATACTCTGCACCGCGAGCTCGGGTCTCAGTCAATGGTTTCACCTCTGACTCCTTCCCCCTCTTCCGGGGTACTAGGCAGGGCTGCCCACTGTCCCCGGCACTGTTTGCCTTAGCAATTGAGCCACTGGCGTGCCGGATCAGATCATGCACGGCCGTGAGAGGGTTTGCGGTTGGGGGAGTGAAGGAGAAAATAGCGCTCTATGCGGACGATATCTTACTTTTTATCTCGAGATTTAAAGAATCCATCCCCGCCTTGCTAGACTTGGTTAACACATTTGGTACCTACTCAGGTCTCAAAGTGAATTGGGACAAATCTTGTATCCTCCCGCATAGAGGGCCCCCACCTAATGATCCCAGCATAGAGATGCCGCTAAAGTGGGTAGATAAATTCAAGTACCTTGGTGTCTGGATTTCTAACGTACCTGCCCTGTATGTTCCCTTAAATCTTAACCCACAAATTGACTACCTCAAGTCACGAATATCTGTTTGGGGGAAGCTCCCCTTATCTGTTTCTGGCAGAATAAGTCTCGTCAAAATGATTGCGCAGCCCAAACTACTATACATCCTACAGCATTCCCCTGTCTACATCCCGCTCTCCACCTTTAAAGTAATTGATAGTGTGCTTTCCTCGATCGTCTGGGTGAATAAAAGGGTGAGAATTAGCCTGAACTACCTAACGCGTGTACGAGATAGAGGAGGTATGGCAGTACCCCATTTTAGATTGTACTACCTAGCTGCGCAGCTGACACATCTCTGCGAATGGGTGGGTGACAGCTCTGAAGAGTCCCTTCCTACCAGGATGTTTGAGACTATTTTCCCCGAGATGTCACCACTACAGATCCTGCTGTCGGGTAGTAGGGTGTTAAGCGGCATACCCATTGTTAAGCAGGCTCAGTTGATCTGGGAGAGGACAGCCCAGATCTTGGGTGCGGAAGGGTGGGATCCAGATACCCCTTTATTTGGAACAAGGGGGCTACAGGAGCTAGTAGAGGGTGATCTGGCTGCGTCGTGGAAAGGATGTGGGGTATCCTCTCTGGGTCAGTTATTCTCTGGTGGGTCGGTTAAATCTTTTCAGCAATTGCAGGTGGACTACAATGTTCCAGATGCGCAGTTATTCCGCTATGTTCAATTAAAACACGCATGCAACATACAGCTCCAGCGTGGAGCTATTTGTGTTCAGGCCTCCCCGGTTAAAAAAGTGTTACTGGAGGTGGGAGATAGGCACCAGGTATCCAAATTGTATAGCACCCTTATCACAGCGCACCATGTAGATGACCTTACTCACCTTAGAACTGGCTGGGAGCGGGATATTGGGCCAATCTCCCAAGAAATGTGGGAGTTGGCCATGTCTGGCGCCAGGCGCTCCACTACATCGGCGCGGTTTCAGCAGATACAGCTTTATATACTTTATAGGGTCTACTTGACTCCCGTTAGAATTCAGAGTATGGGGGGTAGAAGTGACTCCAAATGCTCCACGCTGAACGCTGACTTTATCCACCTTTTATGGGCATGTCCAGAGGTGGAGAAATTCTGGAGGGAAACCTTTCGGGCAATAATATCCACGGGTATTCCTGCAGATATACTGAACCCAATAACCTGTCTGTTAGCTGCCATTGATGATGAAATTCTAGATCCAAATACTCGCAAATATATTATCAACCTCTGCACCCTGGCCAAGGTATGCATAGCACGTACATGGCTTGCCTCTGCAGGTCCATCTTTCCCATCCTGGGTGTCACTAGTTAATGAAACCGTAGAACATGAGAGATATGTATATTTGGCTAGGGGAGTGGAAAAGAAGCACAATAAGGTCTGGGAAAGGTGGACTTCTTCTATACATGCCAACTAAATTTCCGGTAAATACGTTATATCTGCCAAATGAACCGGCTGCAAGAAACGCCTACACTGTGCATTGTTTTTTATAATCTGTATAGAACTGTAAACGTTTAATTTTTGCAGGGACCAATGCATGTCTCGTTAACCTGTGCCGATTGTGTATCCTTAGTTAATGAACCAGAACTTATACCGATTATACGCTGCATAATATGATAATTTTGCACTATTGTTTGTTTTTTGTTTTTTTCTTTGTAACTTGACAAAATTTCAATAAAAAACACGAATAAAAAAAAAAAAAGAAATCATTTGATAGTCAAGGACCATCAAAGGATTTCTCCTGCAGTGGCAGCATGTGAGGGGATGTGTCTTCGTTACACATCCCCTCGCATGGTAGCAACGGGACTCGGGGGTGGGCGGGTATTCAGCAGGGTGGGCTTTCTGGCACCCGGTAAGCTGCAATTCTCGCAGCTTACCGATTCATCCAGAATCAGCCCCTAAACGTAAAGAAGATTGGTTGGTCCGGGTTGCGAGCCATTGTAATGTGTTAAATTGACAGACTTGCCTAATTTAAACTAATGTGAACAGTATAGGCATGTGATCCATTATAAGTATTAATTCCTCTTACTGCTACTGTATGTTATACAGTCCTGTCTGTATGTTCTTAAATGTGTAATCTGCAATCATAACACATATTTTGTAGAGTATTTATTTTTATAATTGCTTTTGAAACGTGTTGTGTTAGCTTTGAATTGTGAATGGAGTTGAATAAAGATAGGTGTTTTACATTTCAATAGCTCTGATATTGTTAATGCAGTAGGTGGAAATTGAAAGAGAACTTTTACATAGTTTGCTTTATTTAAACATGCAGGTATGGTGCTCAGTGATGGGATCACTACTGTACGTACCATTCTAGGAGACCGGCATCTTAATCAATCTACATATGTTTACTTATAGTTGAATCGTTGCAAGTCACATACTTGTTGTGTGTGGATGATGGGGTGTCTGAAATAGCACATTGTTAAAAATCCTTATCAGACATAAGCTGAGCCATGACAGTAAACTTACCTGCATCAAAAAGCACCAAAGTTTTAAATAGAAATAATAGCTTCTTGCTTCTAGTCAAAGCTTCTGTTCATATTTTCCTGCATTGTCAAAAATCCTTTCATTTTGTTACAGGATCATTGAATTTTTTTTTTTTCCTTTTTCTTGGACGTGACATTTCTTTCAGCCAGGTAAAGTTTCAGCAGACTGCAGACAGTCCTAACCTTAGCCTTATAAATTCTGCCTTGGGATGAGATCTCATTGATTTCTGTCTCAAGATGTTTTAGGCACAATCATTTAGCTTTATAAATAATAGACGATTCCTCAATCTGCCACGTGGCAATATCATTATCCGGTACACTTGAAACCTTTTTTTTTTTTTTAAATACAAAAATCCAATGGCTTTTAATTGGAAGATTTAAAAAAAGAATAAATGTTTATAGCAATAGGGCCTAATTCAGACCTGATCGCATTGCATATTTTGCTAGCAAATGGACAAAACCATTTGCACTGCAGGTGGGGAGATGTAACATTTGTTTAGATTTTGGGAGAGGTGTGTTCAAAATAGGAATGTGTAGATTCGGATTTACCCGGACCTCAATACAGGATCTTATTGGCTATACAGCTGTCACAGGTTTTGGAGTCAAAACATGTAACAACTAGTAGCCAATAAGATCCTCTTTTGAGATCTGGGTAAATCCGGATCTGCACATCCCTTGTTCAAACTGAAATCTAAATTGCAGACAGTATTTACCCTGCACAGAAAAAAAATTACTTGCCCAAATCTAACTCTCTCTGCACATATTACCTTTACCCCACCTGCAGTGCAGCATGGTTTTGTCCATATGCTACCAAAATTTGCCCTGCAATCAGGTCTGAATTAGGACCATAGATACTAAGCTAATATGTCTGTTAATGTACAGTATCCTATAACTTCATACAACTCAACCATACATTTTCTTAAATGAAATAGCCCTTATAATCTGCAAATATATATGGGTACAGGGGTTTTGACTTTTTACAGGCCTGTATGTCATTATCCCTCTACCAAAACACCCCTATATCACCCCTCCGCTCTTAAAATTATATGCTACATGCATATATTCTTTATGTGACTGCAGCGTTCTCTGCGTACAAAATGCTGTCACAGTGTTTTACTGAAAATCACTTTAGCATACTATTTTTGTATGTAGCTGCAGTTGCACACAGAATATAAGCATGCTGCATATCACTTCAAACCACACAAGCTGCCTGTACACATCACTTTGTGAATAAGACTCATTTTAATGGGGATGAACATGGCAAGCTTGATTAGAATGATGCTAGACGTATGTGGACACATCTGTATTGGCTACAACCTTTTTTTTCTGGATGGTGATTCCTCAAATAGCTCTTTGGTATTGGGTGTGTACCCTTGATGTGCAGCAGTAATGCATTTACATTTATTGTGCTAAAATGCAAGTATACATACACATGCCCCTGTGTTTTTAACTGAATATAATGATTCCCAAGAATATAAGGATATAAGGTATGGAGAGATTGTGTATTTTTTATAACAAATCATCAAAGTGTGAATCTTATAACCGTTTAAAATATGACGACATTTGTTACTGCCTGGTTCCAACACCTTAGCTATGTTTATCCCAAATATTATTTTATTTACTATCGTTTCCTTTTTTTTATTGTCACATTTGCTTGATGTTTCTTCAAAGACAGTACAGCGCAGCAGTAAAGTACTGTTTATTTTCACATTAATCCCCCATAAGGCTGTGTAATATTTATATAATGAGCAGTAATTATTTTGTTGTGTTTACTTCCTTTATACCCTGCAAAGCCTGTGGAAATGTGTAACTGCGTGATGCATCTCACCAATAGATACTGCTGATAACTAAATAAATACAACACCTAATATGGTGTTGGTTTCAGAGTTCTTAAGCAGTTTGATTCTGTAGCTGCAGTCAGTATGCACTGATCATTAGCAAAGTGAGAAATTCCTAGTTTTCTGACTGTACTGTAGATGGTAGTCTTCCCCTACACTCTGCAAATAATACTGAAATCTTCAGCTTACAGCAATCCATCACAGTACAACTACTCCAAAAAAAATGGTATCGTTCTTAAATGCTCTCAAATGTCCAGTAGCAAAAATAAATGAAGGGTATAGTGCATTAAGGGATTTCCAGTAGAGTCTCGCAGGGTAGTGGAAACTGCTTGAAGCTGGACTCTCGGGATACCTCTTGCTTTTGCTGCCTTTAGCAATAGCTTCCTAACTAATCAGTCTCTGGGCTTACATCACTGCTTCAAGTCTGTTCTTTCTCTGTTTAGTGACTGAAAACAGGACACAGCCAATTACTCTCCACTGAGTTAACCCAGTTTCTGTTTATCCACCTAACAGCAGTTGTCGTAAAATCACAGTATTAAAAACTTGCTGTGTAGAGAAATACGAAATAGGAATGTCATTGTTTGAGCTCAAAATGAAAAAGAAAGCTTAAGTATTTGTATCTAATCAAAGATTAGATCATGCATCTCTGAGGAGTGAAATGCTCAGCTTACAGATCAATAGATATTTTACTTCTGCTGTCATTGCTTAATTCTAGCAGTGGAATGTGTACATATACAAACTAAACTCGTGGCATTTGCTACGCAAGATATACAACATTAATTACCTAACACTGTCTGGGTCGATCATGTACTCTACATTCATCAAGCATGTCTGGAAATAGGCTGCTGCTAGTTTCTCTTGTTCTAAAGGTACAGAATGCTGTCTAGTCCGTTAATGTTGCACCCAGTGTACTGTGCGGGTCCTATTTAAAGAAAAAAAAAACTTTATTAATAGCTTTATAATGCGATATCTGCAGGTAGAACCTTGTTTATCCTTGCTGATATTTAATTTGGAGAGGAATAATTAATGTGTGATCCATCTCACAGAAAAACAATTAAATATGAAGGACACCTATTAAAGGATAACTAGCAGCAAAAAGTTGTATGCTAAATGGCTTAAAAGTAAAAATGCCATAAAAACACTAGAGTATTGCTCAGTTAAAAATGTGTTTGGGCGTTTAATCTAATAATCAAATATAAATATATACACAGCATGTTCGGTTACCTGTATGTTTACAGAGCAGTTATATTTTCCAGCACTTTCCCTATGCAGTTAACCCACAGGTAATGTGTGGTAAGCCATAGATTCCATGCGAAGTGCCAGAGGGTGCAATTAATCCCTATTTTTTTTATTTTTTTTAAGAACAGCTACTGAGGCTTCATGAAGAAATCTGCCTTAAGTGCACCCTTTGGGGCTTAACACCCAAAGATGTGGTTACTAATTCAGTTGCTCGGGACAGTGCATTAAGCCATGCTACAGTAATTGAATCATCCCTAATGTGTATGTGTATATATCCAAGCTTTCCCATCATGTTTAATTTTCTGAAATGGTTACCATGCTTTACTTAGTAGTACTAGAGTACACACACAATATTGATAGCTATAGATATCGGCATATTAACAAACGGTGGCACTCCACAAGATGAATAGTTCAAAAAGTTTCATGGTAAAATGGTGTCTGATGTTTGAGGTTGGACACCATTTTACTATAAAACTATTTACACTATTCAACTCGTGGAGTGCCACTGTTTGTTAATATGCCGATATCTGCACATCCTACTGGAGCAAAAGCTTTGACGGCTAGCCTTCTACCTTCTGTGTTTGTGCATATGTGAGAAAGAGATGTAGATTCACTCTCGGCCAGCAGATGGCAGTGTTTCGGAGACTCACGGACACTAGCTATTGAGATATCTATATATATATATATACACTCTTGTAGGCGGCACACCAGCAAATAAATCAAAGTAGGCTCTGCTTTCTGCAACGTTTCGATGTTTTATTCACCACATCGTCTTCAGGCAATAAAAACACAGCAAACAAGCATACCTTATATCCCCACCATAAGACACGTGATACAGGTAACCCGGCCCACCGCAGGGAGGAGGACACCAGAAACTGACATCCCTCACACACCTGAACGGTGGCCATGGTAACCGCACACCGTGTAATTTAAAAACAAGGGTTCAGGCAATAGACATCAAATCAGCTATGCATATAAGAAATATAAATATGCTTGAATAATTGGTGACATAATGTCGCAAGAGTAATTAGAAACATTCTAGTAGCATAAAGGCTATAATATACAAAACATGTAACAAATATAAAGAATTTGACATGAAAAAACATTGTATAACATATAAATTTTTTACAAAAATGCATGAAGACCAAGATATTCATTTAAACCATAAGGGGACAAAGTGTTTAAACGAAATATCCACCTTGACTCACATTGCAATAATTTTAGAGAACGGTCACCTCCACGTATATCGGCCGGTATGTGATCAATAATGATATATTTAAGTACAGACAAATTGTGTCCTGCCTCCAGGAAATGCCTGGAGACCGGTTGATCACTATGCCCGGTGGAAAGTGCCGTACGAATAGCATGCCTATGAGCAGCCATGCGGACACGCAGTGTACAATCAGTCTTACCTATGTAACTGAGTCCGCACGGACAGGTAATCATATAGACAATGTAAGGAGTCTGACATGACACACGGTGTCTGATACTGTAACGCTTGCCACTGTATGGGTGACAAAAACTGTCACCCACCACCAATGAGCGGCAAGTCGTGCAATTCAGACACCTGTAGCAACCTTTACGATTGCCCAACGTAGGGGCCGCTGTAGCCGCAGGAGAGGGACGGGCTATATCAGCCTTCATGACCCAATCACGGATATTGCGGCCCCTGGTGTAACAGGGCATAATGCGGGTGGACTCAATCCCAAGATCAGGGTCAGACTGGACAATGGGCCACAACTTTTTACAAATTTTATTGATGCCAACACTAGCTGTGTTATAATGGTTCACCCAAGGCAGGCGGGGGGCTTCTGCATTAGGTCTTTTAATATTGGACAATAGTTGCTGGCGTGGAATCAGCATAACCCGTTGTTTGGCAGAATTTAATAACCCAAGGTCATAGCCCCTGTCGGAGAACCTGGTAAGCATGGCATCAATTTGAATATTGGCCTGTTCATCAGAACTGCAGATCCTGCGTGCCCGCAGGAACTGCAAGAAAGGAAGACCTTCTTTTAGTGGTCTTGGGTGAAAACTGGCAGAGTGCAAAATAGTGTTCCTATCAGTACTCTTTTGAAAAAGAGTAGTATGGAACCGACCATCCTGTAATGTCACCGCCACATCTAGATAATTGACAGTCCGCTCATCGATGTTATAAGTTAGCTTAATTGGGCTATTAGACTTATTGTGACTATCGATGAAGTGTTCAAACTCACAGCGAGGCGCCGCCCACAGCAAGAACACATCATTGATATATCGAACAAAAAATTTTACCTTCCCAGCAGCAAGTGGGTTAAGAAAAAATATATCCTGTTCTACCCGCATCATGTAGGTGTTGGCATACGATGGGGCCACATTGGACCCCATCGCACACCCTGACACCTGTAGAAAAAACTTCCTGTCAAAAAGGAAGTAATTGGAGGTGAGGATCATGTGCAAAAGATCACAAACAAGGTCAGAATCAGGGCCTGAATACGCCTGATGCGTGGTAATCAACTCTCGTACAGCACCGATCCCCTCATCATTAGGAATTACAGTATACAAACTACTGATGTCGACACTACACAGTAGACAGTTTGCAGGTAGATTCTCGATGCTAGCTAATTTGTTCAAAAAAGCAGTGGTATCAATCAAATGATGTTCATAGTTGACAATACAGGGTTGCAGTAACGTATCAATGTATACAGCACAGTTTTGGAACAGAGACCCGCGGGCAGCAATGATGGGGCGCCCAGGAGGATGTTCAAGGTTCTTGTGCACCTTCGGTAATGTATACATTAAAGGTACAACCGGGCACTTAGGTACAAGTGCGTCAGCAAGGGATTGCTCAATGCACCCATCATTGACAGCTACCGCAAGTCTCTGCTCCAGGCGTTTCTTAAACACAGCAGTAGGATCACCGTCCAGGGCACGGTAAACTGAGGAATCAGAAAGCTGCCGCAAAATTTCAGTGCGGTAATCCTCAGTATTCTGAACGACGATCGCCCCGCCCTTGTCGGCGGGACGAATCACCACATCAGTATAGGTCGACAATGAACGTAATGCAATATATTCTTTATTAGACAGGTTATGATACACCCTAGTTTTTTTATGTGTACCGATCATATTATGTACCTCAGAGTCCAGCATACGTGAAAAAGTCTCAGGTTACATGAACATTTTAAGAACTTACCTGATACTCGAGCGGACAGTATTATACCCCCTCAGCTACGTAAGCTGCAGCGCAAATCACACTTTGAACCACAGTCCATTAACCATTCTATTAAGACTTTTTCACGTATGCTGGACTCTGAGGTACATAATATGATCGGTACACATAAAAAAACTAGGGTGTATCATAACCTGTCTAATAAAGAATATATTGCATTACGTTCATTGTCGACCTATACTGATGTGGTGATTCGTCCCGCCGACAAGGGCGGGGCGATCGTCGTTCAGAATACTGAGGATTACCGCACTGAAATTTTGCGGCAGCTTTCTGATTCCTCAGTTTACCGTGCCCTGGACGGTGATCCTACTGCTGTGTTTAAGAAACGCCTGGAGCAGAGACTTGCGGTAGCTGTCAATGATGGGTGCATTGAGCAATCCCTTGCTGACGCACTTGTACCTAAGTGCCCGGTTGTACCTTTAATGTATACATTACCGAAGGTGCACAAGAACCTTGAACATCCTCCTGGGCGCCCCATCATTGCTGCCCGCGGGTCTCTGTTCCAAAACTGTGCTGTATACATTGATACGTTACTGCAACCCTGTATTGTAAACTATGAACATCATTTGATTGATACCACTGCTTTTTTGAACAAATTAGCTAGCATCGAGAATCTACCTGCAAACTGTCTACTGTGTAGTGTCGACATCAGTAGTTTGTATACTGTAATTCCTAATGATGAGGGGATCGGTGCTGTACGAGAGTTGATTACCACGCATCAGGCGTATTCAGGCCCTGATTCTGACCTTGTTTGTGATCTTTTGCACATGATCCTCACCTCCAATTACTTCCTTTTTGACAGGAAGTTTTTTCTACAGGTGTCAGGGTGTGCGATGGGGTCCAATGTGGCCCCATCGTATGCCAACACCTACATGATGCGGGTAGAACAGGATATATTTTTTCTTAACCCACTTGCTGCTGGGAAGGTAAAATTTTTTGTTCGATATATCGATGATGTGTTCTTGCTGTGGGCGGCGCCTCGCTGTGAGTTTGAACACTTCATCGATAGTCACAATAAGTCTAATAGCCCAATTAAGCTAACTTATAACATCGATGAGCGGACTGTCAATTATCTAGATGTGGCGGTGACATTACAGGATGGTCGGTTCCATACTACTCTTTTTCAAAAGAGTACTGATAGGAACACTATTTTGCACTCTGCCAGTTTTCACCCAAGACCACTAAAAGAAGGTCTTCCTTTCTTGCAGTTCCTGCGGGCACGCAGGATCTGCAGTTCTGATGAACAGGCCAATATTCAAATTGATGCCATGCTTACCAGGTTCTCCGACAGGGGCTATGACCTTGGGTTATTAAATTCTGCCAAACAACGGGTTATGCTGATTCCACGCCAGCAACTATTGTCCAATATTAAAAGACCTAATGCAGAAGCCCCCCGCCTGCCTTGGGTGAACCATTATAACACAGCTAGTGTTGGCATCAATAAAATTTGTAAAAAGTTGTGGCCCATTGTCCAGTCTGACCCTGATCTTGGGATTGAGTCCACCCGCATTATGCCCTGTTACACCAGGGGCCGCAATATCCGTGATTGGGTCATGAAGGCTGATATAGCCCGTCCCTCTCCTGCGGCTACAGCGGCCCCTACGTTGGGCAATCGTAAAGGTTGCTACAGGTGTCTGAATTGCACGACTTGCCGCTCATTGGTGGTGGGTGACAGTTTTTGTCACCCATACAGTGGCAAGCGTTACAGTATCAGACACCGTGTGTCATGTCAGACTCCTTACATTGTCTATATGATTACCTGTCCGTGCGGACTCAGTTACATAGGTAAGACTGATTGTACACTGCGTGTCCGCATGGCTGCTCATAGGCATGCTATTCGTACGGCACTTTCCACCGGGCATAGTGATCAACCGGTCTCCAGGCATTTCCTGGAGGCAGGACACAATTTGTCTGTACTTAAATATATCATTATTGATCACATACCGGCCGATATACGTGGAGGTGACCGTTCTCTAAAATTATTGCAATGTGAGTCAAGGTGGATATTTCGTTTAAACACTTTGTCCCCTTATGGTTTAAATGAATATCTTGGTCTTCATGCATTTTTGTAAAAAATTTATATGTTATACAATGTTTTTTCATGTCAAATTCTTTATATTTGTTACATGTTTTGTATATTATAGCCTTTATGCTACTAGAATGTTTCTAATTACTCTTGCGACATTATGTCACCAATTATTCAAGCATATTTATATTTCTTATATGCATAGCTGATTTGATGTCTATTGCCTGAACCCTTGTTTTTAAATTACACGGTGTGCGGTTACCATGGCCACCGTTCAGGTGTGTGAGGGATGTCAGTTTCTGGTGTCCTCCTCCCTGCGGTGGGCCGGGTTACCTGTATCACGTGTCTTATGGTGGGGATATAAGGTATGCTTGTTTGCTGTGTTTTTATTGCCTGAAGACGATGTGGTGAATAAAACATCGAAACGTTGCAGAAAGCAGAGCCTACTTTGATTTATTTGCTGGTGTGCCGCCTACAAGAGTGTATTTGTGGAGATCCCGTCCTGAGGCTGCTCCGTTTGGCTTGGCACCCGCCACTATCTTTACCTTGTGTGAGTGTGCTGTCTCCCAAAGAGACTGTTCTATATATATATAGATATATATAGATGATGTAACTAGGAATCACCTGCACTGAACACAAATGCAGTCTGAGTCTTTACTTGTAGCAGGCAACATCATTCCAGTATGTGAACAGGGCTACTGTATAGCAGCATGCAGGTGTCGGCAACACTGTTCACCAAACTCCTCACAGCTTCCAGTGGCCCTACCTTAGGCCGCACCCCCCCAGCCAATCACCTGGGCAGCTATTCCACCATCAGGGTCAATTACCCTCTGCTCTTGACACAAATTTAACAAAAAGCCAGCGCTGCTTATCAGTCAAACCCTGATCACATCAGCCTAGGAAACTTAGACTGGATCTAATTATCCTGCTGTTGCTCTTAACCCTGGTCCAGATATATATATATATATATATATATATATATATATATATATATATATATATATATATATATATATATATATAGAGATGTCACAGGATGGCACTCATTGCTGATAGCAGATAATAATCCGGTGCCAGGAACATATATGAAACATGAAAGCACTTACACCCTCTTACAGGAAAGGGTGGGAACCGGCACACGGGCATGAAGTGAAAAATACGTGGTTTATTGTACAAAAATTATTGCACAAATGGACAGCTGTTCACCTGACAGCCGTTTCAACTGCATGGCAGCAGTTTTCATGCAGTTGAAACGGCTGTCAGGTGAACAGCTGTCCATTTGTGCAATAATGTACAATAAACCACGTTTTTTTCACTTCATGCCTGTGTGCCGGTTCCCATCCTTTCCTGTAAGATTGGGTAATATATATATATGTGTGTGTGTGTGTGTGTAAATATATATATCGGGTGGTGCGGCACTCCACAAACAAACCAGGCAGGGCAAAGGCTTGTTAGCAACGTTTCAATGCCATTTTATTCAGCATTTTCAACAGTATAAAGAAAATCATATTAACATCTTACCTTATATTCACCCGAATGAGCGTCGCATCGCGTCGGAGCAGATCAGGGTTTTTTAGATATCGTTCAGTTTGGCAGGAGCATCATCATTTTTTCTTTTATTTTTTTTTCTAAAGCCCATGATTTTATTAATTTATCATGTAAAAAAGTTAACATTAAAGGTAGTGTTCTGTTTATAATATGTGTAATGTATATGCACGCAAGTTGATTGAAATGTAATTTTGCATTGTGTGCACAGAACTAAATGAATATTCATCCGTTAAATTGTCCACATCTATCCATATGCTTGGTTTCTGGCATCTTTACCAGTATATGCTTGTGCCAGCCTAATTTCTGAAGTAAAATTCCATCTAAATTTAGGCAGATCTCTTCATACATTCCACCAGGCATATCCTGCAGTTCTTTCACCCATAGCAAAAGTTTGAGTGGTTTGTTCTCTTTAGTACATAATCAGTTACATTCAGTGTTAAGGTGCGTATACACGGAAAGATGTCAGAAGTGTTCCTATATCGTACACGAGTGTATCAATTTGTTCATCGTGCGTACACACGGAATGATTTGATACACTTCACGAAAGATTTGTCGATGATCTCCCTGCATGCAGGAAAGATCATAGACCATTGTTAATGATCAGCGGGTACACGCATCATTAACGATGCACAGAACGATTGGTCGTTCCCATCGATCGGGAACGCCCACATTGTCTTTCAAATCATTCCGTGTGTACCCACCTTAACAGTTTAACATTGGCAATGTACTCTGCCTGTATTATTGATTAGCTTTGCATGCCACAAAAATGTCAGATAATGATCCTCTTGATATCTTTAGAAAAATAATTGGGAATTACAGCGTATGTGGTGAACATGTGGGGTGATATTTAATAGGATGAGAGATTCAGAAAGTGAGAGATTTAGGAAGAAATCTCCAGGGGTTTTTTTTAAAGCGGCAATCATTTACACTGCAAAACCAGTTTGATTTTGCTGTGTAAATGATTGCCGCTTTAAAAAAAACTGGAGATTTCTTTCCAAATCTCTCACTTTCTGAATCTCTCATCCTATTAAATCTCACCCGTGGTGTCTATTGATCTGTGTGTGGACAGTCCTCCACATATATTCCCTGTTTCTCCATTCCCTATTATTATTATTATTATTTTTTTAATAGTCTCCACCTACTGTATGAACAGTTTTGTTTCCAGCACCTACCAGTCACAGGCCTACATAAGCAGGCAGTGGCGAAACTACAGTTAGTGCTGGGGTTGCAGCTGCTATGGGGCCCGAGCTGACTCTAGGGCCCCCTGCACCCATTTACGCTGCTGCGGTTTCACTGGTAACACAGCTATGATTCAAGCTGCCTGCTCTGGACTTCTCCCACTGTTATACCCCTTTCACACCAGGCATCATGCCGGGCCATTCATGGCTTGGCCTCTTTCACACCAGAAAAGTCCCTGCATTTTCTGGTGTGAAAGAGGTAGGTATTTTAAATGTCGGTATTTTGACCTTGTCGGTATTTTGACCGTCGGTCAATGGTTGACGGTATTATGACCGTCGGGATTTCATACCGAATCCGATTTCACACACATGGCTCTGCCTCCTTCAATCACTTGGCTTTCAGAGAGAACTGTCTGCAGGGTTCTAGTCTCGGGCACACATCCTACAAATATTTGCAGCACAGGAGCCAGGGGGCTAGTCACTAATGGGACAGTAAGTAAAGATCACTAAAGTTTATTAACTTTTTTTCTTTTAAGCCTTTATGTATGTACCTAGTAGCAGCCAGGGTCCGAGCTGCACAGCACTTAGCCAGGCCGGCAGCGTGGGGAGAGCGCTGAGGGGATGGTAGAACCATAAAACAGTGTTTCTACCCTGTAAAGTGAGGGGGAGCTGCTCTGAATATTTCTTTGTGTGTGATTATGTATGTGTGTACCACTGTGTGTTTCAATTTGTGTTTGTGTGTGTGCAAAAGTGTGTCTCTGAGTTACCTGGCTTGTGCTACACTCCCTCTAATCTATTGTTTAACTATAGTCCCTTACACTTCTATTGTGTACCTACCTTCTGCACCTGTGTACATGTACCCTTTAACTGATCCCCCTGCACCTTGACACTGCATTATCTGCAGCTGACAGCACCCTGAACCTGCCCACCCCTGCAATATGTACCTTCCATCCAAGCACCCTGTATCTGCCCACCCCCTGCAATATGTACCTTCCATCCCAGCACCCTGTCAGTTCCCAGCTCTGAGCCCTGCACTCTACCTTCCACTTCTGCACTCCACACCTTACATTTCTGCACCCAACACTGTCCTTCCCTGTACTCTGTACCTGCCACCTTCTGCACCCTGTGCCTTCTGTCCCTGCACCGTCTAACTGCGCACCTCTGCACCGTGTACCTTCCACCTCTGCACCATCCTTTCTTGCACCCTGTAACTGCCCACTTCTGCCCCTTCACCTTTTCTCCCTGCTCCTTGAACCTTTCACCTCTGTAACTGGTTTGGAGGCCCCTTAAAAATGTTGCTGTGGGGCCCACAAAGGTGTAATTACGCCCCTGTAAGCAGGTATAAACCATGTTCCGAGATTCAACTGTGTAGTCTTGCACATTTATTTCCTACTGTATCTTTGACATTATACTATTCATTGAAAACCTGACTGTCTCTGCTGCTATTAAACTGCTTTCACTTATTTCCATGTTGGTTTTTCCCACCCACTTAATACATCATAAACACAGTATTATTACCAAACCCTTTAATTAAACATGTATCCTTATACAAAACTTCTTTTTAGACCATTGTGCAGATATTTATATCATATTAAACAAGAAAACAGGCTGAAGCAAACACAGATAAAAACACAGATAAGGAATTGTTGGGAACAAAGAAACAAGTGGACATTGTGTTTGAAGAACTGTGAAGGAGTTGTGCATTATTTAAACCTACATTAAGTTAGCAGCACAATCCATCAGATTCACAATGTACTTATGATATATTTTTGTAATGGGTTAATGACGTCTTGGGAAAATTAAGTAACAAAAAACGACTTTACCCAAGTTTCCTTTGTATAAGAGATGTTGGGAGGTATACTGTATGTGGGCTTGGGGAATACAGGGGGACATGTACATTCTAGCCAGCCCTCGGTTGGCATTATGGGAGGCCCACATACTGTAGGCTTGGGGCTTGCAAGAGGGCGCATACATTCCAGCCAGCCCTCATGTGGCAAAATGGGAGGCCCTCTTAGGCTTGGGGCTTCCAAGAGGACATGTACATTGTAGCAAGCCTTTGGTTGGCATTCTGGGAGTCCCACTTAGGCTAAAGACTAAGAGGTGCAGTAGAACATATACAGTCTGGGAGGCCTACTTGTACATTCCAGCCAGCCCTCATTTGGCATTCTGGGAGGCTCACTTAGGCTTGGGGCTTGCAGGAGCCCAAAAACTTCCCAGAGAGCCCTTGTTTGCATATTAAATGATCTTTTAACAGTTATTAAATACAAAATATATTTTCTTTCAATGTAGAGACAAGGGTACATAATTGCTTACAATGTAAACTTTGATTTTAGATATTTTTCTCAACTCCTGTAGTATATTTTGCTTAGTTATAATGTGACATTTTGTGAAGTTTCAAAGCACTCAACGTTTGTAATCAAAGGACTGGAGTCTTCAAATGCACATAACAAGCCATAGCTTTCAGAGAGTGCAGTAACCATGAAGGGAAGGCTCTGTTCTGCATGGTAAATCATCAGTTCCATTATGGCTTATTCAATTTAGCAGTTTATGTATTTTATCAAGACAAGTAAAAAAAAAAGTCAACAAAAGATGTGACTCAGGAGGTGTTTTCTCTCCCAAAATGAATTGCTTACAGTATATACCATCATTTGAAATATCTATCAAATACTGTAGCTCACTAGTAAGTGGCTGCAGCTTGTATTTCTAAAACCCCACAAATCTGTGCAGTATATGTTTTCCTGTGTACAGATGACTTGTATTCCTGCTACACACCCAGCAATGCGGGTGTCTGTATTATGTGATGCTGATGTGCACCCAGTCACGAGTTTGCAATTATAACATGAAATAAGGTATCACAGCATAGTACAAACAACTCCTGCTGTACCATTCTTCTGGTGCAGCAGGCTAATAGAGCCACTTCATATAATTTGGCTTCTAACATTTGCAAAGGAATCATTTTCTAAATTGTTATGCTACATTTAAATGAAGTATACTAAAGAATACGTAATGCGTGGTATAATGAAATTACATTTACCTTATCTTGCAGTGCCATGCAGACAGTTCACCTGCATACTACTGTATGAGGTACAGCAGGCTTTGTTTTGTTTTTTAATATGGCTATCAATTATCGGTCTGCAGCTTTTTTCCTCGCGTCCCCTGTACTCGCTGCAAAATAAAGCTTATACCTCCTGCAAAGGAATTAACATTGCTTAGAAGAAACACAGCATTTGGCTGAAGCCCAAAGTTATTTATTGCTTGGTGAATTATTCGTAAACTTTTGAGTTTTTTTTTTTTTTTTTAAATTGCATCAAGATTTAAATGTGGGTGTATATAAATGCATAGAAATTGTGAGAATGCTTCGGTTTCACCCATGAAAATAGTAAAATATATATAAATTTAAGAACATTCAATGAGGTAGCCTGCGTGCCAGCTGTTTCATACAAACTCTTACAATGCAGTTCACTAGTCTGTCTTAGCCTTGTGTCGTCTGGACAGCTTACGTTGCCATAGAAACTAAATTCTGTTTCAAGGAGCAGGGCGAATGCTAATTGTAGCCATTTGTTGTTCCTTCTGTCATTGCCATAACTAGCACTGTTGTATAAAAGCCAGAGCTACTGGGTAAACAGTATGGAATACACCCCAATTGCATTGCTGCTGAGGACAAGTGGCTGCTGCTATGTTGTGAGATTAAGATTTAAAAAAAAAGCTTCAACAGCGCAACCAACAAGTCTGGTAGTGCCACTAGATGGGCACAAACACAGCTTGATTTTGCTCTGACAACTGTTGATCAGTGACTTGGGGAAGCCGGTAGCTGTTTAAAATCTGTTGAAAGAGGACTACTGATATGGATATTAATCTGACATAATTTCCCCTGACACTCATTCTGTGTAAGTTTTAACAACTGTTTATCTTAGTTTAAATACTGAATTGATGTGCCGGGGGTATAAGTGCAGTCCTCGTGAGCTTTGTCTTTAATTTGGCACTGCACTTACATGGCCCCGGGCAGTATAACTTATTAGTAGAGACAGGATTATATGCAACAGAAAAAGCTTGAAATATGCATGCTAATATGCATGAAAAATACCTAAAATATGCATGAAAAGTGTTAAAATATGCTACATTAAGTAATAAAAAAAGTCATTTTAATTTATTTATTTAAAAATCAGCATACAATTAGTTGCAAATAAACCTCAAAAATAGGCCCACAGCATCTGCAGATGTCTAGTGCTGTACACAGGATTTTTTTCTCCCTGGCTGCTATAGCAGGCTGCAGCATCCTAGGCTCTTATGGCATCAACTACACGGACCCTCATCTCCAGCGCTGATGGATCCAATGTCAGCATAGTGTGTGAGGGCGGTGCAGTGGATGGTTTCCTCCCTGCGCCGCATACTCACTGTGACACGGCATTTCCCCCGCGATGCGTGATGTCACAACCCTTCTGCCCTCCTCCTTCTCTGTTGCAGAAGTCTCTCTTGGTGTAATGTCCCAGGCCAGGGGCAGGCAAAGGTTCAGGAGCTTTGTAATGGCATCTGCCCCAACTGACTTTTATCAACATGGATTGGCAGCTTAGAGCGGTGTCAGACATAGCGTACATCCAAGGTTCCCCACACTGCGCACATATTGCCCCAGCCTGCACACTCTACCACTACCTGGCCAGCAGCAGCAGGGCAAAGCAGTGCTGTGACTGGCGGGGGGAAAGGGGGCAGGGCCTAAAATATGCACCATCACTAGATTTTAGGTAAAATATGCAATAACCAGTGAGAATGGGCAAAATATGCAAATGCATATGCAAATATGCAAATGCATATAATCCTGTCTCTACTTATTAGGTTAGAACTGTTTTGTTATTGACAGTGGTATTTAAATAACTGTCAACTATATACATTGCTGTAATAAATGTCAAAACAGTAATTCTACCATAATAATGAAACATTTTTATATGGTATAATTAAAGAATAGTCTGAGCAATACACCTACAGTAGTTTACATTACACTGGTGTTTGAATATGTATGCAGGTCTGCATATAAAATATACCAGGGGAGCAGCAATCAAGACTACAAATGAATCCTTTGAACCAGTCCCCGTGGTCAACATTTCAGTGCCTTCACATTTTCATCTGGACCTGAAGAAAATGGAAAGCACTGAAACATTGATAATGGTGATTGTTTCCAGAGAATTTAATTTTTAACCTTGAGTGTCGCTACCCTTGTGTATTTTCTACCTAGGTGCACTGTATATTGCAGGCAACAGGGTCAGTATTTTTTATTTATATGCGGAGTGGTGCTCCCTTCTGTATCCTGGTTGTTTGTATATATATTTCCCCAAATTAGATATGCCTATGGATTTGATATTTATCATCATGGTTTGATCTCTGTGATGTGTTCATAAATTCATGCCCCATGTGCCAGGAGGGCTCGACTATGCCCCACAGGCCTGGTGGTCTATGGAGGGGGGGGTTCCTCACAGAAGGCCTACCTGTCGTTGGGAGAGGCAACTGGTGGAGCTTCGTTAGCTCTCCTCCATTCCACCCCCATAGGACTCTGGCCAACACCTTCATTCTTCTGCCGCTGGCCTTCATTCTTCTGCCGCTGGCCTTCATTCTTCTGCCGCACTTCCCTTCTTCTTCCAGTGGGAACTAGGAATCTTTGTTGATGCTGGCGTCTTCTAGCCTATTATGCCGCCTTTGCCCTCTTTTGACTTTCAGCAGCTCTTGAGCTCTCCTTTGGCACCGCCAGACACTCTTCACCACCTACTTGGCAACGGGACATGCCAGGGTGGGGCAAACAAACTATGGTGTGGTGAGCACTGATTCGCTCACCATGTCCACTTCCTGTTGGCAACTAATATGTGAGCTGTGAATATTGCCAATTCCGAAACCACTCGTCCACGTCGCTCCCCACCACATTCACGATGCTACCCATCCTGTGATGGGATCGGACATTTGATCCCAGCACTGGCTGGAATCGTGTCCCACTGAGGACACAGCTCCCTCTGCTGCTGCTCCGGTGCTGACAAGCTATCCCAGCTCCAGGGCACATCTCCACACTAGAAGAGAAAATGTATCAAACTCTATTTGGTTATGGGTCTATGTTCTAAGTCTTGTAGAGATATTGGCTGGAAATAAAGTACCAACTAACCAGCTCCAAACTGTCATTTTTTCAAACAGCCTCTAACATGCCATTTAGGGTCTGATTTACTGGTAATTTTATCTCAGTCCACTTTCTCTCTCCATGACTTAGTACATAGACCCCTTATTATGTAATGGAGTTTTTATTCCATATGCCATTTAAGATGTCATTGGGCCTTGAGAATTAGAAAACGCATTGCAAAGTTTTGCAATTGTTTCTATATCAGCAGTACTGTATTGTGGTGTTTGTATATGACTGAAGAGTTAAGGAGTCCTTAGTGTTAAAGACAAATCTAAAGTATGGCATTGCAATATGTATAACTGTTCAGGCTAATGGGTAACCTTGTAAAGTACTGTAGCATGGATACATTACTTTTCAACTGAAGAAGAAGAATCTGTTTCATAAATTTAGAATTTGGTCAGTTGATATAAAGTGCCTTAGGTATACAGTAGGTGCTTTAATTTTGTTCCCACTAGATTATCAGTAAGAATGTACCATTTCTACAGTTTGTTCTTGGGTACATAATAATTCTGTTTCCAAGGTAACCTTTTTCTTGTATTAAGCTCCACACTACAATATCTCCAAAATGGTTAATAATCCTTAACCTCTAGAGGCACTGGTGATAAACTGACCTATTACTACAGTGCTAGTGTTATGAAGGTGTAGCTGTATGAAATATGGTATTCTGCTCCATTTAAACACCACAGTGTGGAAATGCAGCTGCCTCTTGTTAAGTTTCTCTAGCAATGCAGTAGATGTCAAAATGGTTAGTAAAAGTGTTATGTCCATTGCATTTTTTATTGAAAATAAACGGTCGCCCCACATACACACAGGTACATAGTGTCTGTGCTTTTTTTTTTCATTACAAACATCTGAAAATTCAGTATACCCTATAGAGAAAGGCACATTAATGGTAATTCATTCGAGATTGCCTGTAATCTTACATAGGTAATTGTGTAGAAGGCAAAACCAACCTGGTTTTGCCATGTAAATGATTTTCACTTTAAAAATATGGTCAATCTCGGCTGCAACCTTGGACACTGACATTTTCCTGTTTATTTCTAAGAAAAAAAATAATTTCTTAACTTTTCTTTTGTAGTCTTTAAAATACAGAGTGATTCAAAAGTCATAACCCTTTTGTTTCAAAAGCTGGTAAGGAAATGGGAAACTGAATACGCCAGTAAGGTATGTTCGGTACATACCCTAAAGATAGCCCACCTTACCCATACTATACTGGAGTATCCAGCTTTCCCATTTTCTGTACAGTTTTGAAACAAAAGGTTGTACTGCGACTTCACCCTGTATACTATAACATGTACAGTCCCTCATTGAGTAAGTTTTATTTTTGTTTGTTTATTTTTACCTTGCACAAAAAGGCAACGTATATTTACTAGCAGAAACTAATTTGTCTTCTTTGAACTTGTTGAAATAATTTTACTTGAGCAGTACATGATACACAGAAAATTGTCTGTAATTATAACTTGCTGCAATTCCAACTTTAGAACACTGTCGCGCCCTGTCTTTGTTTTGGACCGGTCTGCTGTTCTCTGAGAGTTTATTTTTTCTTGTGTCAACCTTTTGCATGTTGACCTTTTAGTGTTGCTTTATTGATTGTCTACCTAGACCCTGCAGGCCTGCAGTATCAACCAGACTCCCTAGACTGTTACTGCCAGTGAGGAAGGAATATTTCAACATCATTGACAGTTACTGCACATACCATGCAAAATTTTGCTCTACTTGATGTTTTAGCCTTGGTCTGTTTTTTTTTTTTTTTTAAAGCAAATTTGCCCTCATATTTTTGCATAACGTAGAACTTGTATCTTGAAGGTAACTGTTAAGGGCCCATACACTAATCCGAGGTATCACACACAGGCTTGCGTGCGATACCTTGATAAATTCCCGCCGAGGAGCTGTCAGTCCACCGGCTGCTGGGCCACAAACGATGCATCATATGCCGTCTTTTAGCATACAATCGGGCAAATGTATTAAGCCTTAACAAGAGATAAATGCAAGGGTGATAAAGAGAGATAAACATCCAGCCAATCACATCCTAACAGTCATGTTACAGGCTGTGTTTGAAAACAGTCAGTAAGGAGCTGATTGGCTGGACATTTCAAAATTCGATGTATCTCTTGTTAAGGCTTAATACATCTTCTGCCCCCTTGTATGGTATGCAACTCTCAGCAAGTCAGCAAGTTCCTGTTACCGCTTTGCAGCACTCATGTGTTTGATTGCAACCATAGCACTAACTTTGTGGAGTATATGTTATATATTTCCCATGTGCTTACGCAGGATTCCTCCCGGTCCTCCAGTTTCCTTACACAATCCAAAGATATACTGATAGCTTAATGTGCTCCAAAAAAAAAAGAATATGAGTGTGCTATATAAACTGGTAATATATAAAAATTTATAATTATGTCATTTGAGTTTCTTTATTACCAGTTATTTATATAGGGCACACATATACCACAGCACTTTACAGAGAGTATTTTAACATTAATATCATACACTTTATAATACCTACCACATATACATACACAGACATTCTAGGGTTAATTTGTTATAAGACATTTGGCCTACCAGTATAGTTTGGGAGGAAACCGGAGTACCCAGAGGAAACCTTAGCAAGCATGGGTAGAATATATAAACGCCAAACAGTTAGGGCCATGGAGGAAATTAAACCCATGACCTCAGTGCTGTGAGGCAGCGATGCTAACCATTACACCAGGGGTGACCGGACTTTTGTCAACCGGGATCTACTGTTTGTACAGTTATTTCCGATGATCTACCAGCATCTCCCCATGTGCAAAAAATATTCCCCTCCCAGTGCAATACGTCCCTTACACATTATGCCACAGAATGGGCCAAATACTGTGTGTCCTGATGTCACATCAGGACACACAGTATTGGCCAAAATTCACATCAGGACACAGGGTATGAGCAAAAAAATCACATAAGGGCACAGTGAATGAGCCAAAATTCACATCAGGACACAGAGCATCTGCCAAAATCACATCAGGACACACAGTATTGGCCAACATTCACATCAGGACACAGGATATGAGTCAAAATTCAAATCAGGACACAGGGTATTGGCCAAATTTCACATCAGGACACAGGGTATGAGCCCAAATTCACATCAGGACACACGGTATGAGCAAAAAAAAAATCACATCAGTACTAGTGTTCATTCTAGCACTCGCCATCTTTGAAAACCCATGCAGTTCCTCTTCCCTGCCTGGGGTGTCGCTGTCTGCTGTAGTGCTTCTAGCACAGTGCGGGTCTGTATATCAGTGGCAGGTGGGGAGTTTTACTGGGGCAGTACACCTGTCTAACTGTAATGCAGGTGTCCTAAGGCAAGCTCACTGAGGACAGAAACCTCCCATGGAGCAAAAGGGCACTGATATGCAAACCAGACCTGTGCTAGAAAGACCACAGCAGACAGCGGCACCCCAGGCAGGGAAGAGAAACTGCATGGGTTTTCAAAGATGGCGGGTGCTAGAATGAACACTATCAGGACATAGGGTATGAGCCAAAATTTACGTCAGGACACAGGGTATGAGCCAAAATTCACATCAGGAAACACCATTATAAATGCCATCACCAAACTGTGCAGAGTCTTTTATTAATGATCATCAATTATAAACATATGGGACTGAGCATATCAGACAATCAAAGAATCAAACTATGCCCACCAATTTTACACCAAGGGTCACGTATGCTGTGCCCAACCAACCTAGACACTTTGCCCCCTCCCCCCCCCCCCCCCCCCCCCCCCCCAACACCCCACCATAACCCACAAAAACTATAAAGCACCTTAGGAAACAAAAATCAGTCTCACTTTTTTGTAGACTGAGATTCTGGCTGCCGCCTCAACCGGTAGCCACCATTCTCAGTTCAACCGCTCCTTCCTGCCTCTGCCGCACTGCTTTCAAAGGTCCTAAATCCTGCACTGCGCCGTTGCGCGGTGATGTCACCTGTGCATCCATACAATGCACTCCTGGGAACACTGAAGCCAGATGAGGCTTTAGAAGAAAATTTGAGGTAACGGGGGCATCACACTTTAGAAAATTATCGCGATCTAACAGCAGAAGGTCTGCGATCAATCGGTAGATCGCGATCAACCGTTTGGCCACCCCTGCATTACACCATCCTCGCTGATTTACAGACTAACATTTCAGGGGCAGAGATATTTATTTCAAAGTGTATCAGAAGGTGAATAAATACCTTGTTTAATAGGTATCTGTGCAGTCGATGTGGTATAATTTGCAGACCATGTCTAGGTTGGACTCCAAAAGGTTGACATGCACAAGATCTACACACAAAAACGTTGACATGGGTTCTTACTTTTGGTGGTCAGAGAAGGGTGTGTCCAGTAGCCTTGACTTTGAAGGCCTGGTACTCTTTACCTAGCACGGCGGGCATCGCATGCACTAAAAAAACGGGTGCGACGCGATGCCCGCGATTTCCCATAGGGAACAATGTTAAAAGTGTGATTTGACGCGATTTTACTGTTCAATGCCTCAATTCCCGCGATTTTTCCATAGGAAACAATGTTAAATGGGCCACAGAGCCCAAATAGTCCCCCTGAAGTCTGAAATGGCCCCCACAATTGTTAACGCCACCCCACGATCAACGTGAACCCGAAGCGTGGCGAGCAGCGGCGGTACGAGTCCTCCGACCTTTTCATACCCCCACTATCCACGTCGGCGTGGAGTTGAGAATAGAATAGTGTGGCGAGCGCTGCGAGCCACCGAGCCCGAAGTGTGGCGAGCCCCGCGAGGGGACACGGATACCTTCACAAGTAAACGCGTCACTTCGCGGGCTTCACAGGTATCCGCGTCCCCTCGTGGGGCTCGCTGCGCTCGCCACGCTTCGGGCTCGGTGGCTCGCTGCGCTCGCCACACTATTCTATTCTCAACTCCACGCCGACGTGGATAGTGGGGGTATGAAAAGGTCGGAGGACGCGTACCGCCGCCGCTCGCCACGCTTCGGGTTCACGTTGATCGTGGGGTGGCGTTAACAATTGTGGGGGCCATTTCAGACTTCAGGGGGACTATTAGGGCTCTGTGGCCCATTTAACATTGTTTCCTATGGAAAAATCGCGGGCATTGAGGCATTGAACAGTAAAATCGCATCCAAACACACTTTTAACATTGATCCCTATGGGAAATCGCGGGCATCGCGTCGCACCCGTTTTTTTAGTGCATGCGATGCCCGCGATTTTTTACCCCCGATGACCGCGATGGACATCGTGGGCGCCGTGCTAGGTAAAGAGTACCGAAGGCCTTCTTTCTTTAAAAAAAAGTTAGGTAGCCTACTTATTTTGGTTACTTGGAGGTGATGGATATAAGAGAAACCGGTTACAAGTTCAAAATAGTTTTATTAGAGACCTGCCTACAAAGGCATTACACATGTATGACACCGATCTAGAGGGGTACTCTCCTGTAAACAAACAAAATAAATGTTTTGTTGCCCACAACAGTCTCTAGTAGGTCTGACATGCCTATTGTGCGCAGAGCTCTGTTCTAGCTGAAGCAGTTGTCAGATCATCTGTACCAATCATGCAGAACAATGTTTTTGGTTTTGGGCGGTGTTATCATTTAAAATGAACTGAATCTATTTTATTTATTTCTCTGTTTAACACAACTACTTTGTGGTTCTATGCAGTGCAATAGTCTGCATATCCTCTTTCATTTGAATTGATAGCAGTGCTTCCATATACCAGCATATCTCGTTATTGGCGCAATGCGTTGTCCCACTGCCTTATGATAAGGGCATTGGCCAGCCAGAGTAAACTACATTACTGCTTTATATTCTATACATTTGTTCTTTCATAGTACCAGATATATCAAATCTTGCTATTTGACAAATAAAGAAATCATGTTATTTTATCATTGACCTTTCTAAAATGACCATAGTTAAAAATTATGAAACAAAAGCTAAACCAGATGGACTGTACAGAACGAATGTCTCCTTCTGAGTGATGAAATTGCTATTGATTTATGATAAATGCCAGCCAAAGCAGGCCGGGGCTGTTATGTTGCTGTCAGATGAGTAGTGAAGGCAAACAGGTTTCGTTATCAATCATTTGTTCTTAATATTGGACGGTGGTAGGCTGTTATAACGGATGTGAGGACTTGCTTGCATGAGTGCTAGTGGTATCGTGGATTGTGGTAACGCAGTAGTGCAGAAGTGTGGCACATTGCCTTTAAGGCAGAAGACTTGCATGCTTTAATGAGGAATATTTATCAAAACACTTCAGTGCCACTTTGTTTATAAAGCTCAGCGCTGAAGACTTCATTTACAAAAATGTGTTGATTGTACTCATTTGCAGATTGGCAGAAAGATTTACATGGCTAAATACTTGTAGGCCTTAGCATTTGCTCATTTTGCGTTCCTGTGAACATTTAGCTGATGTATAGATGTTGCACCAGCTCATTTCCTGCAGTGATGTATCTGACCAGTGATGGGGTGTTTTTTATTTATGGGCATAAAGAAAATTAGTTATTTATATTTGTTGCGCCCGATAAGTAAAATTTATATCTGGATGAAATTAGCAGTGTCCTGTTTTTTCCTATGGTATTCTAGTGAAGTTTTTTTTTTTTTTTCAATAATTATTTTGCATTTGGTCTCTGTGCTTTTATAGGTAGTAAACATTGCAGTTTAACACACAACCATCAGCGAGCTGTACATTTTAGCCTTGTCAGAAAACCAATTACGGTTTTATTATTGAGAGATAATTATACTACTGCATTTTTGCATGTCCGAGTGCATTGATTAGTAAATAGAGATGACTGATTGTGTTATTTTAAACAAATAAAGGCAAAGCAGCAGATTGCAAGACAAATGTTGTTTTATTAATATTTATTTTGAACACCACATTAATTCTATAAATTTTTGTGTCTAAACCAGAAACATAGAATGTGACAGCAGATAAATAACACTTGGCCCATCTAGTCTGCCCCTTTATTAACCTTGTAGTAACCTCAAACCCTTTATGATCCTTAGTTCTTTGTAAAGTGATCATTATGTTTGTCCCATGCATGTTTGAATTGGTCCACCTCTGACGGGAGGTGGGCTAATCTACTTGTCCACTACTTTTTCTATGAAGCCATATTTCCTTTGCACCTACCCCCTTCCAGATTCAGCACATTTCCTTTGAGTTCTACTACTACTCATGAGAATATTTCATTCCTGAACCTTGGAAAAACTCTTAATATATTAAATAAAAATGATCATTTCCCCCATTTTTCTTCTCTGCTTCAAACTATGCATATTAAGAGCTTATAGGGGGTATTCAATCACCAGCGACCATCTCCTGAGGGGGAGATGGCTGCCGGGTCCTATTCAATGCGGTCTTCCCTGACAGCATTGAACATGGGAGCTCGGCAGAGCGAGCCTGACTTCACAAGCAGTCGGGCTCGTTCCACCGAGAATGGCCAGGAAGTGAAGAGTTGCTGGCTGCAGCTTGTCTCTTGCCGGCCGCAACTCGCGGACGCGCCCCCTTCTCGTCCCACTGCAGGCGGGACATTGAATCCTGCCTGTGTGTTCTCGGTCGAGCTTGACAGCCGTGACCCCCATATTGAATACCCCCCTTAGTCTTTCCATGTACTTTATATTTTGTGATATAGACCATTATCCATTTTTTTTGCCCTTTTTATGTACAGTCTATAATGTATTAATTTCTATATATAATCTCTCTCTCTCTCTCTCTCTCTCTATAATATATATATATATATATATATATATATATATATATATATATATATATATATAGTGATTGGAGCAAGGTGGCACACAGATCAAGAGAGTTTTCAATATTGCGGTGCAGGGTTCATAAGGCAATTGATATATACAGTTATCTCCCTTGGAATCAGGAAAGAAAAGAACCAGCACATGCATTAAATTTCAAAAGCAAAACGAAAGTGTATTAGAGGTACATTACAGTTAGTTGAACGAAGGTATACAGCGGCTGACCCGACAGCCGTTTCAACTGGCAACCAGCCAGTTTTCCTCAGGGGTACCAACAAGCACAGGACGTGTGCAGGTTTTTAAACCTGTGTAAAAGGCGCCAAAGACCTCCTCCGTGTCCGACAGACCTGCGCTGTCACTCAGCATCAACCGGTGCTGATGCGCGCGGCTAACGGAGAGTGTGGAGGGTGCATCAGAGGGAACCCCCTGCAAGGACCAATCAACATGTCCTGCGCTCGTAGCGCTGTATCACCCGGTTTAGTGAAGTATATGTGTTGTGTAAGAGAACTGTAAGCTGTGAAAGGGGGTTAAAATGCAGACTATGTAAAGTGGATAAACTGACTTGTCACTTTAGTGATGCTGAGTCAGTTCTTGAGTACTTGTGGATGGAACACGGACCATGGTGTCTTGCGCTAAAGGGACATGCGTGCCAGACATTGGGGCATATATGGCAATGTTATCTGATTTGTCAACAAAGATTTGCCGGCCAATGAGGAATTAGATCCCCTATACTGAGCCGCATATATTGACCTGTGTATAGGGGCAAACCAACATCAATATGTAGAAAGGCACACGGCGGTGCAGTACAGACAGAGTGCACACGGAGGTCATTGACATGTAGACACATCTCTATGTTGACAGTGGGATGCAAAAAAATTTTTTAGATTCACTCAGGAATCGTATGTATATCAGACCACCCATTATTGGTCAAGGAAAACATATTTAGTAATGCACCAGGGCATTGTGCGTGTGTAAGGCTGTATGTTATCTCTGTGTAGTGCACTCAACAATAGTACACTTAGGTACTGTACGTGCGTGGCAAAACCAACAGTTAAATAAAACAGCCCATTTTGAAATCCACGTTCAGTCCGAAGGGTGCTAGGCAATTTAGTCTATGAATCCATCTCAGTTCTCTCTGCAGCAGGAGCTTATCCCTGTCGCCTCCCCTTGTGAGTGGAGGTATGTGATCTATAAGAAAACATTTGAGTCCACCAATTTTGTGTCCTTTTTCCAAGAAATGTCTCGCAACTGGTAGAGATCTTAAATCCAAGTCTTTGCTGTTAGGAAGGAGACTTTTTTTAATAGATGATCTGTGTTGGCTTAGACGCTCCTTCAACATGCGTGTCGTTTTGCCGACATAGATGAGGTTGCAGGGACATCTGAGAGCATAAACAACGTACTTGCTGTTACAGTCAAGGCGATGACGAATTTTGTATCTTTTTCCATCTTGCGGGTTAGTGAATTCTTTGCCAGTAATAAGGAAAGGACAGTTCGAGCAGCCAGGACAATTGAATACTCCATTTTTCATGGATAACCAATTCTTGGTTTGTGGTTTGCTGTGTGAAAAGTCAGTGACTACCAACATATCTTTGAGGTTCGGACCTCGGCGATATGCAAATCTTGGTGGTTGTTGCAAGATGCAGGGTAAGGATGGATCGCTGGCTAGTATGTGCCAGTGTCCAATGATCTTTTTCTTGATGAAATTGGAAGCCACGGTGTTTGTTATCCACTTTACATAGTCTGCATTTTAACCCCCTTCCACAGCTTACAGTTCTCTTACACAGCACATATACTTCACTAAACCGGTTGATTTGTCTTCGCAGGGGATTCCCTCTGACACACCCTCCACACTCCCCGTTAGCTGCGCGCATCAGCACCGGTTGATGCTGAGTGACAGCGCAGGTCTGTCGGACACGGAGGAGGTCTTTGGCGCCTTTTACACAGGTTTAAAAACCTGCACACGTCCTGTGCTTGTTGGTACCCCTGAGGAAAACTGTCTGGTTGCCAGTTGAAACGGCTCTCGGGTCAGCCGCTGTATACCTTCGTTCAACTAACTGTAATGTACCTCTAATACACTTTTGTTTTGCTTTTGAAATTAATTGCGTGTGCTGGTTCTTTTCTGTCCTGATTCCAAGGGAGATAACTGTATGTATGTATGTATATATATATATATATATATATATATATATATATATATATACCTTTGTACCTAAAGACGATAATAAAATCGAAACGTTGTATCACCTACCTGGCAGTATTCTATAGTAAGCCAACTCTATTCAAAGCCCAAGACTGACGCCCACAGCACCGCACATATCCAAAACCGATATTGGAGAGGGCACCCGGCAACATACAGATCTTCTAGCCCGCGTACCTAGAGTGCCGAGCATCCAGAAATGTGTGTGTGTGTGGGAAGTGGGGGAGAGAATACAGGCGCCTAGGAATGTACCTCTAAAGGTGTGCAGTGATATACCTTATAATCATTTATAGTGGTCAGAATATACAAATCATAATAACAGTTTTATTTATACATAAGAGAATAGGATATCTATACACTGTATTAAAATGTGACACAGACGAAAGAATGGAAGGAACAATGGGGACATAGGTTAACAAAGGGGTTCTTTTCTAAAAAATGTTTTTTTTTATATAAAACACAGAGAAAAAAATATATAAATAAAAACTGCAATTTCGCATGAAAAGTCTTGGAATTGTTGGAAAAAAGTACTTAGCTCTCTTTGTGATTTATATCCTGGCCCAATTAGGATGCCTTTAGAGAGAAACGAATACAGGAGCAAAGCGTTGGTCCAGTGGCTCAATAGCCAAAAAGTATTTGTGGAGGGTACCGACGCGTTTCATCCAGCTGTGGACTTCTTCAAGGGGAGAAGGGTCCCTGCTCCCCTTGAAAAAGTCCACAGCTGGACGAAACGCGTCGGGACGCTCCACCAATAGACTGCATTATTATTTCTGTGCCTTTAAAGCTTGTATTATACAGGTTGAGTATCCCTTATCCAAAATGCTCGGCACCAGAAGAATTTTGGATAATGTATTATTCCGTATTTTGGAATATTTTTAGATTTCAATGATGTATCCTTCGGTATCTTGCATGTATGTTGTAAAAACACATCAAACCCATGAAATGCACACAAATATATTTTTTTTGGTTTCAAAACATGAAACAAAGTTTGTGTCTTATCAGATACTTAATTTAAATGTGAAGCAATCATTTTCTTGCATATATTTAGTGACAGTTACATATCATGCCCCCCAGTAGTGCCAGTGACAGATGTCCCCTGTAGCACCAGTTACAGATGTCCCCAGCAGGTTTTTAGCAAGAACATTTTTTTCTCTTCACTTTCTGTAATGTATGGTTTGTGGAATAATTTGGATAACGGATATTTGGATAAGGGATACTCAACCTGTATTTATTTGTTTTTTATGTAAACCTGTTGCCAATTGACTAGCATGTTTTTATCCAAAATTGGTTAGAATATTATAGAGCTCCACTCACCCTCACTTTCCCCAGAAAAAAAAATTTTGTCATTGACAATGCTTAGCATACAAAGACAATGATATGGGTGCATAAACATGTAGTGTTCAGACTTTCACATTTCTTTTACATGCTTCAATCAGGTGTTCTATGATGCACCATTCTTTATTGTACTCCCTTACAAACCTATATTATGCTTCAGAGTGGATGGAAGGCAGTTTAGAATGTACATATTTACAGTTGGAAAGGGGGCAGGCTGTACTAGCTTAATTTAAAGTGCCCATACACAGAACAATTGCTGGGTGCAATGAGATGTGTGCTCCCGTCACACATCTTATCGCACAGCTCAAAATGTATGTGCTGCACATACTTTTTGTACTAGATCTCAACTCATTGCATCGCAAAACTATGCATTCTAGTCCAAATTGTATACAATAATTGTACGGTGTATGGGCACCTTAACAAATATTTTCTATCACTACGAATCACCTGGTCAGATTCCTGACCATACTGACAGCAGTAAGAGGGAGCATGACTACTTGGCCAGCCAGTCCTGCTTGTGTAAGAGCATGCCATGACTAATCCTTTTGTTTGTGGCCTTCCATCACCATCCTTAATGACATTAGCAATAAGAGAATTGTGGGGGTACCTGTCCCACCTTTGTTGTCTTAAATATGCAAAGAAGCAATCACTGGAGAGCCTCCTATAGATAGTAAAATTCCATACTTCACTTAAACCCACATTTTCATAGAAAGGTCAAATATCACATTAGTAGGCTGTGCCCTTTATGACACTGTGTTGTATGGAGAATAAAAACAAATCACTTTGTTAGACTGAGCTAGACCAAAGGATTGACACATCCCTGTATCTTTAGCTTTGGTGGGATCTCTATTCCCTGAGTAATTAATCAACGTTATTTTAAATAGACAGTCTCTTTTCAGAATAGTATAAGTTGAGTAGGTAGGCTAGAAGTAATTGTTAAAGCTTTTAGATAATATAAGTTTTGAATATCAATGTACCCCGTCAATGACCATGTTACCGCCAGGGAGGTCTTACTTGTGAGCTTTAATTATGAAAGGGTTTAATTTCCCTAGCTAGCAGCAGGATATGAAGTTATGGTATAATTACTATACAGTAGGTAAGGCAGTGCTGTGGCTTGCTTGTAGAAGCATTCTCTTTTGGGTGATGTCAAGCTGTTGTTTTTTTCTGCAAGTTTGGGAATAAGAAAAGAGCAGTACACAGTATACCAATTATTTTGCAATAAGGATGTAAAGAGTAGCACACCAAGCCATATTTCTAATGAATAATGAAAAGTAATGTGGCATGCCCGGATCTAGACAAATGCACAGTTCATTTTGACAGAGGACAATTCATTACAAGAGTATGGCATATAAATTGCTATTTTAAATTTATTTACACTTTCTAGAATGTAGTTTAATTCCAACATGGGTCTAAAATGGATGATATTTTCTAAACACACAGAAAACAGAAAAGGGGCATTTTTTATATACATTTAAAAACTGAACAAAATAGCCCTGCTTTAATAAACTTCCGCATTTTACCCCACAATTCAATTACCAGTAGAGAGAGATATTGTCCACCAGATTTTGATGTGGCATTATTCACCTGCTTTGAGTTTCAAATTACATTTTTAGCAGCAAATCGCATAGCAATAAACATGGTCAGGTGTGCAGGAACAATGACGGCTTTCCAGACTAGGTGGGTTTCGTTGCAGTCAGAGTTTCAAATGTAGTGTCATGGAGCGTGGGGCAATGTGAAAGCCTTTCCATTGTTCTATCCAGCGACTGCCTAATGAGTCAGTATATGTCATATTGCATACCTTGTCTGTAAAAGTAGCTGTCAGTGGCGACGTGTGCATTGGTATCAAACGTAGGCCGACCTCTGAGTACCAGCCCTGTAGTTTTATTATTGTTTTGTTTTTCTAAAAATACCAGCTGTAACCATCAACCGAAATCAAACATATATTCTCTCCATTGCCAGAAAGCGTGGCATCAGTTCAGTGGACAAAAATGTGTTCGTTATGAGAGTGGTCAGGGAAAAAAACTCAAACTGATGCAATCTAACATGGGGATGGTAATAATAACAGAAATAACAACATGTTAAAACGGGATGCGGTCAGTTTCACGGCGTTCAAAATCCAGACGCCGAAATGTCGATACTTTCTCCCTCCGTGGGTGTCCACAACACCGATAGTGGGAGAATAAATGAGTGTGCCGATTGTAGCGAGGCACCGAGCACCCAAGGGGGGTGATCTACATCCCCCCCTTGTCGGGATTCCGACCGCCGGGATTCCATACCGAATAAGTTCTAACAGTGATATGCAGAAGAGCACCCCTGAACACACATCACATGGAACCTTAACATTATGAACTTTCTTTTCAAAAGTGTCTGACCGTCTTTAGTTATCATTTTACAATGTAAGAGGGTAGTTGCCAAAGGGAAATTAAGCTTCAAAATAATTTTTAGGCATTTTTTTTATATCCGGCACATGCCAAAATATTTATTGTTGAAATTATAACATTGTTGATCTTACAACTGCCCACACTGGGGAATTATTCTAACCGCGGGCCAAGCTTTTGGTTTCAATAGATCAGTGAGGTGGAAGTACTACAGAACAATTCCACTAAGCTTCATTCTTTTTCTGTCCATAATTTAAGTTGATTGGGTGGCTCTTCATTATTTTTCAGTAATAACTTCTCCATAATGAAGATCAATATTGATTATTTTCTTTTTCCCTGAGAGGACATTTCAGTGGCTGGCTGCAGAATAAATTTCACTGACATAAGGTTATTGTGAACATACTAATGTGCTCTTTCAGTCACATATTGTCATTTTTCTACTGTATTAAGAACCAAAGATTTTGTGTAATTGTTTATTGTCCTTGCACAGGTAGCTTTTGCCTTTTTAGATGTATCAAATACAACCATGAACCACTAAAAAAATTGTGGCTAAAGCAAGGTTGTGCTTAAATATTCATGTGCTTAGATTTATACTTTCAAACCCTTTTCTCATTCAGGGCCAGATGTGTCAAACGTCAAAACAAAAAGCAATACAGTGGAGAGTGATAAAAACCAGCTAAAGAGTCCATAACTGGCATTTTTCAAACCCAGTCTGTAACATGACAGTTAGGAGCTGATTGCCTGGTTGTTTATCTTTTGACACTTTCTCACTTTTTAAAGCTGACACTTAATGTATTATAACAGCACGACTGAACAATGCATCACCACTTAGGGCAGGGGTGGCCAAACCGGTCCTCCAGATCTACCAAAGGTCCATGTTTTCCAAATCATTCCTAACTGTCACATGTTCAAACCTGCTGCATTTATTCCTACTATAGATCCACAGGTTGCCTGAAATGCGTGAACTTTGGTAGATCTTAAGGACAGGTTTGGCCACCCTTGACCTAGGGCAAATGTGTTTTCAACACAAGGGTTTGATCACCTGAAATAACTTTCAGGTGATCAAGTTCATTTGATGAAAAGGTGTTCCTAGCTTCAGGTGCAGTTCCCCTCCGCAGGTGACAAATCTACAGCACTCTCTGGCTATCAAGGTACCTTCTTTTAGTGTGTGGGCAGCTAGCCTGGAAGCGCATCTCAGCCCTGCAATGCACATGTAACAGGGCTGACCTAATGCTGCAGACAGGCCAGGTCACCCGCACACAGTCTATCCTTTCCATCAGCTTGTCCGTCTATTCTCTCACCTCCTGCCCGCTCAATGAAGATGGGAGGCAGCAGCAAGAGATGTTCATGTCCATGCGATAGATAGCCACAATTCTGAAGATCTCTAAATGATACATGATTTACAACATAAAGGCTGTGAATGCACAGATATTTCTATTGAGAACATGCTCATAAGATGATGAGTTATTTATGCTTTCTGACTATTTGATATATGAAACACCACAAGTATTACATTTATTCAGAAATGTGTTTTTGTAAGCTACCTATATAATTATCTCTTCAACTTTTTTCAATAAAGAAGAGTAACAAAGGTTAAGTCTTAGATTGATAATATCACAATTTATAAAAGTGTGCCGCCACAAAAGAAACCCCCTTTTGCTGATTGCACTTGGCAATTAATTGTATATTCTTTTAAGTACCCAATTATCTAATCTCTGGGGGCACCTCAAGCGAATGCAGATTCGAATCCATTTAAGAGCATATGTATTTATTTCTTTATTAACAGTTTCTTATATAGCGCATACATATTACGCAGCGCTTTACAGAGAATATTTGAACATTTCACATCAGTCCCTGCCCCAGTGGGGTTTACAATCTATATTCCCTACCACATGTACATGCACACACAGACATTCTAAGGGTTAATTTTGTTAAAAGCCAATTAACCTATCTATATATTTTTGGATTGTGGGAGGAAACCGGAGTAAACCCACGCAAGCACGGGGAGAATATACAAACTCCGCACAGTTAGAGACATGGTGGGAATCGAACCCATGACCTCAGCGCTGTGAGGCAGTAATGCTAACCATTACACCATCTGTGCTGCCCCATATACATATTGGCATTGCTGGTTTGACATACTACTTTGATTGAATTTTTTTCATGTGTGGAATACTCTTCTGTCTATCTAGTGTAAACCGCTAATGTGTTAATCTCCCCTTCACATGAGCAAGACTTATCTCAAGCCTCCAAGTTTCTTACACCAACTGGTCCTCCAGAGTTTCTTTAAGGTACACAATGTATCTTGGATCTTACACTTTGTAACATTTACCATGACAATACCATGATCTCTGAACTCCTTCAGCAAAATGGTAGTAGTCTCTACCAGACCAGCAACAATTATTAGGAAGACATTGTCATATTTTATATTCCAATCATTAGTGTTTGGAGGAAAGCTATTGCTTAATTTTCTCTTCTTACTCTCTGTTACCTCTTATCCAAACTATCTTATGCCATTTTCAGTCCAAACAGTGCTGATGGCTGTCTCACTCTGCTCATTGGTCTGGGAAGCTGGCGGTAGTCAAAAACATCTGCAAATATGTATTAGATGTCTCCTAACAGTTCTCATTGTTTTTATCCACTGCTTACTTTCCTTCTAAGCACGTAAGTATTAATGCGTTAGAAATCCTTCTGTTTAGGAAAAGAGAAGTTGAAAACCCTATAACTGAAAAACATTTGAAACATCGGTTGCACTTACTGTACTTCTCACCCAATTAGAATAAGAATTTATTGTTAGTGCAACATCAATACACAGAGATCAATACATCGTGGCTGATAGGTTACAGTGTCTAAGGCTAATTTACATGCATAGAGGATTAGTTGGCATGAAAAAAGTATTTGGGATTATTGCAAATTATAGCTGTTTTCTTTCTTCCTGTCTTTTTGATGATCTTTATAAATGGAATTTAGTATTTGGCAACATCGTGTTCAGCTAATCTTTAAATGTTCCTCTCTAGAGTGTAATTACAGCATGGGCAGAGCAGTAAAGTCTGTATACACTAGAGATCTAGGTTCTGTTTGTTTCATTATTTTTGATCCCTCTCATCAAAAGCAACTGTATTTTAGTGTAATAATAGCACTCATGTGGCTGCTCACGTGTATGTTTGCATATTTAGGTGATGCTCAATTCCCTTCCTACTTGGGTCTTTTGCAGTCATTCAGTTCCATCAATGCTTAATGCCTCCCATAGTCCATCGTTGTGGTGTTGCACGATGGCATGGACTCGTAGAGAGAGACGTAGATTAGATGACATACAAAAATGCTGGGGAGGTTATTACAGATAGAATATTTATGGCCAAATCCTGAAGGAGAAGCCAGAAAACCCTGACACCTGCATTTTAAGGCCACTGTTATGGTGTGTACACACGGTGAGATTCCCTTTCTATTCGACTTAAGATTTGAGTGCTATGCAATCTTGGCTAACTCTGTACTATCTATATACAATTCCTACAATCTGCATTAGATTTGCACTATATAGTCAGTGCTGCCCTGTCTATCTGGGTTTCGATTTGTGCTGTCAAAGGAGCGCACATCGGGATCGCAAGGTAAAAAACCTGTGCGATCTATATAGTCAAAATCTAATGTCAAATCTCACCATGTGTACACAGCATAACTTTTATTTTCTACAATTCTAGCACTGATTTTAGCTACAGTATAGGACATTTAAAAAATGCTAAAGTGTATTATTCTAAGCAGTGCAAAGAAAGCTAAACAAAGACGTCGTCGCTGCAGCAAAGCTGTCATTAATTTATGTTGGGATTTGCAAATTAAACATGTCAGTCTCCGCTGTATTATATTGATCTAAGTATGCACAGAAACATTCTTGTGTTACAGTATAATCTGTCCATATATATAGTATTATTTTAGTGTTAGATATTTTTTTTTTTTTTGCTTTAACCACTCAATACTTGCATAAGCCCCCACTGCCAAAGAAGACCTGCAATCAGAAAGCTGATCTCCATGTCTAATGTGTACTGGAGCCAATAAGCTGATAGATTGGTTTGGGTTAGTAGCTACAGTGCATAATTACAGTACACCCCGCTGCTTCCTTGCACTATCTACTCATCTCCCGTTTATCTAGCTGCTGGTGTCATGATTGGTTCATTGTAATATAAAAAAATCCTATTGTAACTATGACGTTCCTAGCTCTGTCTCCTGGTAATGGACCCGACTGTTGGGAAAAAAAAGAAGAGAATGACAAAATAGTTACATCTTTTAAACTCTTTAGTGTTACAGAAATTGCCTGATATCCTTTTTTCATGATGTTTTCCCTCTGGTTACATACACATCTCTGCCTAATGCATTTTTCTTAATTAACAGTAGCCGGAAGCACAAGCCATCAGGTTTTTGAAGGAAATATCGAGTGTTGGTTTCCCTCCTTTGAGATATGCAGATTTTCTTGCGAATGTGCTTTACAGTTAGTATTTAGCATTAGGCAGCATGTTGCAATGAAACATAGCCAGAATCTTAATTAATTATTCTAGGGCAGGAGGGATGTCAATTAATTTAGTATTATCTGGGAAGGTATAGACTTAAATTGATGACACTTTAGTTCAGTGCCGTTGTGGCACAAAATGCTTCGCTCTGCATTGCTGCTTGGAGAAGAGTTAAAGAGGATAATTATAAGATATCTGTTTTCCTTGAACCCCACTGCGCTTGTTTATTGACAAGGAAAGAATTTAAATCAGGAAACCATGATCAGGAAACCAGTGAAGCCGGACAATGTGACATTAATTACTGCTGCCTTAAAATATTAACGTTACCTTTGGGCTTTCACACATTAATTAGCATAGTGCAAACATTTAATTCTCCATGCTAAATAGAAAGTAAATTTGTATTCAATGCCTCGGAAGTGGTCAATTATTTAGCCCAGCAAAGAGAAAAACTTTCTATGTTTAATCTTAGTCATTTTTTTCCCCATTGTAAGTAAATCTGACTTACTGTTTTAATAGGCATTGTAAAGCTTCATAGGCATCCAAGTGAGTGATTCTTATTTGAACAACCTCATTTAGAGACATCTCGCATTCTATTCTGCAAGTCTGCTGAGATTTAAGCATTTATAATCCTTAGTTTAGGACTGAAAAAGCCTTAGAATCTGGAAAATGGTTGTGACAGCACTGTTGTTAATGTAGATTTAAGCTCTTGGTGTTAGTTTTACAGGAAGGAATATCTATTTATTTGTCCTAATAACTCATTTTCTCGATCATATTGCTTGTGGCCTTTCCTGTATATACAGCTGGAAAAGCTATGGATGGAGGCGAATCGTAACATCTTTGATTTGTTATAGGTCCAGGAAGATTTCAGTTTATTTTTTCTTACAAGCGTTACTGAAATGTTCTCTGTGCTGCTTTGTATTCTCATCTGTCTGATTGGCGTCATTTATCCAGGTTATTTCTTGTAAGTGCAAATTACAAAGTATACTCAACATCCTTGGTAAATGTGCTGTGTTTTACTGCTTGTCTGTATTACTCCAGAAGTTGAAAAAAGTAATTGAGAATGATATTGCTTTCTCTAATTCTGAGTATTGAAACATCCCTTATTCAGTGTAATTGAATCCTGTGGGTTATTAGTCCCATAATATTTTTCCAAAGGCAAAGTTTGTTCAAAGTAATTACACAAAGACTCCTAATATTCTGTCTTCATAGAATGTTAAATATATTTCCCTTTGAAAAGCACACATGTATGAATTATTTAGTAGCTCAGTGTATGGGGTGCCTGTGCCTGCCAGGGAGGTGTAACTATGCCCTGCATCGCGGCATCATAGTGTCAGGTATTTAGGCTTGGCCTTCCCCTCTCAGTACTAGAGCTTGGCCATTCAGTTGTGAGCCAGGCTCAGTGTATACACCAATTTGCTGAAACTTGATGACCACTATCAAATGTAGCTGAGGACGTCTATCATTTGACAATGGTGAATTGCATGTTCAAGGATGTATTGTAAGTGGACATTATGGGCGGTATTCAATTAGGCTGATTTGCCAGGTTTTTATGGCGATTTTGTGCTGTAAGGCGAATTTCTGACTAAAACGGTGAATCACCCTATTCAATGACCAGATGGCGAATACATTTCAAGGTTTTTTTCGCCATGATTCACCGAGTAGCAATCGCTATCTTTTTATGGTGAAGTGGAAGGTGAACTTTTAAAATAAAGTGTTTTGTTTTTTACAATTTGTGTTAAAAAATCTGGAATTTTATTCTGAGGAGGGGCATGCTATTTTTATTCTTACACAGACCAGCCAGCAGGGGGCCGGAGCCGAGCCGCTCATTAGATATTCATATATTCACTTCACCCGATCATTACCTATGCATGATCGGGTGTAGTGAATATACCCGGTCCCCTGCTGGCACCCCCGGGGGGCAGCCTGTCCTGTCCTGCCTGGCACCCGGGGAGCCCACCTCCCCCCCAAAAACGTTCTGGGGCAGGCAGGGAGACTTCCATCTCCCTGCCTGCCACCGTCCTCAGGCTCCCTGCGGCGTCCGCCGCAGGAGCTCAAATTCGCCAGTCAGGGGCAGCGAGCCCCTGACTCGTTGAATACCGGAGCCGGCGAGGCTCCGGAACGCAGCGAGCAGTGGCGATTGTGCAGCGAATCCTAAACAGGATTCGCTGCACGTCGCCGGTATTCACATTGAATACCGCCCTATGTATTCTGAGTCTAAGTCTTGAATGCAGATAAGAGCCAAAATATTATGCACGGCGGCAGTGTCAAGGGGGGCGGACCGGGACCGCCGACATCACTGTTCTGGGCGGTCTTGGGCCGCAGACGTCACAAAAGGGAGTGGCCGTGACGTGGCTAAAAGCGGGGGCCACCAGGCACCGCTATGTACTGTGGTCATAATTTTTGGCTTGACAGTGTACATGGAGAAGAAAGAGAAAACTGTAATGATACCCTATGTGTGAAGATACTCTTTATGGCTCCAACCATCTCTTGCATGGAGGATTATCAGTTATCATAGAGAGTAAAATATATACTTTTTTAGACAATGTCCAGATTGCCATACTTGAACATAACTGTACTTGTGGGTATGGGTCACAGCGTCGACGGTGTCTAGGTTGACATGCACAAGGTCCCGCCTTTTATTTTGTTTTAATACACTACTGATAGGATAGGATTGTATCTAAATTAAGTTTTTCTAGATTGTATTGCACTTGCCAATGTTATTTAAAATGAGTAAATTATCTATGTCCAAAATTAAAACTAAAGTACTAAAAACTGATGAATATTAGCTCATTATTTTCTTTTCATGTATATTGATATACAGTACTGTATATTCTATTTTGATTTTTATTGAGGCTGAACAGCACAATACTTTTTCTTTAGCTTGGATTTTCTACTCTCAGAACACTGTCATACTGTTACTTGAAGTTCATAGTTAATTTTCATCAGCTAGAAAACATGATTGAGGTTATGACTGAGGAGACCAGTAACTGATGAAGGAAACGTACTCCAATGTCCCCTTTCTGTAGTAATTTTTTCAAGAACCCAAACTACTGCTATACACCGATTCATAATATTATTAACATGACACATTTCAATACTGTTCTGAATACTTTAAAAAGTGTATTGCTAACATATGAAAAAATAATTTAACGTCATTATAGTTTTATTATTGAAAATACATTTTTGGACAACAATTTATATTATTGTTAATAATTTTCTAGTTTACCTAAAGATTATTTATTAGTAATGTCCAATATGAGGAATATTCTGCCCTAGAACATCATTCTCACTTGCCACCATTTTTAATCAATGCAGAAAAATGTATTATTAATTCAATGAAATGTCTCCTTTTTACTTGCCGTCCTTGGGTCTGCATCCTCCGGGGGAAAGAAGCCATGTTGGTGCTTTGGGGAGAGACAGAAGCTGACATTCACGGCATTGTTGCCTTTCTATAAAATGCACATCTAACCAGCATTGAAAAGCAGCAGCAAGGCCACAATGATGAATTTGAATGTGAATCATTGGCTGCCTGTACCACCCACATCATTCTGCATACATTCCGGTAGAGTAGGTGTGTATGCTTCTTCATAACACCAGTTTTGTTCTGTGCTTGGTTGCCAATATAAGTAGGAGAATGATCATTTTGGGGGGAATTTTGTGTATATTTTTTGCTACAAAGTGACATTTTGTGTCTTAATTAAATGTGCCCCATCCACTCTTTCTCTATGCTTGCACAAAATGTAGGTAAAACACACTTTACATTCAGCATGGATGCAGACATTATATAATATACAGTATTAGCACATTAACACATGCAGGCCTGGCATCAAGGGGGTACAAAAGGTGCACTTTGCCAGGCCCTGAGGTTCAGAAGGGCCCCTGTTCCAACCACCTGGTTTTGAATTATAGATCACTCCAGCCGGCACAATATCAAGCAAATGTTGTTGTGTCCGTTTCTAGAGTTCTGCACATGGACCCCAAATTATTATACCACGTTTCTTCACATTTCTAGCCAAGCTTCAGGTAACATGCCTCGCTTCACTACCGCTGTGCCTGACACATTTTACCTTTCCCAGTTTCAGATCCAAGTGGATGGTATGAAAAAGTAAGTAAAAAAACCACACACAAAAAAAACAACCTTTTGGACCATATGGACCATACGGTGTGGACCTACTGACTATGAACTACTACTATTGTTTGTAAATCTGCAGTATGTGTATCCATAGGAAACCATAACACTTATGTGGTGCATGTATTATGGCAGTTTTAATGGTTTAGAAAAAAAAAAAATTCCAGCTTGTACCAATCTCAACACCAGAGGAGGAGGTGTCTAAAGCTGGCCATACACTACTGTGATGTATTGCAGCAGTGTATGGACGTCGGGACCTTCCCAGAATGCAGGATTGCATGCAATACATCAAATGTGATCTTTTCACATGTGATGCATCCCATGCGACCCCTATTCACCGCTGCCGTGAGGGGGGTCAGAGTCGGAGGTTGGACCTGCATGCAGTGGACCGGCCATCGGACCCAAATGAATGTCCTACACATCTGATTTGTAGTGTATGGGGGCCTTAAGTCCACAAAGGTTCAGCACTCAGGTCAAATGACGGAATGCTGGACAGTAAGAAGACACAGGGTAGCGAAGGAGATATAGAAGAGAGAGAGCACAATAATAGAACAGAACGGGAACAGTGCAAACACCAAAAGAGATCGCAACATTTGTATTAATGGATGAAAATCTTCCTGTAACTGTTGGCAAAGCTGAAATTCCCTGTGCTGCAAAATGCTCTATGTAGTGTAGTGGCTTTTTATTAAGCTTTGCCTCATGTCATGCACATGTTGCATTTGTCCCATCAACAGTGCACATGATTTTGCCCATTACAGAAAGATTTTGCTTTTGTGATCAACTGTAAATCAGACCCACAGATTTAGGCCCCTTGCACACAATGTAAAAAATGTCACATATCAAATCAGTGCAGTGTTATTATGTGGTTTTGTTGCATCTGCTTATTTAGTTTGTGCAACTAAGACATACTGTATATTCAAGCAAAAAAATGCATTTGGTGCAAACCAATCATGCGTGACCAGATACATTGTGAAGGGCTGTTTGCCACTATTGAAGTAATAATGTATGAGGACCAGCCCATGTGTTAAAACAATGTAGGAAGAAGCATGACAATGCTACTCTCCCCTGAGTTATACAGAAAGTATATACAGTATACAGGTAGGTAACACAGGGGTAGATTTATTAAAGGTCAATCAGGGGATGCGCTATCGGCGTGCGTTATTGCAGGGGATAGCATACGTCAGTGGCAAGTGGGCGCCTGCCTCATACCGTATTTATTATGCTTCCAGGCGAACATTGCCCGGCGCATGTGCCGTTTTAATTTCAAGACGCCGGAGACCAGGAGTGGCGCCGAACATGGAAATCTGCGCATGCGCCTTTGACACATTGCTTGTCATGGAAACCGGCGCCTGCACAGATAACACAGCCGGACGGGATCGCACAATACGTTATGGGAGGCAGCGTATCCCCGTCAGCAGCTCTGTTCATACATTAGTGGTGAAGTGAACCTGCGTCTATAAGGAACCTTATTACCATAATGATAAATCTACCCCTCAGTAATGATACAGCAGCATCTACATTAATAGTCCGGACACTGATCAGGATTGCATGTCTCACACCTGGCTCCACCTTTACAGGAGCTTAAACAAGTTCCCACATTGCTATTATATTTAATAAAAATTCATATACTTACAGTATGTATTTATCCTATATTTATCTTTATGCTTCCTTAAACATTAATTGCACTGAAATGGAACATGACACGGATCACAGTCTGATTGCTGCATGTCTGACTATACTGAAAGTAATAACTTGACAGCTAAATTGTTTGCTTGGTTGAGCAATTACAAATGGACTAATTGTTACCTGTAAAATGCAAATGATAAAGACACTTTTAGCTTTTTCACCTGTTATTCTAATTAAACTTACGTACAAGTACAATGCGATTATTTGATATTTTGTCTAAATTCCTAGGGACTGAAGTAATATTCCCTTTGAGAACTTATTTGGGATAGAAGTAATGTGACCTATGAGCTCCTAATTTAAATTGGGATTCTGTCATTGGGTTTACGGCAAGTTGGTCGACATGGGTCAAGGTCGACATGGGGTTTTCACTGTTTTTTTGAGCCGACATGTGCCGACAGGCGGTATTTCATGCCCTACCATCCACTAGGGCATGGCAGGAGAATAAAATAGTGTGCCGAGAGCATCGCGAGGGGATGCGGTGCACTGGAAACGGTGTCCATGTCGACTGTGTCAACATTTGGGTCAAAAACCAGTAAAAAAAAAAACAATGTCAACTTTTTGACTCGACTTAATGCTTGTGTCGACCTAGATCCATGTCGACCAACTTGCTATAGACCAAATGATCCCAACCCCTTACATTTACAATCTACTACATGTATCCTCATTCACCATTCCATTTTGATGTAAAACACCTGAGTCTATACTCTAGTAGTAATTTTGGGTTGGAAGTTTTTTTTGTTGCAAAGGAATTGGTATATTGCAGATAAACCATTTTGCTTGCATGGTGTAGGTTACAAAGGAACAATGGGGCAGATGTATTAAACCTTAACAAGAGATTAAATGCAAGAGTGATAAAGAGAGCCAATCACCTGCTAACTTCCATGTTACAGGTTGTGTTTGAAAAAAGTCTGTAAGGAGCTGATTGGCTGGATGGTTATCTCTCTTTATCACCCTTGCATTTATCTCTTGTTAAGGCTTAATATATCTGCCCCATTGTCTGTTCTGTGCAATGCAAATTACAAAATGGCCGATTTTATCAGGCAATTTACAGGTACTGTATATACATAGAGCATAACACTTAGTAAATGTGTGTGTTTCTATGATTATTTTTGTATGTATTGATTTACTGTATGTGGCAATACATGTCTTATATTTTGACACAAGTGGTCACTCTAATTTGCATTGTTCAGACATTTTTTCTTTGTATCCCAAAGCTTTTTAAGAAAATAAAATTTGTTCTGTATAGAGTGCATTGTCAGTAATCTTTTCTTCCTGCATAGTGTAGGCCACTCATATGAGACCTGGGTCTTGCCTTTCTGCACAGACTACTGTACCTTAATGTTTTTTCAGTTTTACTTTTTTGCTCAGTAATACTTCTTTGCCTGTAAGGGATTAGGATTTTGTAACAACATATTTGGTGTAAAGTAACGGATTCACGCATAATGTTGCAAGACGTGGCTCAATAGTGTTGGAGCTGTTTTGTCCTTTGACTCAAACTTGTTTACATTTTCCACAATTTTACTACTTTTTCCTCCATCTTGCATCTTAGTTTGCGCAGTGTATTAGGTACTTAAGATACGTGTGTTGGTGTGGCTCAATTTGAGACTATTTGACTTAATTTGAGTATAGGTGTAGGAAAATGTATCTGCAAAACATTTTACTAATATGTATTTGACCATATAATTGCCCGGGGCTGCTCTTTCATTCTCTCGGCCCTGGCAAGGACCAGCAGAAGAGGATTAAGGGGAGAAGGCTGAGGGGGAGGAACGGTGCAGGATGTTTGTATGGGAGGACCAATCACCAACTACAATCATTGCAATTGTAAGAATGTAATTGTTCCTCCAAGTTTTGAGGTTTTGATAAGAGTTTGACAGCCTCATTCAGATGTTACTTTAAAGCGTTTACTGTATGCAATCGGGCAATGTTTTCGTACTGTGCATCTTCCTGAGTAGCAGTGCTCGCCCGCAGCAGGTGAATTTTTATAGCAGTCACTCAGAGGAATTAGTCACAAAGTGAATGACAGGAAGAACACGTTTGGGGTAGAAAAAGGAAGTGGTCAGCCGAACGCAGGCATGTCATGGCCATTTTCTAACTTGCTGCTGGAGTGCCTTCGGTATCTCAGGAGAGCAGCTCCACTAACACACATCTACAGAGGCACTTAGATTCTGCACCTTGACCTGCTCTGCGACAATGATACACGTTTCAACAAATATACACCATCAGATAGAAATGTAGAGACAGCAGTGAGCGTCACTATGCTCAGGTTAACTTCTGCCCATATTCACATACAGTAAAATATAGCAATCTCAAAAACAACCATGTCTAATTCAGGTCCATACTGTGCTCATGGTGTTCCTAGAGGAATTTGAGGTAGTCTTTAAATTCCGTTTACACTGCATCCACCTTGTGTATTTTTACATGTAGCGAGTGGGTGCACTTGGGTTGGGGTCATGGTTTAGTGAGTACTGTAGTTTCTGAGCAATTTTCCCTTCAGCAGAATGACTTTGGGTTATGTGTACAAAACACTGTCTTTTTGTCAGCAGCAGATTGGAGCTGACAATTGAAAGCTGCAGTGACACTCACTAACATTACATTTTCAAAAGCCTCCTCTACATAAATAGAGCCTGTACATTGACCCCCGATGGTGCCTTTTTCTAAGGACACTTCCCATCCTGTTCACCAATGTTGTTTGCAAACAGAATAAACAGCTAAGTTTGTGTATATCCGGGAATTTGAAACTGTCCCGCTTTGTTTTTAATAGCAGTTGTACAGATTAAGGGGGTGTACACACGATTCAATTTTGACAGTCAATTCGAATCGAAGTCAAATGGTTTTTAAGACTTTTGATCCACATTTGATTCGATGCGTGCTCCCATTTTTTCTATATCACAAAGAAAAATAGACTGTGCAGCCAAGGAAATATCGATTTCGATCCAGTAAATCGAATGTGTACACTGCCCTGAATGTAAATCAAATTCAATATTGAATGCAAAAGTGCAGATCGAATGTGAAATTGAATGGGGGGTGTAATTGGGGAAATCACAAGTGTGATATTTGCAGCAGCAATACAAATTGCAGCAATTCAAATAATTTCAAGTTGAAATTTAAAGGTGAAATTCAATGGCAGCTCAACAAAACTGGCCTGTCAGACTCTTATACACATGTCTGACCTGGCATTGACAGGTCAATTATGCTTGGTTCTGGAAGACCTATCTTGGGTTTCCAGGGGCTGATTCAGTGAAAATTAGAAAATAAATGTAATAAACACATTTGTAAAAATATGAAATATTGCCTAAATGGACCCCGCTGTCGCCATCCTAAGTTGGTAATAGTGTTAGAAGTGCCTGCCATGACCATGAGTTTACAAAACACATGTGCCAAGTGTTTAGCCTAATATCACCCCCTTTCCTGGAATTGTAATTGCTTGCTGGTAGTCAGCAGTAGCCAGGCCTTCAGTTCTAAGTAGTATAAGCTCAAGATCGCAGACATACTATACATGTTTAAAGGGAACAGAACACCTCAGAATAATGCTAAAACTATATACAGAATACAAGATTCCAAATCTTCAGTGTAGCATATGTACACTTCAATGAAGAATATGTTTCCTAGTCTTCCAAATAGCACTAACACAAATTTTGATGTACAACTCTCTCAGTGCAAGTCTTTCCTAATGGAGAATTGTTGAGAAGAACTGTAACCGAATTGTTGCATATTAAGAATTGCCTTGTATAGAAATATTGCATGTTGAGAATTTTTTTTTAAATAACAGTGATTCTGCATGCATACATATTTTCCTTGCAAGAATATTTACCAGTAATGGATTTTATGACCAGCACAAGTAATTTGCACAGCAGAAAGCTTTTGAGCGGATCTTCAAAGTATTCCCAATTAGGTGCACTCTTTTCTTTCAATGGGCACATCATTAGCACTTTAGCAAGATACTTAGTAGATCTTTAACAGAGTCCAAGTTGCTTCACCATAGAAAAACACCAGAAGGTACATTCAGATGAACAGCTCTGTGCAGAAATCCTTGTATGCATCAGGACAAGACAGGATCAGGCTAGATGCAACCTACAATAAAGCAACAAATACAACTCCCTATAATGTCTTAAACATCCTATCAGCATGAGTGAAAGAACCAAGGAATATTCTATCTAAAGCTGAAGCAATCAGCAGACAGAAAGCAGCCAAACTCAATGATATACAGTCTAGTCTGCACAGTTGACTGGCCATCAGGAGACTGATTGGAGCTCACACATAACCATGCTCTACTGCACTCTACTACTGTAAAATGCATAGTACAGAGTCTAACAGATAGTGATTATCATTAGGGGAAAGCAGTGGTACCTTTACCACTGCTGACCTTGTTATATTGCTGATATCTTGTTTACCCACGGAGAAACAATGGGGAGTCATTACCAGGGCACCTATTAGCAAAAACAATGAATACTGGGGAAATCCAATATTTTGCCAAAATTGGGGCTTTTAGGAGCTTAATAAATAGATCACTTACATATTACACAGTACCATGTAACCTACAAGTAACTGAAACATTTTGCAAACTGTACGTTTGAGTGGCCTACATGCTTTCCCAACTACTGACTCATTGATGAATTCATATTTTGAAATAAAAAAAAATTAGAAAAGGCCACATTATACAAATAAGATTTACTTTTGTTCATTTGTATTTTGTCAACTTATCCAGAACCATGTTTGAAAATAAAAAATTCCCAAATCTATTGGAACTGCTACACAGCAATGTCATGTGTGCATTTTAGTAAAATGTTAAGTAGCAAAGACTTAATTTAATATTTTCCTATTATCTTTTAATTAACACCAACATCAAAAAAGTTAAATCATTGCGAACAAATGTAATCTTTGAACTAGTGTTCTCCTGTGGTAATGAATGAATAAACAGGTTGATCCATATTCATGTAGAGAACGTTATGTGCTGGAAAAGTAAAGGTTTTGGTGGGGGGCAGTTATCGCTGATTTAATGTCACAATCATGTGATTGCATTATATCTATAAAAAGCTGATTATATCCAATTAGGATCTTTACAATATAAATATTTTGTTTTAAAGAAAAAAAGAACTGGATGAAAAAAAAAACCATTTGGCATCAGAGCTATTATTTCCCCCACAGAGGGGTAACATGCCAGTTTTTCTTGCAATCGCATTCAATATTTTAGGGAGGGGGGCACTCCCAACGGAAACAGTTTTTCCTTTTCAAGTAAATAAAGGCAAACTTCATACAGTGCATCAATTTTCACAGTCATTTAATAGATTAGAAAAGCAATTGTAAACAGCAAACCCTCATTATTGGCTCCCTCAAACAGATTTTCTTTTCTAGCCTCTTTTCTTTAAACTTTCTCTATTTCTGTACATATTTATATTGCTGCTGTTTGTGTGAAATGGCAGACTAGGAATGATTGCATCAGGAGAACCAGGGTATATTTATGTACTCTGTACTAGTCATGCTAATTCTGGAGACATACAAGCAAGCCTGTCATTTTCAGGAGAGCACAGCACTGGAAATATTAGACAGATGTACTGTGCAATGTTTACGTTACCTGGATACGTTCTACACAGTAAATACTAGTTACTTACAGTGGTGTATAAGTTTGACAATGAGAACAATGTTCTATTATTTGTAAACTACATCTGTTTAATTCCTCCTGTATTTTGGATAAAAACACTGTCTCTTGTAAGCCCACGCTGGTGATGGCTCATACAGCACTGAGGTGGTGATTCCTGTTAGCTCGGTAAGCTTACTGAGTGCCTGTGACGCCACTTCGCCGAATAAATTGCACAAATGAAAATGCACACATGTCCTGTGACATCAGCCACACATCCCCCCACCAGACATCGTCATGCCAGCATTGCCATGGAAACAACCAGCATTTTAATGGGCGTGCCCATAAAATGCTAGGCGTTCCCATGGGTTATCTGCAGCCCTCGGTCCACCCTGATGTAAGCAAATGTATGTAAGACTATGCAAGTCTCCAAAGCCATTTGCAAGGGATTCCATAATAGACCATACTCAGTCCCCAAATTATCGGAACTGGGCCGAACTCGCAATACTGCGAGTCAATAAGAATCACCCCCTGAGTGTACAAGTCTATTGCACTTTGCAAACTAATCTTTGCGACAGGTTTCCACATGTGACATAACAAACATGAGGTAGCCGTACACTATCTGACATAAGTTGATGTCGCATGTGATTTCCCAGGCAGCTTCCCAAGAGTCCTGTACTTACGATTTAGTACACGATTGCTTATTTTCCACTTACGATGCTGTAAGATGGCCATAAACATTTCCTATACATGTAGATAAATATTTAATACTGAAACCAAGCTTTCTGTAAATCTTGCAATGAGTGCATTTAATTTATCTTGAATTGTTTTACATTTTTAGTTTGTTGCCGTAATTTGACTTTCTGTGCAGTTTCTTGTTTTGATTTAATTAACAGTGTTAAATAGTAATTCATTGTATCCCATGGGACATATCAGCATAGTGTTATTCAAGGTGATGATATTGTACTGTAATTTACTTTACAACTATTTATATTGAAAAAATATACACGGTATCTTTATTCTATCCATATTTTCGAATAGTGCACTGTATGATGTGTGCTGGCGGGAATCTTACAGTATATCCCTTTTACACCAAAATCCCTGGTCTTTAAACAGCTTCATACCCCATCTACACAGCACTGTGACCCAGGTTTGCGCCGTTAACACTGAATCTGGGTCAGCCCTGCTTTTCCCTATGGATGACATTAAAAATGTCCATTTTAGGACTGATAAACTGCCAGCCAACCTTCCCTCAATGGTTTCAAATAGAAATTTAAAGACATGACCAGCATTGAAAAATGTTGGTTTGTTTATTTTGTAAAATATTTTTTCAAAAAGTTATATTCAGTGAACAAGCACACATAGTGGGATAAAAGTGCAGCATCAACCATGTGCTCATCCCATTATACTGCATTCAATTATGATTTCTGTGTGTACTGTCCACACATGGCTGCATCCTTCCTGGCTGCTGTCATTTGCTGCTGCAGCGCACTGTGGAGTGCATGGTGCTGACTTACGGAAAGGCACTTCTGGTATCCTTTCAGCACTCTCTGGAGTATTGCATAAAAGGTGTCCTCAGCTTCCTCCCCAATGCAGAGTTAAAAAACTGTCTTTGGTCTTTAGAAGTTTAACATTACCATCTTGTGGCTAGCTTGTGGAAGTGATATTTGTAGATTTTATATACAGGGTATACTACACTTGTAACGTGTTTGAGCTGGGTGTGGTTCAATAGGTCAACACCAAAAGGTCTACTGTACATTGCACAAGGTCGGCATTGAAAAAGGTCAACATATTAAATTCTTACTGTAGACTATTTTTGGTTAGTGTTGTAAGAAACACTATTAATATACATGTTTGTGTCTCCTGTATATAACCTGATGCACCATCCACATAACACCTACATTCAAATGTACTGTATGGTTATATATATTTCTAAATATTGATTATACTGCTTTGATTCCTTGGACTCCCCATGCTTATCTCTTGGACTCCCCATGCTTATTACCAGGGCTTATTCCTGGTAAACTGGAGCACCCCTTCTGCTTGCATCAACCCCCCCCCTCCCTTCCCAGGAGTAGTTCTGCTTAATTGACTGCTTAATTGACTACATGGAAGATACAGTACAGGTTGTGAATCTGCCTCTATCTGTTCTTGCTGGTTGCAGTTCACGAATATCACCCAACACTTGCCACCACATAGTCTTCCCACTCCACAGCTATCCTCTTTCCTTGTCTTTTACCTATTGCCATTATCTGCTTTGTGATGTTCTTCTGTAATTTAAAAGTATACCTAATTACTTTTTTATATGCTTTGGGGTACTCAATAAACATTGATTGTAGAAAAACAACAACAAATGTTAAGATCAGAAATGAAATACATTTAGCCTATTTGTTTGTTGAGAATCCATTAGCAGAAACTGCAAAGTCAATAACTAAACCATTAGTTGTGGTACAGCATTATCTTCTAGAGAGTACGAGTGCAGGGCGCCCAGTGTGTAGCACCACGTTAACAGGTTGTTATAGGAAAGTAGGTCGAGAGAGAGAAATTAACGATGAACCAGACACTTTGTTCTGCAGGGATAATCACTGCTATCCGGTTTTTTTTCATCCTAGAAGCTTGTTGGGATTTTCTGCTTTGCGATTTCGGATTTCGGAAAGTCATGCCCAGGAAGTATCCAGCTACATGGTATTGGGGCAATATAAAGGCTCTAGAGCAGGGCTGGGCAACACCGGCCCTCCAGATGTTAGTGAACTACACATCCCAGCATGCCTTGCATCAGTTTCAGCATGGCCACATAGCAAAACTAATGCAAAGCATTGTAAGATGTGTAGTTCACTAACATCTGGAGGGCCGGTGTTGCCCAGCCCTGCTCTAGAACAAGTAGAGAAAATAGTGTTCATTCTGCACCGGCCATCTTTGAAAACTCATGCAGTTCCTCTTCCCTGCATGGGTTGTTGCTTTCTGCTGTAGTGTTTTTAGCACAGGTCTGGTTTGCATATCAGTGCTGATATACAGATCACACTGTGCTAGAAGCACTACAGCAGACAGCGACACCCCAGGCAGGGAAGAGGAATTGCATGGGTTTTCAAAGATGGCGAGTGCTAGAATGAACACTAGAAAATAGTTTGCATAGGGTCACCATAGAGTGACAGATATTAGCTTTGTGTTATGCACATGGGTATGAAAAAGTATCAAGGATATAATATTTAAGATACTGTAGCGCAGGTTTTCTATAGTCTCACTTAAATCATGGTTACCTACCCGACCCTCTCCATGAGGGAGAAAATGCTCTGTTCCTGTACTTCCCCAGTAATGTATGATTGCCATCACCTGTGGTGAGCTAGGTAATTGATAAGAAAGGTGTTTCGGCAATGGCAATCATACATTACCAGGGAAGTCCAGGAACAGAGCATTTTCTACCTGAAGGAAAGGGTCAGGTAGGCAACCATGACTTAAATGAGTGACGGTTCATATTTTAATTTCTGCAGTCAGGCTTGGGGAAGCATTAGGCAGCTAGTGTTTGGCATTGTATGACGGAGAATAACTAGCACACAAGAGTTGTATCTTTTATTGGGTTCTGGTTCTACTGCAGTTCTGCCCTTCTCTCCTGTGGCAACACATCAAACCTATGTGACATAAACGGAATATTTAATTTACAGTAGGTGCACATTTGCATTATGCAGGTTTTGTGTTTTGTTGATTTAGGATCAGATGAGATGGATAATCCAGTTCCTCCCCTGTGTTTCAAAGAACATGTTTAAATTATGTATTGTATGTGTCTTGAAAATAATCTATTTTCAAGCCAACTGTGGCCTTTTCGGACAGTTGTGCCTGGGTGGGAGGAGAGTGTTACACTCCTGGCTATGCATATGATTAACCTTCATGTTCCATATACCTTCAGGGTTTTAGATTCTTGTAGCAGGCACCTCCTTGGATCAAAACAGATCCAGGTAAAGTGCGAGACCTGCCACTGAGCAAGATATTAATAATACAAAAATAAAATTGTTTTTCAATACTCTGTTTCTGACCAATAAAAGCATGGTGATGTTCTGCCTGATTTGTTTAATCAAAATGTACAGAGATTAATGCTTTTTGATGTTTGCTACAAATGTTAATGTTTTGAATCACAATGTAAGCATAATCTGGATACATATAATAAACATGTATGTATGTATATATATATACAGGTTGAGTATCCCTTATCCAAAATGCTCGGGACCAGGAGAATTTTGGATAACGGATTATTCCGTATTTCGGAATATTTTAATATTTCAATGATGTATTTTAAAGTATCTTGCATTTATGCTGTATAAACACATAATATACACACAAATATATTTTATTACCACATAAAATACACACAAATATATTTTATTTGTTCAAAAAACAAGGTTTCAAAACGTGAAACAAAATGTGTGTACTATCTCAGCACTGAATTTGAATGCCAAGCAATCATTGTCTTGCACATATATAGTGCCAGTTACATATCATGTCCTCAGTAGTGCTGTTACAAATGTCACCAGTGAGTTTTTAGCAAAAAAATAATTTTTTTTCACTTTCTGGAATGTCTGGTTTTCGGAATAATTCGGATAACGGATATTCGGATACGGGATACTCGACCTGTATATATATATATATATATATATATATATATATATATATATATATATATATATATATATATATATATATATATGACAAGTAAATGGGGGGAATATTGTTAGTGCAGCCGACAGTTAATAAATAAATTGTATGTTTTTTATTTTAGTTGATTGGCGGGCAGAGCAGCCAGTTTGAATGTAGTATTACATGCTCAGACTCATTTGTTGTGTGCCTAATCCTAGAGGGCCCCTGTTATTGAACTAAACTCTACCAAGCCCCCAGTACTGCAGAATTATTAATGCTATTCCTTTTTTAAAACCTTTCCGCGTCTCCACCTATAACTTCTCTCTCCAATTTCTACACTCATTTCTCACAACACCTGGCACTCCTCATAGGCTTGTTGTAGATGCCAACTATGGAATTCTAAAGTAACAAGATACCTACAAATAGAATATACTAGGTTTAAGTATTGTACTCCAAGTGACTTCCTGACATATAAGACTATTTGCTACTCATAGTGGAATAATACCTCATATCAATAAAGTTTTGTCTCATTTGCTCATCCACTTAATGAAACACAGTCTCACATTTTTATCCCTTATCTCAGCTCCCCTGTCTCTCCATGCTTCTGTACTTGAGAAACTTGACTAAACCCACCTCATGCACCCTACAGTTAGGCTTTTGTTCAAACCAGAGATACTGTGATGACTAGGTAGTAAATGGTTTGACCTATACTAATCAAAAGACCATTACTCACTTCTAACTTAAATTGATAAAATATTAATGTTTGGAGGGGTGAATTATGGAAAGTTTATATAGGTCTATAATGGTGCCAGAACTACCTGTATTGACTACTACTTTATTGCTATAGTAAGTCTCCACAGCCATGTAGACTGAGCTGCAATCCTCTAAAACAAAAGGCTGAATTCTCCAGCACCTGTAGTGTAAATAATAAATTTAATAATATCGATTTTGTCATCAACTATAATATATAATCATCATTATTAAATACAGTATGTATGAACGGAACCAAGAAAAAAAATTGTACAGTATATGAGACTGAAAAAAAAAAGAAATGATAAGTTTTTCTTGGTAATGGAAAGTTAAAATAAAAATCTATTCAGATGTGACAGGAAGACATATTTGCAAATATGATAAAATTAAGAGTACGCTTCATAAACCATCCTGTGCATTTGTTTAAAGATTTTATTTTCTTTGTTTCGTTTTTTTCCTTTGTAGAGCATGACACAATTTATAGCTTCATACATAAATATTCTTGAAGTAATTTGAACTATAAATATAATAGATAGTATGTAATGCATGTTTTCCTGTAATCATATGTTTTTATCTTTGGGTTCTACCAACACATTTTTTTGTAGTAGCAATTTCTCATTTTTAACTATGAAAACAACATTGTGTTTGATAAAGTAGGTGATATAGGTCAGCCTCTGCAATCCATTAGCACTCTATTGATTTTAGAATTGCGCTACATTGTTCCCAGTGGAGTCATAGAGAGGCAGACATAGTCATTTGTCTCGAAACTTGTACAAAAATCAACTATTTGTTGAGTCCCTTTCTGTTCCTAGGGCATTAAATGTTATTATGTGTATGAATCACTCAAAGATGTAGCTTATTGATAAAAAATACGTAGAAATTTGCAGAGCAGAGTATTTTAATGTTTTGCTCTACGCAAGGTTCATTACTTCAGTTTATTACTGATTTTAAGTATGGATTTAGGAAAAGGGAACGGAATGCAAACATTTTACTGCTACAGTCTTAGATATAGTTATGTTTTTTAAGTGTTAAGTGTACATGGCAGTGGTTCCCAAACTGTGTGCCTAGGCAGCCTAGGGTTCTGCGAGGCTCTGGCAGGGGTGCATTGGGTTGGGGGTTCAGGATCACATCAAATAATTTATGTCAAATTGATAGGCAAAACCATCACGTTTTGCTGCTAATCTTAAAACATGTGGACCATCAGAAGCACAGTTGTCCACCACCACATAACTGACACTTTAACATTGATTTACTTTAACATTACCAATAAAACTTATGTTACGGATGCTGTGAAAAAAATGGCAATACTCTAAAGCGCTGTGATTCAAAGTCTGGGAACCACTGGTTGACATTTACAGCAGGAGAACTACATGTAAAGTAGTGTTAATTGTTGTGCATACTGTAGATTGCTGCATAACAGAGTATATTTTCTCGCCATGTAAATATCCTAACATAGTCACAGATAAACTAATCAGAGATTTGTAATCCAGATTCCCCGATTCTTAACCCTTTGAGTGCTAACATCTCTGAGAAATGTTCAAAATATCTGCTAAAAATGCCACCGTCGCTCACATTTGTTATAAAAATTAAATTAGTAATATTGTGTTAAAAAAACATTACAGGTCATTATGATTTATAAAAAGGTTTGTCAATTTTCACACCTATGATGACAAATTTACTTGGCACTCAAAAGGTTAATCTCAGTGCTGCACTACACACCAGGAACATCTGTGCAGCAATTAGTGGCCCACATCAGTTCACTGCCTTATAGCCAGCATTGCTGGTTCTTATCGGTCAGCATTATTTAATCAGAGGAGAATAATATCCTTTATTGTAAATGCAATTAAAACACTATGGCTTGGATGTGAGTAAGTCAGTTGCAGATCAGCAGTGTTTTATGTTATGATCCCCTGATAAATGGCATATTTATTAATAAAGCAGTGCATGTGGAACTGTAAACTATCATTTCACAATTAGTTTTTTAAATCAATAGTGCAGTATCACACAACTGTCTGAATGCTGTGTTTAAAAACACCAAAGCTACATATAAAAGCCAAAATCTACATTGAGACTATGCCTTTAATTTCTGGGAAGCTATCTACAGTATAAGGAAGAAGCTGACAGGTCTTTAATACAAAGGTAATTTTTTTTTTTTTATGCGTATGGGTCATAGGGTTGACAGAACTTAGGTAGACCACTATAGGTCGACCTAATGACCATGTCGATATATTTTATGTGTCGACTTAGTGACTGTCGACCTAATGCTTGTAGACCTAGTGACCGCATCCTGTTTTCTTCATAACAGTGCCTGTCCAAATCCAATCAAAGTAATAGAGGATACAGACAAAACTGAGGTATGACATTGTTCTATATCCTTCTGGTAGTCCTACTGTGGTCCTTATTCTGGTTCGCACTGGAGGGGAACGATTTTTTTCTGCATGCCCATTTCATGTACATGTACATATGCTGGTGGTGAGCGAGCACGGTCTGTTTGAACCCACCAGTGCGGACGGAGGCGGCCAGCGTTTCATGGGTGTTCCCATGAAAACACTGGGCATTCTCATGGAAATTATGAAATGACGTGGCTGCAGGGGGCAGGCAGCTGACATCACCAGATGTCAGCTGCCCACCCTCTCCCCGTACAGAGAACACGCAAAGCTAAGACACCAGAGAGTGTCTTAGTTTTGTGTGTCCTTCCAAATCATTCAGTGGTTGGTGACCATCGAATGATTTGGCCTCCACACCCAAGGCTGCGAATGGATGTTTATGCGGCGAGAAGGAAGCATTTAATCCACACGCAACGCTGTAAAATTTGCAGCATTGCATGTGGACCAGATTGAGGTCTTGTGACTCATCTTCTGCAGGAACACTTAGGAGGGAAAAACTTTACGTCAGTTGACAAAATGAATCCCTCTGTTGTGATTTGGAGTCACTCTAATAATCTTAACCTTGTGAGTGCCAACGTTGCTGTGAGAGATATTCAAAATAGCCACTAAACCCGACAGCGTCTCTCACAGCGGCAGTTTGTTTGGCTGTATTTGTATTCATTCTAAAAAAAAAGTCACTGTGAGTAGCGCTGGCACTTTTAGCAGCTATTTTGAGGCTCTCTACAGCAACCTTGGCACTCAAAGGTTAAATATTTGAGTTTTGCCTACTGGACAGAGGGTGAGCAAAGAGCTATTGCAATATTGTTATTTTAATGTTGAGCTACTTATAATAAAAAAAATACCAATTGTTTACTTCCCTACGCAATAACATAAAAAGGAATACAGACCTTAGTGTTGTTAAAATGCAGATACATACTTTTCTTGTAAAACAAATCCTTAATGAGCCAAAAGAATGAGATTCTATGTAGTAGATCTTAGCAATCAGTTTTTTTTTCCTTTCATCATAAGATGTATGGAGAAATAAGTAGCACCGAGTTATATATTCCAGTTACAGTAGTAGATGCTATCTTTGAAACATTTTTCATTTCATATGTTGACAGTTGAGAAAGCAGAAATTCGTGTGATGAAGATGGGATGGCAACATAAAGAAGAGACGGTAGACTAGAGATGATAGGATGATAGCTGGATATGAGTAATACATTTAAATTTAGCTCTATGAGATACATAGCAAAGGGAAAGAGTACAATAAAGCAAGGCAAACATCGATTAGAAACCTCGGCCTTCTTAGATTTAGTGATAAGTGACGTTGCAGTGTCATTTCGCATTGATTGGCTTTTGTGGTAGAGCAGTTTATGGAGGCGCAGGTTCAGATATCATATATAATATATACAGTATAAGTTGTGGTTTTGCTTTGCGTGTGTCAAGCTGCACTGTTATTGTAGTTTTAGATTTCATTGAATGTGTGAGTAAATTTACTAAGATGGGCGTTCTGTTGAAGATGGGATGTTGGTATGGGCAACCAATCAGAATCTACTTATTTATTTAGCACCGTCTAAAAAATAATACATAGTTTGCTATGGGAACATTCCATCTTCAATAGAATTCCCATCCCTTTAAATTCAACTCATAATAGAGCTTGGAAATTTCAGCAAGATAATAAATAAATAAATATATATATATATTTATTTATTATGAAAAAGAAGGGGTATAGAAGTGCGCTGATAGATGTTTCACCAGGGACAAATACACATCATTATAAAATATATCAAATGTATTCAATATAACAATATAAAAAAAACAATGACTTGTCATACAAGGTTTTCACATCAAATAGTCCAGTGCTTGATACCACTTAAAGCCAATGTTTTTCTGAAATCACCCTACGTGTTTCGTCCTATACGGGACTTCTTCAGGGGTAATGGGGTATCTAAATGTTCACCAATGCCGTACGAAAAATCTTAATAGTCAATCAGATATATCTTTATACATCTCAATATGCTATGAATTAGAAAAGATTGTTTGGGAGGAGATTTAGAAGATTATAGTAAGGGAGGGGGGTGGAGGAGGAGGAGGATGATTACGAAACCCCTTCTCCCATCCGCCAGTGTCTTAAATCCAGAAGAATACATACCAGTATATCACTAGTTTTTCAAACTGTAAGAAAACCCCAGACTGATAAAAGCAAAGGGTTAATATTACCAATATCCATATGTACAGTCAGAGCATCTAGAGAAATTGATGAATATATATGTTATAGAGCCGCTACATACAAAGCTAGAGGATGATCATTTTTATAAGAATTTACATGGAATGGTAGTGTATTGTGTATCGCAATATTCCAACGTAAAGGACCATAAAGGTAGTAAGAGATGACTCAATGTACATACCGTATTCTCAGAACATGTATAAACCACTTCCCAACTGATGCTTTCACGGAGTTGACATTCTATGATCTAATATACAAATAATGGAACATTTTCAAAGGGGAGATATAGGCTGGATGTTCATTTTAACTTTAACAAGGAATGTAACACCACCCATATGGGAGAAGCACCTTATAATTAAATACAACACAAATAGCTTCAGTATGGATACTATATTTTCACTCTCAGATACAGTATACGAGGTTCATTAGCACTTTAACAAAGAATTGAACATGGGAAATATACCTTATAATGGCTTCTCATCCATAAATTTCAAATATAGTTACACATGTAGACTTGCAGAAATAAACAAATATATATATATATTTCTTCTGGAAAGAGGTTTGTACAGGTTTTTGTGAAACAGTTTTGTAAATGTTGGTAACCTCTAGTGCATATAGATTTGGTCTAGGGTATCGTAAGGGACATTTCAGTCTATTTTTAACGGACATTGGAATATAATGTCGAAGTGGGGAATTCAATTGGATGCTATTTTTTTTTTAAATCAATGGATAAAACCTGCCCCTAAATGTTTTCCAGTTTTAAAGAAAAAGTAGCCATGTAACTAATTAGTTAAAACCGGCTACAATGGTACATTGCAGTACTTCTATATAATTACAGTAAGTGGTGGCTAATGAAAAGGATCAGGGACATACTGTTTTAAATTTGTATGGGTACAATACTGCTCATTCTATCTTCCGGTCTTGTTTTTATTTTGAAAATGAGTTATTGTTTCTTAAAAAATATACTTAGTATAGAAACTGCTACATAAGTGTGACGCCAGAGTTTAGGCAGTTGTCAACAGAGAATTAACTAGTTAAGTGTTCACAGTGCCATCGTACAGAGTACAGGGCTTAAGGGGGGCACCTGCATGCTGCTTGTAAGTTGAGTAGAATGGTACCCTGTAGAGCCTTGGACTATCCGGGCAGGCACACTGCAGCCTAAAGCAACAAAAAAACTTTAAAGTCCCAAGGTGCAACCAAAATCCACAAATGAGGACCACAGGAAATCCTCCAGAAAGTAGATGTGAGGGACAGGAAGTGGTGAGTGGCACTGGATTCAGTTCTCAAATTCTTTCAATGTAGTTCTAGCAAATATTTTCAGCGTGGTAGTACGTGTAAAAATAAACAGTGGTGAGACTGTGCTCAATTGAAAAACTTAGGTATACATTTTCAAAGGGAAAAGTGCACATACCCAACTCAAAAGAAAATAAGTGATAATGTGTGCATAAAGGTTTCTTTTACGGGACACCTAGGTGATGAGGTGAGTGAAGATTACTGAATTTCTAGGAGATGTCTATTCAGGTGCTTCACAGGTTTTCGGGGTGGGGACGGTATATGGTAAGCTGTTGCCTTTTTACAGCCCTGGTTGTCATTATTATATTTAGTCCATGCTCTTATGGAAAAGATCCCCTTGATCTACTGATTAGCTGTGGTTAATTATAAAAAAATAGGTACTCTTTACCTAGAACGGCGCCCATCGCGGTGATCGCGACATCGCGGGCAGTACATAAACGGCCGCGACGCGATGCCCGCGATCACCGCGATTTTCCCATAGGGAACAATGTTAAAAAGCCTGATTGACCGCGATTTTGCATTCAATGCCTCAATGCCCGCGATTTTCCCATAGGAATCAATGTTAAATGGGCTACAGAGCCCAAATAGGCAGAATTAACCCTTAAATGTCCCCCCAATTTTTGTACGCCACCCCACGATCCACGCCAACCCGAAGCGTGGCGAGCGCAGCGAGCCCGCGAGGGGCGGCGGTACGCGTCCTCCGACCTTTTCATGCCCTACTATCCACGTCGGCGTGGAGTTGAGAATAGAATAGTGTGGCGAGCGTAGCGAGCCACCGAGCCCGAAGCGTGGCGAGCGCAGCGCGCCCCGCGAGGGGACGCGGATACCTTCACAGGTAAACGCGTCCCCTCGCGGGCTTCACAGGTGTCCGCTTTTCGCCACGGATACCTGTGAAGCCCGCGAGGGGACGCGTATAACTGTGAAGGTATCCGCGTCCCCTCGCGGGGCTCGCTGCGCTCGCCACGCTTCGGGCTCGGTGGCTCGCTGCGCTCGCCACACTATTCTATTCTCAACTCCACGCCGACGTGGATAGTAGGGCATGAAAAGGTCGGAGGACGCGTACCGCCGCCCCTCGCGGGCTCGCTGCGCTCGCCACGCTTCGGGTTGGCGTGGATCGTGGGGTGGCGTACAAAAATTGGGGTGACATTTAAGGGTTAATTGTGCCTATTTGGGCTCTGTAGCCCATTTAACATTGATTCCTATGTGAAAATCGCGGGCATTGAGGCATTTTAAAGTAAAATCGCGGTCAATCAAGCTTTTTAACATTGTTCCCTATGGGAAAATCGCGGTCATCGCGGGTACACGATTTTGATGTACCCGCGATGACCGCGATTTTTTACCCCCGACGCCCGCGATTCTAATCGCGGGCGCCGTTCTAGGTAAAGAGTACCAAAAAATATAAAAGTAATCATGAGCCATGCTCACAAGTAGACCAGCTGTTCTGTTATATAGGGAATATAGCTATTTTCTACCAAATGGTACAGTAAAACCCATTGAGTACCAACTGAATTTGTCAAAAAAAATTGCCCAGTCATTTTTTTTTTTTACACATTTTTTACTTTAATTTATATAACAAATGTGAGCAGATATTTTGCATATCTATCACAGATATGTTGTCACTCAAAGGGTTGATAATATGCTCACTAAACTTTAAGGGTAATTTCTGAAATATAAAACACATATACTCTGTCCTCTTAATGGGCATTTTTGCAATTACCGTATATAATATATGCTGAGTAATAATTTAGCATGCTTTCAATGAATAACAATAGGAGGACAGGCATGTTTTACCTAACATATATGAATACATATGTCACTGCCCTCTAATTATAATATAACTTACAAGTCTCCATGATCATAGGATTACTCATGCAGCCGTTTAACAGGTACCAAGTATTAATATTAGAAAATAGTTCATGTTGTATGAGCTGGCTCATGGAAAATGTTACATACAGTATCGTCATTTCTGCGTGCTTTAAAAATCCATATCTGCCATTAATTAATATCAATTTTGCACATGCCGTATGTTTGCCTATAAAGAAATGTATTTAGACGTTGAAGTGAATGTAAACAGGATCCCTGAGATCCCCTTAGCAGTGAGCATGGAAATTAGCTGTAGGATTTTTGGCACTAGTTCTCATTTCCCCAGAAATAACATTAGCAAGTGAGTGCAAACTGTGGCACCATGACATGGATGTTACAGAGGAAAGTTCAGGCAATTAAAATTAATAAGTGTCAGCATTCGTGACACCTCAAAATCCACCCTGCACAATGGCGAAAGGAGATCTTTTTAAGGAAATGTTTCCTAATAAATATGCATATTGAAGGTCTTGCAGTGTTTAATTTGTAAATGATTCATACTATTTACTATGCTAGGCATGCTATATATAATAATGTGTGCATTATCTGGTCATATTTTTTTGTTTTACATTTTTCTTAGACTGTGGTGAACGGCTTATTTTTGTTTTCAACATTAATAGAAAGGAGCAAATTATGTTGTCATTATAAGACAGATATTGTGGAAGGGTTAGTTTTGTTCATTATAAGTACGCTATACTATTCCTTATGGCAAGCACTTGTTGATAAGTGTAGAGTCTATTACAGTAACTACCTGTAGTGCCAAGTTGCTAATGTATCAAGCTTGGTAATTACTTTTATTTGTTTTTCCTTACTACAGCCTGTTTGTCGTTGGCTACTGGGTGTGTTATTTTTGATTATTTACATTAGATCAACGTCATTATGTAATTCAGCCAATGCATTAATCAGGCCATTCTCAGATGGCCGATCCAATTTACTGTTAGGAAATTATTGGGTGATCAGCAAAATACAACATGTTAAAAATCTAAGACTTACTGATTGTGATCAATTTTAGGTTGTAATCATTGAATTAAGATTTCCCAATTTGTTGGGTTTTGCCGTTTTTTAAAGACGGTCATCGGCACTAGGCAGGATTGGGACAATTGTTTCCAGTGTGTGGGCTATATTCGAATATAGAACTATAAAAACTTGTATACAGTAATATACAGTACTTCTAACAAAGTATACTGTACACATAGCGGCTGCTGATCATCGCACAGATAATCTCTAGGTCAGTAAGGTTGACATGCACAAGATCGACACATTGGAAAGGTTAACGTGGGCTTTCACTTTATTGGTGTTGGTGTCTACACCTGAGCACGTAGACCTCCAGTTAGTGTTTGCCATGCTTCAGATGTTTACTATGCCCAGTCCACGTGGATGACAAAGTACAAAAAAGTCCAAAACATATATATTTTTTTAATCGGTATGAAACACACTTCATGTGTCGACCATTGACATGGTGACTTTTATTAAGGTCACCCTTGTGCATGTTGACCTTTTGTCATTGACGACCTTGCATATGTCAGCCTCTTGTTAAAGTTGTCCTTGTGCATGTAGACCTAGACAATGGGCGGTATTCAATGAGAATACCTGCGAGGTGCAGCGAATCCTTTTTAGGATTCGCTGCACATTCGCCACCTTCCGGAGCCGGCGGGCTCCGGTATTCAACATGTCAGGGGCTCGCTGCCCCTGAATGGCGAATATGAGCTCCTGCGGCGATTGCCGCAGGGAGCCTGAGGACGGTGGCAGGCAAAGAGATGGAAGTCTCTCTGCCTGCCCCAGAACTTTGTGGGGGGTAGGTGGGCTCCCCGGGTGCCAGGCAGCACAGGCTGCCCCCCCGGGGGTGCCAGCAGGGGACCGTATATTCGCTATACCCGATCGTAACGATCGGGTGCAGTGAATATATGAATATGTAATGAGCGGCTCGGATCCGGCGCCCCCTGCTGGCTGCTGTGTAAAAAAAAAATATATATATATTTTTTAAAATTAAATATATATTCATGTGCTTACAGCACATGAATAAAAATAGCATGCCCCTCCTCAGAATAAAATTCCTGATTTTTTTACACCAAATGTAAAAAACAAAACACTTTATTTTAAAAGTTCACATTCCACTTCACCATAAAAAGATAGCGATTGCTACTCGGTGAATCATGGTGAAAAAAACCTTGAAATGTATTCGCCATGTGGTCACTGAATAGGGTGATTCACCGTTTTAGTCAGAAATTCGCCAAACAGCACAAATTCGCCATAAAAACATGGCGAATCAGGCTCATTGAATACCGCCCATTGTGGGGGAAATTTACTAAAGGAAATTTGTAAAAAAAAATGGGTGTATTTGTATCCAGAAATACATTTATTTTTGACATTTACTATTCCGAAAATACGGCAATTCGTAGTCGTATTGATGTGCTATCAATACGAATTGCCGTATTTCCGGGATAGTAAATGTCAAAAATAAGAGTATTTCTGGATACAAATACACCTATTTTTTACAAATTTCCTTTAGTAAATTTCCCACTGTCTGTCAGCCATCTGGATACTACATATAGTAGCCAGTTCCTATTTGTTGGCTTAGTGATAGTAATAAAACTCAATAGAGCAAACATATACCAAGAGGAACAGTGTAATAATAAAAATGACTAAACATACCACTGATGTACTGTATTTGTCAACACTAAAAGGAGACGGAGAGAGCCTGGCTTAGCCCTGCTGCTCCTATTGCGGGCTAAGCCAGGCTGAATGAATGGAAATAATCCCGGCACAGCACATGATGCTTCCCATCACACACATTCCATGTGTCCCATATGATACACTACTCTAATGCTGCTTCTAACGTTTGCAGACTTCCATCCACCGGTTCATCACTAGGCAAAGGGGTAGCAGTGCAGTCTACAGATAACCTTTCCCACTTCTCAGCAGCAGCTACTGTGACTCCCCCGACCATTTCCCCTCCCTCTGGTTGGAATAATATTCACAGTTTTTCAGTATACTTTCAGTAAAATAGGAGCTTGAAATACATAAACTTGTACCATATGTACTTCCTAAAACACATCAAATATTCAGATTTTTTTTTAATGCTAACAGATGCTATATTACACAATGATACTTTCATGTAATAGTGAAATAGTTCAATGGGGCAGATGTATTAAAGTGGAAGGTGATAATGCTCCAGCCAATCTGCTACAGTATGTTTGAAAAATGACAGTTAAGAGTTGATTTACTGGTGCATTACCACCTTCCACTTTACTTCTTCACCAGGCTTAGTAAATCTGCCCCAATAATATCAATAAGCAAGAGCTAATAATAATACTGATAGTTATGCAAAGCCATAATGTCAGTGTTCCGCACTTTTATGCAATATGGATCTCACTATCCACAGCTTGGATCCAGCTACCATCAGTAAATCCTACAGGTTAAAACAATGGTTTTCTATAGAAGTAACACGTTCTAACATTAATTGACAGCTATATTGCAGTGTCCATACAATTATTAAGTACTTTGTTGCATTTAGCACAAAATATTGGTTTGGACTAATCCAGTGATTGCACAATAGTATGAATGTCCTCATATCCAACTATGTAGACACTTGACATAGCTTTCAGTACTACAGGTGCCAGACTGATCGGTTGTTTTTCTTGTAGCATATAATCTAGGCACACAGCATGGATTCAGTCTCTCAGCCACACAAATTATGTCTGGAATGGGTATCCCAGTCTCCTTCTTACAGTTCCACTATTCTCTCTCCATTCCTACAGCAAGGTCCTATGGAAGTCAGGTTATTTATTTAAGTCAAAGTTTACTTTATTATGCGAACTGGCTGCGCCATTCTCTGACGCTACTTAACGATCAATAAGTAAATGTCCAGAAATATGTTGTTATGTATTTGTATGTACAGGGCTGGAGGCGTGGCTAAAAGGACAGCAACCATTTTCCTTAACTAACAATGGATCACCGCATGGAAGGGGCCATTTTGGGATGGACAATACAAAGCACACGTTGTCGGACATTTTGGCATAGACAATACAAAGCATACGTTGTCGGACATTTTGTCTAACAAACTGACAATAGGTCACGCCCTAACCTCATGGTTGCCAGAAGGAATCCATATCACACTGACCTTCCATACAAAGCTATTTTTTCAGCACATTTATAACATTCAATGATAACCCTGAACTGACTGCACATCCAACCATCAATCCACAGTATAATTACACTGTTTCATCTTAAACCACTTTCCTGTTTCTGGGATACACTAGTTCTACTGCTTCACATTGCAAACAGCAAATTACCACCAAACGGCATTATGGCCCTTATTCTGGTTGGTGCGGCCGGAGCCGCACACGGTGCTCCGGCCGCACAAACCAAACCCCGCCCACGAGACGGATCGCCACGGCCGTCCGTACACGGACGGCTGGCGATCCGCATAAAAATGGTGGGGCGTACGCCTCCACCATGGTGGGAGCTGCCCCCTGCATTCGATGGTCGTCGACCATCGAAGGCAGGGCCGCACGCCACAGCAGCTCCCGCAAGCTGAGACCACACGGACAATCGTCCGTGTGATAGCTTGTATGGGGGCTGAGAGCTGACATCCGGCGACGTCAGCTTTCCGCCCCCATCAGTGGCGTCATACCCTGATTAGCATGCATACGCCCCGCGTTTGCATGGGAACGCCCATGAAACGCGGGGCGTATACATAGGGAAATGAGGGTATGAAGCCCCTCACGCCCCTATACGCCCCCTTTGCGGCGGACGAAATACGTCTGCGGCGAATGGGGCTGCACATGCGCAGATTGACCTCTGCGCATGTGCAGACTAAAAACATCGGCGGTACGGCCGCACGCGGGCCGTACCGTCCGATTCAGAATAAGGGCCTATGTTATAATCACAACCTTTTTACACTCATGCATTTAACTCTCTCATGTTCAACAACCATGTTAAGCCTACAACATATGCATCTGTTTTTGAGCTATAATGTATTCTCTAAATAATGCCCCTAACTGGCACTATACAATCAAGACCTTGCTATACAATAATCCATTACATTTGCTAGGGAGCCATGTTACAACAACAGTACCCATATATATATATATATATATATATATATATATATATATATATATATATATATATATATATATAAAGTGAGTCTCAGAACGGCACTCAAAAGGTTAAGCAAAATGTAGCAGCGGTGCAGGGTCCATAAAGTTTAAGATACAGCACTTACCCAACCTCAATAGGAAAGGACCAGACCAGCACTCAGTTCGTGATGAAAAAAACGTGTGTATTCAAGTAAAGTACAACATAGTCATAAACAGACAGCAGGGCTGACCCGACAGCCGTTTCAACCGGAACCCTGTCCGGTTTTCTTCAGGGGTGACACAGAATGAACAAAGCAAGTTTAAATAGCAGATAAACAGGCGCCAAACCCGCCTTGAGCCTCGGCTCCGGGAGCTGTCAATCAGGACCACGGGCGGTGTGCAGAGGTTTGTTTACGGTACCCTAGTTACCAGGGGGGTGTGCGGGCGCGTCATCAGGGAACCCCTGTGACGTGTCTTGCAGTTGTTCCTGCGCCCCGTTGTCTATGTTCCGTGCGCAACTAAGTCATACTGTGGGGAAGCGCTAATAGATGACAAGCACGCTGAACTCCCAGTGTGAGTGAACTGTGGCAGTCAGGCGAGGTGTTTGAGGGGGACAAGGACGTGGACCATGGAAGTGGAAAAGAGTTGGTGAGAAAGTACATCTGGTGAGCTACTGTGAGCTAATCGACACACGGCGGTGTCCACTCCTGCTGTTTAAGCAGAATATACAATGCAACAAACGGGCTTAGTACTGTTACATGGGTATTGCATGCTGGTGTAAACATGGAGAAAGCAGGCATGACATCTGGAGAGCAAATCGACACACAGCGGTGTCGGCTCATGCTCTTGAGCACTCAGTGGTGCCACATAATAATAATTGCATAGCATGCATGATAAAAGTACAAGGTGGCAAACACTCGGCGGCGCTACCATTAGTATCCACATTAGACCAGACCATACATCATCCATAATAGACTACTGTTAAGGATATGTGTTTGATATGCATTTAAAAGGATGTGATTACAGGTGCAGGTATCCACGTATGACCAATGCACCTGAACACACCTGTGAAGGATGTACTATGTATGTTGGTGTATGTGTAACTTGCTAAGTGATAGCAAGAGTATTTAAACCACTTGTGAACAAATGATGGTCTCTGGTTGATATTCGAGAGTCAGTGAGTAAAGTACACTCAGGTACTGTTCGTGACGGGATTACAGAAAGCATCCCATTTTCCAGTCCTCATTGAGTCCTAGAGGGGCCAGTGTCTTCAGTCGAAAGATCCACTGAAGTTCACAGTGTAGGAGTCGCTTGTCGCGGTCTCCACCACGTCTCAGTGGTGGTATGTGGTCAATCAAATGGCATTTCAGCTGCCCAACGTTATGTTTGTACTCCAAGAAGTGTCTAGCCACTGGTAAATGTTTAAGGTCCAATTGTTCCTTGCTGGGAATGAAACATTTTTTGATCGAAGATCTATGTTGACTGACGCGTTCTTTAATCATTCGCGTGGTCTTGCCCACATAGACCAGGTTGCAAGGACAAGTCAAAGCATAAATAACGTATCGGCTATTGCAATCTAGCCTATGGCGCATGATATATTCAGCACCATCAGTGGGATTTTTGAATTTGTTGCCAGTCACCAAGAATTGGCAGTTGCTGCAACCAGGACATCTGTAAACTCCATTTTTTCGAGTTAGCCAGTTCCTTTTGGGGACAATATTGTTGCTAATGTCCGTTACTACTAGCATATCCTTCAGATTCAGGCCTCGTCTGTATGCAAATCTAGGTGGCACTTTGAGCACTGGTTCGAGTGTGGGGTCTGTTGCTAACAGGTGCCAATGTTCAAGGATCTTGGATTTGATATGTCTTGACGCCACAGTATATGTGCTACAGAAGTTGAGTCTCCCCTCACCCTGTTTAACGTCACTTGTCTTTTGAGCAAGTAGTGACTCTCTTTTCAGTTTAAAAACCCTTTGTAGGGCATTATCTACTTCAGTCTTCCTGTAGCCTCTATCTAGGAAGCGTTGGCCCATACTGGCCAATGCCTGCATTAGATTTGTTGGGTCAGAATTGATGCGGCACACTCTCATCATCTGTGAGAATGGTAAGCCATTTTTCAGTGCATCAGGGTGAAAACTATCCGCATGCAGGAGAGTATTCTTGTCCGTGCTCTTGGTGAAAACTGTAGTAGTGATTAGTCCTTTTGTAAGGGACACGCTCACATCTAGATAGCTGATGTTGACTCTGCTGAAGTTAATGGTGAATCTTATTTTGCCTGGAAGGGAATTCAAATGGTCAACAAATTTCAGTAGGGTGCTCTCACCCCCAGTCCACAGGATAAATAGATCATCTATATATCTTACATATAGTCCAGTATGTTGCCAGAATTCTTGATTCCCATAGATATGGAGTTCTTCATAGGCCGCCATAAAGAGATTGGCATACGATGGGGCCATGTTGGACCCCATCGCAGTGCCCTGGCGCTGCAGAAAGAAACTGTTGAGAAAGAGGAAATAGTTTTTGTTTAATATGACTTCCATAAGCAGGGTAAGGTAGTCTACTGGAGGGCCAGAATAGTGTTCGCTCTTGATAATAAATTCGCGATTGGCTTTGATCCCTAGGTCATGGGGAATGTTCGTATATAGGCTGGACACATCAAGTGTGACCAGCAGCGTGTCTTCAGGCAAGGTTGTTATCGTATTCAGTCTTCGTAAGAAATCGGTTGTGTCACTGATGAAGCTCTTTGTGTGTGTGACAACTGGCTGTAAGTGAAAATCTACAAGCTGATGACACGCCCGCACACCCCCCTGGTAACTAGGTTACCGTAAACAAACCTCTGCACACCGCCCGTGGTCCTGATTGACAGCTCCCGGAGCCGAGGCTCAAGGCGGGTTTGGCGCCTGTTTATCTGCTATTTAAACTTGCTTTGTTCATTCTGTGTCACCCCTGAAGAAAACCGGACAGGGTTCCGGTTGAAACGGCTGTCGGGTCAGCCCTGCTGTCTGTTTATGACTATGTTGTACTTTACTTGAATACACACGTTTTTTTCATCACGAACTGAGTGCTGGTCTGGTCCTTTCCTATTGAGGTTGGGTAAGTGCTGTATCTTAAACTTTATGGACCCTGCACCGCTGCTACATTTTGCTTAACCTTTTGAGTGCCGTTCTGAGACTCACTTTGTACACTTCCTATTAAGAGGACTGGCACCGTACACTGTCTTGTGCTACAACCACGGTGGCCCATCCAACCACCAGAGTTACTAGCACTCGCAACTTTATCTTTCACTGCTGCAGTGCTTTTATTACGCTGCATTTAAATCATCCCTTTTTTCTATATTTTGTTCTATTTTTGTTTGTTCTCCACGTAACCACCTTCATACTCTCATTCCCTGCCAACCAACGGGTACTCCAATCCTAAATGTCTACACCACCAGCACTAGACTTAACGACGGCATTGCAATTTTCAGAAGCTGATAAAAACCGCATCCTATTTACGGATACGGACTCTTTGCTATTCAACAAGGATACACCAGATGAAGCGTACCAGGACCTACTTAAACTCAGCAAGCGTGAGATAGAACTGCAACTTCATGGCCTTACCCTTTCGCAATATTATAAGGAACAACTAATTCCTAGAGGTTTCAGGATCCACAATCAACCTACCCTAGGACGACATAATAATGATTTCTGTTTAAAATGGTGCAATATCCTAAACAAATGTTCTCACGACCTAATGCTATTGGTGATAGAACAAACGGGAATTGATTTGACAACAATTAAAGGAGAGATCACAGACCTCCAAGCTACAGAACCCTACAGAGCACTACAATCACCTGATTGCGAACTTCTGAGAAAACTGGATGATGAGCTGTTGAAATTCAAAGAAAACCTATTAAAATTCAAAAAAAACAAATATAAGCAGGTCAAATTAGACTATAAAGAGAACAGAGTCTACACCTGGTTCTCAAGATTGGAAAATCGCAGATTCCGACCACAATTCAGGAGGGGAGGAGCTCGCCGTCAGAACGTCCAATTCACAGACATCGAAAGTCATTCCCAGACTTCTGCTAGTGATTCAGACGTACCAAGCACCTCAGCCCAGGAAGCGCAGTATCTTGCACGCTCAGACCGTCAGAGAAAACCTCCAAAAAACCCCTTATACCCACCCGCAGGGGTGGGAGGAAAAGAAAAAAGAAGGGAGAACAAATAGCAAGTGGATCAGTTCTATACAACTTGTCACGACATCAATTGAACGAAGCTGAAATTTCTCTACTAAATAAAGGACTGTCCTTTGTGCCCACTTTAAAGCAGGACCAATTCTCCTGGCAGGTGGACATGTTTAAACTTGGCAGACAGCTTCGACTCAAAGATTTTTTTTTAAAAAACCAGGCACCCCAACCTCATATGGTGACTATGAACACCATCAATCCACTCAAACGGACCAGCACTTTTGATCCACCATTAATCAATGCCTCAGTCAACACTTTTTTGAGAGTCCTCAAAAGAGATACTTGTCCTTATATAGAAAAACAGAAAATCTCATTTCATAACATCAGTAAAGAAGAGAAACTAGCCATCAATACTCTGAAAGAGGACAAGGACCTTATCATAAGAGCCGCAGACAAGGGTGGGGGCATTGTGCTACTGGACCGTACATATTACATCAAAGAGGCTCTCAATCAATTAGCAGATGCGGATTGCTATCTACCACTGGACTATGACCCCACATGGAGGTACAAAAAAGAAATAGATGCGATTATCCAATTGGGTGTCGCCAATCGACACATTGACAAAGATACTGCTGATTTTCTGACCCAACCAAATCCAGTGATACCGATACTGTATACGCTACCAAAGGTTCACAAATCTTTGGTAGAACCACCAGGTCGACCGATCATATCGGCAAGAGGTTCACTGTGTCAACCTCTTTCCCAGCTTGTAGATTTTCACTTACAGCCAGTTGTCACACACACAAAGAGCTTCATCAGTGACACAACCGATTTCTTACGAAGACTGAATACGATAACAACCTTGCCTGAAGACACGCTGCTGGTCACACTTGATGTGTCCAGCCTATATACGAACATTCCCCATGACCTAGGGATCAAAGCCAATCGCGAATTTATTATCAAGAGCGAACACTATTCTGGCCCTCCAGTAGACTACCTTACCCTGCTTATGGAAGTCATATTAAACAAAAACTATTTCCTCTTTCTCAACAGTTTCTTTCTGCAGCGCCAGGGCACTGCGATGGGGTCCAACATGGCCCCATCGTATGCCAATCTCTTTATGGCGGCCTATGAAGAACTCCATATCTATGGGAATCAAGAATTCTGGCAACATATTGGACTATATGTAAGATATATAGATGATCTATTTATCCTGTGGACTGGGGGTGAGAGCACCCTACTGAAATTTGTTGACCATTTGAATTCCCTTCCAGGCAAAATAAGATTCACCATTAACTTCAGCAGAGTCAACATCAGCTATCTAGATGTGAGCGTGTCCCTTACAAATGGACTAATCACTACTACAGTTTTCACCAAGAGCACGGACAAGAATACTCTCCTGCATGCGGATAGTTTTCACCCTGATGCACTGAAAAATGGCTTACCATTCTCACAGATGATGAGAGTGTGCCGCATCAATTCTGACCCAACAAATCTAATGCAGGCATTGGCCAGTATGGGCCAACGCTTCCTAGATAGAGGCTACAGGAAGACTGAAGTAGATAATGCCCTACAAAGGGTTCTCAAACTGAAAAGAGAGTCACTACTTGCTCAAAAGACAAGTGACGTTAAACAGGGTGAGGGGAGACTCAACTTCTGTAGCACATATACTGTGGCGTCAAGACATATCAAATCCAAGATCCTTGAACATTGGCACCTGTTAGCAACAGACCCCACACTCGAACCAGTGCTCAAAGTGCCACCTAGATTTGCATACAGACGAGGTCCGAATCTGAAGGATATGCTAGTAGTAACGGACATTAGCAACAATATTGTCCCCAAAAGGAACTGGCTAACTCGAAAAAATGGAGTTTACAGATGTCCTGGTTGCAGCAACTGCCAATTCTTGGTGACTGGCAACAAATTCAAAAATCCCACTGATGGTGCTGAATATATCATGCGCCATAGGCTAGATTGCAATAGCCGATACGTTATTTATGCTTTGACTTGTCCTTGCAACCTGGTCTATGTGGGCAAGACCACGCGAATGATTAAAGAACGCGTCAGTCAACATAGATCTTCGATCAAAAAATGTTTCATTCCCAGCAAGGAACAATTGGACCTTAAACATTTACCAGTGGCTAGACACTTCTTGGAGTACAAACATAACGTTGGGCAGCTGAAATGCCATTTGATTGACCACATACCACCACTGAGACGTGGTGGAGACCGCGACAAGCGACTCCTACACTGTGAACTTCAGTGGATCTTTCGACTGAAGACACTGGCCCCTCTAGGACTCAATGAGGACTGGAAAATGGGATGCTTTCTGTAATCCCGTCACGAACAGTACCTGAGTGTACTTTACTCACTGACTCTCGAATATCAACCAGAGACCATCATTTGTTCACAAGTGGTTTAAATACTCTTGCTATCACTTAGCAAGTTACACATACACCAACATACATAGTACATCCTTCACAGGTGTGTTCAGGTGCATTGGTCATACGTGGATACCTGCACCTGTAATCACATCCTTTTAAATGCATATCAAACACATATCCTTAACAGTAGTCTATTATGGATGATGTATGGTCTGGTCTAATGTGGATACTAATGGTAGCGCCGCCGAGTGTTTGCCACCTTGTACTTTTATCATGCATGCTATGCAATTATTATTATGTGGCACCACTGAGTGCTCAAGAGCATGAGCCGACACCGCTGTGTGTCGATTTGCTCTCCAGATGTCATGCCTGCTTTCTCCATGTTTACACCAGCATGCAATACCCATGTAACAGTACTAAGCCCGTTTGTTGCATTGTATATTCTGCTTAAACAGCAGGAGTGGACACCGCCGTGTGTCGATTAGCTCACAGTAGCTCACCAGATGTACTTTCTCACCAACTCTTTTCCACTTCCATGGTCCACGTCCTTGTCCCCCTCAAACACCTCGCCTGACTGCCACAGTTCACTCACACTGGGAGTTCAGCGCGCTTGTCATCTATTAGCGCTTCCCCACAGTATGACTTAGTTGCGCACGGAACATAGACAACGGGGCGCAGGAACAACTGCAAGACACGTCACAGGGGTTCCCTGATGACGCGCCCGCACACCCCCCTGGTAACTAGGTTATTATTGAACAAGATTTATCTGCCAGTTCCTCTAGATGTTCTAACTGGATATTATACTATGATACAAAAGCTCACCTATTCTAGCTGCTGCATGCCATCACAGGGTGACATAAAGGGCTCCATAGATACTATAGTAAACACACCCAGCACACCATAGACCTGCAGCCATCTGCCATCTTCCTCAATATCAACATTTTAAACATTACACTAACCTACAATGGCTTGCTATGCTGAATCTTAATGATCACAAATCATTACAGCTACAATTAAGTACGTTCTAATCACCAAACTGTCCACTCCGTGCCCACTCCAATCACAGACACAATCCTCACCCATCCAGCAATTTGTACCTGACTAAACATATATAAAGTTACCAGACTACTATCGTCTATCCTTTTCCAAAATCATGAGTCCTGTTAATGAAATGAAACTATAAGATACTTATCACATTTTTCCTCGAGTGTCTAGACCCATTGCGACAAACCTCTCCTTTCCAAAGCACACGTTGAACTGAGCTCTTCACAGGAGTTGTTCCATAGTTTTACCAGGTGTGCCGTTGGAAGATGGAGGAAGGGGCTGGACAGGATGTTCCATTGTTCTAGAAACTGGTTTCTCCATGCAACACTGTCTCAATAGCCTACAGACACACCCACTACCACTGTATCTGAGATGTCCTGTTATAAACTGAAAATGACTATAAAATGTGTCTGCAATGTGATATGAAATTCTAATAACTGTCATCGGATAGCTAATCATGTGCAGATCATTTAGAGACTAAACATCGATGGTATGAGAACTATTTTTATCGGAAACTAGATTATGAGTAACAAGCAGAGCTGATATTTAGGTCAAAAATATGGAAATTAATATGCTACATTTCCTTGGTGTATCTGGACTTTGACAATCCAAGTAGCTTTTTCTCACCCACAAATCTGTAGTTGAGGACCTCTCTCTCTGACCAGTGTGTATGCAGACAATCCTGCTACTATTCCTGGTTCCAGTAGTCTTCAAATTAATAACAGCAACCTGCTAGACACACTGCTGCACAACATAACACCACCAGCTCCTCAGATATTTATGTTCTTTTCGGTGTCCTTGCATTTAATTTGTACAGACGCTATTCTGTCTGCTCTCTGCATCATGGGAGATGATGTCCAGGAGGGTCACCATTGCAACTGTCAATTACCATTATGATGCCTCACTCTACTTTATCACATGTCAAGGTATCATATATTTGGCCCAATGTCTTGGCGTTGAGCAGCACATTACCTTTTTAAGATGAGCATTAGACCTCATTATGGGAACAGAGCTGCTACATCAAGTATTCATTTAGCCCAAGCAATAAGTAAGTTGTGTATGGCATAGAACAGGCATGGTCAAACTATGGCCCTCCAGATGTTGTGCTACTACACATCCCAGCATGACTTGCCATAGTTTTTGCATTTCCTAATAGCAAACCTGTGGCAAGGCATGATGGGACTTGTAGTTTCATAACAGCTGGAGATGCCTGGCATAGAACATCTATGCTAAGTGCAGAATGTGATATACTCACTTAAACTGGCCATACACTTGGAAATTTATTGTGCTGTTTGGAACAAAAATCTGGTATTATTTGAATTACAGTTTTTGTCCGTTTTCCAGCATTTCCAAGCAAATTGTCAACTGTCATTTGCTCCCATAAATTACCAGATTGCGCAATAAATCTCCAAATTACATCGGTAGGTAGAGGACCAAATAACTGGTCAGGGTACCTGTATTCAAATTTTGGGTTGATATTAGCCCATTACTTTGAGTGGGAGCAGACATTCCATTGTCATAAGCCAAGCACAAATAAGTTCTTTCCAACAGACACTTGTACTGTAGTTCCTCCTGTACACACATTGTAGAATATTAGTCATAACTGATCTTTTTCTCTATGTAAACCATAAAATAGTTTTCGCATTAACACACTGCATATATATTGCCTGTGCTTGGCAGCAACAGGAACCTCCATTTTAAGCATAGCTCCAACAGAACAGTCACACTTTTATATATTTCCAGGTAAACATGTTATAAATTAATGTATTTACAAAAAAAGCTGCATTCTCTTTGCTACAAGTTTGTCCTTGTACATGTCTCTAACTTTCTAATCTCATTTTTGTTATTAAAGTAATTTGCAGATAACACACTTAATGGATTCCCATTGACTGGAGAAGCTCAAGTATTGAGTCCTTTCATTGTGTATTGTTGTTTTTTATTATTTATTTATTTATTTTTAATTATTACTTTAGTAGTTTCCTAATGTGTGATTATGTTTAGGTCTTTGCTCTGTAAGTCCTTAGAAGTGACAGCTCTTGGAGTAATTGTTTTCCCAGTACCTTGATTTATGGGTTCATTGTTTTCCTGTGGTTCCCTTAGCAACTGGCACACATATCTTTCATACTTTATTTTCTAAGCATTCACAATATGAAATACTGAAGCACATCAATTAAAGCACCACCATGAAACATACTTCGACATCACTAGATTTTTAAGGGCTGACTTTTATTTTATTTTTAACTTTTAATCTTTTTTTCCCCCCTTTCTTAAACTAAAATGTAAGAAAATAATATAAACCACAATCAAGCATATTGACAAACCACAAGGTAAATGGATCATAAAATTAAATTGTTGCTTCAAAATATATACTTCAGCATTTTTGCAAGCTGCATCATTTTAAATATAGTGTTCCTTTCAGCAGATATAGTTTTTGTGCTGCTGACTACTTTCTCGTCAACTGTATAATAATGTGCCATCATGTCAGTACAAAATTGTCTTTTTGTGATATAAAGCCTATGTACTTAAAGGAAAATGCTTGACACGAACGCAAAAATATCTTAAAAGTTGTACAGAAAAAGACCATATATTTTCTTTTTTCATGTAAGATGTGAACGTACTGCAGCATATTTCACATGCTAGTCTTTGATAAGCCACTAACCAGTTGGTTAGAAGATATTGGAGACCGGTGAACTATCTAAACAGTCAAACATTACGATTAATCCTCCAGGTTTTGAAAAAAATATCTGCGGAAGTGCTGCAAGGAGTCTCTGTACTGTATATTTTTAATCCTTGACATGGTACACTGACAGCAATAACTCTTTGGGGTGTATTCAATGCCGCGGAGAGTGGCCAGCGAGGGGGTTAAACAGCGAGGATTGCAGAAAACCAGTGATCCTCGCTGTTTAACCCCCGCACCGGCCGCTCGCTCTATTCAATGTTCTGGGGAAATCCTCGCCAAAACAGCAAGACCCGCGGCTAATGCAGGAAACTCGCTGTATTTAGCCGCCAGTCTCGCTGGTTCAGGAGCCGCATACCCCAAATTCCCCCTCGCTCAAAAAATGGAGCGAGGGGGAATTGGCGTATAAGGGGGGGCTGCGTTGAATACTGTCAGGGTAAGTGGTGACAGCGAGCAGGAAGCTCTGCTCGCTGTCACCACTCGCCCAAAGCATTGAATACCTGCCTTTGAGTGCCAATGTTGCTGTGAGAGATCCGCAGAATATCCTTTGAAAATTCCAGCGCCGCTCACAGTGACTGTTTTTTTTTTTTTTTTTTGTGCAATATTTATCTTAACGTCAATTAATTGACTTGGCTGTATTTGTGTTTATTCATACTAAAAGAAAAGTCATTGTGAGCGAAGATGGCATTTTTAGCGGATATTTTGAGGATCGCTCACAGTTACTCATAGGCTTAAGGATGAATTAGAAATTAACTGAATAGTATATGCACTAGTTTGGGCAAAGTAATTGTTAGGCGCCATACCTGGCGTCGCCGGCGTCCGGGTCTTCTAGCAGCGTCTGTGCTGTTAGGACGGCGGCCATCTTCCGGCGCGCGTCATCAAGCTTCGGGGACGTTGCTAGGCAACGCCCCGAACTTCCGCTTTGTCCGTTCCTGCAGGGGGAAGACTCTGCAGGACGGACAGGAAATGACCTCACTACAGGGGGCGGCTAATTCAAATATAAGCCGGCGTCTGTATCAGACAGACGCCGGTTATAGCGTTCCTGCAAGCCCTTGCTAGATCGTGTTCCTGGTTCTGAAGCCCTCTGGGTGGATTCTGTTTTCCTGTGTCTGCAGTGCCGTGATCCTCGTTTCCCCAGGTGACTGTGCTGTCAGAGTTGTCATCCCGGACAGCCTGGAGAAGTCTGTCTCTGGTCTACCATCTTCCAGATAAGTCAGGGGTCACCCTGTGTGCTATCCTGTCATTTCTTTATATTCCACCTTTGAAGCATTGTTGCTGTCGCATTCCAGAGGGTCAGGGGTTACCCTGTGTATCCCCCTGTAATTATTGTATATTCCATCTCTTGGGCATTGTTGCCTGCTATTTACACTTTGTATTACCATTCCGCATTGTTGCGTCCTATCAGGGGTTACCTCATATTATCATCACCCCTCGGGGAACCCAGGGCCCCTATCCTAGTGGGGTTAGTCAGATTGTCCCCTTGCTCTCTTCTGGCCTTGGTGAGCGTGTTGTCACATATAAAGACCAGGTGGCATCGGGGTTGGAGCCGGACTAACCAGCTCCTTCGGACGCGGCTATTATTGGCGAAGCCTAGTTCAGCACACGTCCGCCAACCCCAGCTCGAGGCAACGGAGGTAGGGTAGGATAGGTGGTCCCTGTTCCCTTACATTATAACCGGCCCAAAAAGAGATAAGAGATCCTCTACAGTACAGGAGGAATTGTTTTGTGTCATTATGGACCCCACAGCAGGGAGTCCAGCCCAAGTACTCTCTGACCAGGTCCGTCTCCTCACGCAGCAGATGGTGGAGTTGTCTCTGCGAGTGGAGACACAGGAGGAGGTTAGAAGAGTCACACCTGCTTTACCCCAACTAGTAAAAGAGCCTAAGTTAAACCTACCCGATCGCTTCTCTGGCGACCGGAAACAGTTTTTCAACTTTAGGGAGAGCTGCAAACTGTACTTTCGTCTCCGTCCTATATCCTCAGGCTCCGAGGCTCAGAAGGTTGGGGTAGTGATCTCCCTACTCCAAGGGGATCCACAGACCTGGGCTTTTGGATTAGGGGCAGATAGTCCTGAGCTCAGGACTGTGGAGGCATTTTTTACGGCTATGGGGGTGCTTTATGATGATCCCGATAAGGCAGCTTCCGCCGAGGCACATATTAGGGCCTTAAAACAAGGTCGCCGCACTGCAGAGTCTTATTGCGCTGAATTTAGGCGCTACGCTGGGGATACCACCTGGAATGATCCTGCACTGCGGAGCCAATTCCGCCTTGGCCTGGCAGATCAGGTGAAGGATTTCTTGGTGCAGTATCCGGCAGCTGCCTCCTTAGATGAATTGATGCAGTTGGTAGTTCGTATCGACAGGCGCATCAGGGAGAGGCGTTCTGAGCGAGAGCTTCCCTCCTGCCCGCTTGCTGATACAGGGGGAGAACTCATGGGTGGAACGGAGGAACCCATGCAGATTGGCGCTTCTCGCTTATCCAACCAAGAGAAGGCACGCCGTCGTTCTCTGGGGTTGTGTCTATACTGTGGGGGTAAAGGGCACCTTGTGGGCACATGCCCAGAACGTCCGGGAAACGCCAAGGCCTAGGGGTTAGGGGAGGAATCCTCTTAGGCCAATCTTGGTTGTCTCCCAATAACTCACTGTTATTATTAGTGTGTTTAGGTCTAGGGGTTCAACGATGGGAATCCAAAGCGTTTGTGGACAGTGGGGCGGCGGGGAATTTCATCGATTCCCGGTTTGTCCGGGATCTTGCCATTCCACTAGTTCCACTGTCATCTGAGTTATCTGTGTTCGGCTTGGATGGGAGTCTTCTTCCCAAGGGCCGGATTTCTCATCGGACCGTGCCGCTAGACCTAAACATAGGCGTCACTCATTCTGAAAGAGTGGAATTTTTTGTTATCCATAGTCCCTTGGCACCGGTGGTGTTAGGCTTACCTTGGTTAAGATTACATAACCCCCACTTCGATTGGCAGACTGGGGAATTGCTGCGGTGGGGTAGGTCATGCGCTGACTCTTGTCTACACCTCCCTGTCAGAGTTTCTAGTCTTGTCAATTCCTTACTCCCGGTGCCTTATGCTTCTTTTGCGGATGTATTCTCCAAAAAGGAGGCTGATACATTACCACCCCATCGACCGTACGACTGTGCCATTACTCTTCTCCCACAGGCTAAGTTACCTAAGGGTCGCCTGTACTCCTTGTCGCTCCCCGAGGCTAAGGCTATGGAGGAGTATATAGCTGAAAATTTAAAGAAGGGGTTTATACGTCCCTCAAAGTCTCCGGTGGGGGCGGGGTTTTTTTTTGTTGGCAAGAAAGATGGGACCTTACGTCCATGTATAGATTACAGACAACTTAACTTGATCTCAGTCAAGAACTCATACCCGTTGCCTTTGATTTCTGTATTGTTCGATCAACTTCGCTCCGCCACAGTATTTTCAAAGATCGATCTCCGAGGGGCGTATAATTTGATAAGAATTAAGGCCGGGGATGAGTGGAAGACCGCTTTTAACACTCACACAGGACATTATGAATATCTTGTCATGCCCTTTGGATTGGCTAATGCTCCTGCTGTCTTCCAAGACTTCATTAACGACGTCCTTCGGGATTTCCTGGGTATTTTTGTCGTTGTGTATCTTGACGACATTTTGATTTTTTCTTCTTCCCTGGAGGAACATAGAGTACATGTTAAGGAGGTATTGCAGAAACTTAGGGAGAATTGTCTCTATGCTAAACTCGAAAAATGCGAGTTTGAAGTCCGTAGTATTTCCTTCTTGGGGTACATTATTTCCCCGGAGGGGTTCTGTATGGATCCCATCAAGGTTCAGGCTATCAAGGATTGGGTACAGCCCACCACTCTCAGAGCAGTCCAGAGGTTTCTGGGTTTCACAAATTACTATCGCAGGTTCATCCCTACATTCTCAGATATTGTGGCACCCATCGTAGCACTTACTAAGAAGGGTGCTGATCCTGCGGTGTGGTCTACTGAGGCCTGTAGATCTTTTCGCCATCTCAAAGAGGCATTTGTTTCCGCCCATATTTTACGTCATCCTGATCCTGATAGGCCTTTCATTTTAGAGGTAGACGCCTCGGAGATTGGCATTGGGGCGGTTCTGTCTCAGGTAGATCCTAATGATGGTCTTCTTCATCCTTGTGCCTTCCATTCTCGGAAATTCTCTTCCGCAGAACGCAATTACGATGTGGGGAATAGGGAACTCCTTGCCGTAAAATGTGCTTTAGAGGAGTGGAGGCACTGGTTGGAGGGAGCCAAATTTCAAGTGACCATTTTTACGGATCATAAGAACCTCTCCTATCTTCAGGATGCCAAGAGGCTGAATGCCCGTCAGGCAAGGTGGGCATTGTTCTTTTCACGATTTAATTTTCTTATCACTTTCAGGCCAGGTTCCAGGAATACTAAGGCAGACGCCTTGTCTAGGAGCTTTTTGGGTCTCCAGGATAGGGAATTAATACCAGAACCCATTATTCCTTCGGCCCGGATTTGTGTGGGTATCACTCAGACTCTCTTAGATAGAGTCCTACTGGCACAATCAGAAGCACCCGAGCTCACTCCCGCGGGGAGATTGTTCATTCCCTCCAGACTACGAGAGAGGGTACTGGGCGAGTTTCATACACTCAAGACTGCAGGTCACCCGGGTACATCCAAGACATTGGAATTAATTTCTCGTTCAGTATGGTGGCCATCGATGAGGGGAGATGTGGAGTCTTTTGTCAAATCTTGTGAGGTCTGTGCCAGAAACAAGGCCCTCCGCACCCCACCCACGGGTCAACTTCTCCCTTTATCATGCCCTGTAAAACCATGGACCCACATTTCCATGGATTTTATTGTGGATTTGCCCTGTTCTTCTGGGCATGATACCATCTGGGTGGTAGTGGACCGCTTTAGTAAGATGGCTCATTTTATTCCTCTTGTCGGGCTTCCCTCCGCCCAGAGACTGGCTGCATTATTTGTGCTTCATGTCTTTCGTCTTCATGGCCTTCCGGTGGACATTGTATCTGATAGAGGGGTACAATTTGTCGCCAGGTTTTGGAGGTTACTCTGTGTTGCCTTGGGCATCAACCTCAGTCCATCTTCAGGGTATCATCCCCAGTCGAATGGGCAGACGGAGAGAGTGAATCAGTCCCTGGAACAATTTTTAAGATGTTACGCATCCAAATGCCAGAACAATTGGTCGGAGGATTTGCCATTGGCAGAATTTGCATATAATAATGCTTGGCATTCAGCCTCCAAGATGTCTCCGTTTTTTTGTAATTCTGGTCAACATCCCAGAGCCAATTCGTTTCATTCCGGAGCCCCTGGGGGTGGTTCTTGGTTGTCACAGAAAAGGGCCATTTGGAACAAGGTTCATAAGGCTCTTCTTGCGTCTTCTTCATCTGCCAAGCGGTTCTCCGATCGACACAGGAGTCCTTGCCCGTTTAGAGTAGGAGACTGGGTTTGGCTTTCTACCAGGAACATTAAGCTTCGTCAGGTCTCTCATAGACTTGGTCCCCGCTTTATTGGCCCCTTTAGGATTATCAGGCAGGTTAATCCAGTGGCTTTTAGGCTCCAACTTCCCCGAACCATGAGGATTCATAATACTTTTCATTGCTCCCTATTCAAACAGGCCTCGCGACCCAGGCGCCAGGGTCCTGCACCTATCCTTGTCCAGGGTCACAAGGAGTTCGTGGTGGAGAGGATCTTGGATTCTAAAGTGATCCGCAATCAGCTCAGGTTTTTAGTCCATTGGAAAGGATACGGTCCCGAGGAGAGGTCCTGGATTCCGGACAATGAACTCCATGCTCCTTCCTTGAAAAGGAGGTTCTTTGAAGAATTCCCTCATAAACCCAGGGTTGGGGGTCCCTTGACCCCTCCTCAAGGGGGGGGTACTGTTAGGCGCCATACCTGGCGTCGCCGGCGTCCGGGTCTTCTAGCAGCGTCTGTGCTGTTAGGACGGCGGCCATCTTCCGGCGCGCGTCATCAAGCTTCGGGGACGTTGCTAGGCAACGCCCCGAACTTCCGCTTTGTCCGTTCCTGCAGGGGGAAGACTCTGCAGGACGGACAGGAAATGACCTCACTACAGGGGGCGGCTAATTCAAATATAAGCCGGCGTCTGTATCAGACAGACGCCGGTTATAGCGTTCCTGCAAGCCCTTGCTAGATCGTGTTCCTGGTTCTGAAGCCCTCTGGGTGGATTCTGTTTTCCTGTGTCTGCAGTGCCGTGATCCTCGTTTCCCCAGGTGACTGTGCTGTCAGAGTTGTCATCCCGGACAGCCTGGAGAAGTCTGTCTCTGGTCTACCATCTTCCAGATAAGTCAGGGGTCACCCTGTGTGCTATCCTGTCATTTCTTTATATTCCACCTTTGAAGCATTGTTGCTGTCGCATTCCAGAGGGTCAGGGGTTACCCTGTGTATCCCCCTGTAATTATTGTATATTCCATCTCTTGGGCATTGTTGCCTGCTATTTACACTTTGTATTACCATTCCGCATTGTTGCGTCCTATCAGGGGTTACCTCATATTATCATCACCCCTCGGGGAACCCAGGGCCCCTATCCTAGTGGGGTTAGTCAGATTGTCCCCTTGCTCTCTTCTGGCCTTGGTGAGCGTGTTGTCACATATAAAGACCAGGTGGCATCGGGGTTGGAGCCGGACTAACCAGCTCCTTCGGACGCGGCTATTATTGGCGAAGCCTAGTTCAGCACACGTCCGCCAACCCCAGCTCGAGGCAACGGAGGTAGGGTAGGATAGGTGGTCCCTGTTCCCTTACAGTAATGTTTACCACACAAATATGAACAAAAGAAACAAACCAAGCACTTCTTGTGCGGCATTGGCAAGTGTGTATGCCCTTGCTGATGCCTGCCTCTCCCCTCCCGACGCCGCCAATATTGGCATCGGCGGGGATCTCCTAGTGTGTATGGGCCTTTACAGATGATGCTCTGATGTGGTAGGTAAACTTGGTATGATGTAGCTGTGCTCAGTGTGTGTGTTTACAGATGTCCTTATACATACTTCCTGCAGTCACACTAAGCAGCCCGATTGGCATGCCATATCACGTATGAATCTTTTAGTATAAAGCATCTTTTTTTTTAAATGCATCACAGTCACAGTGCATTTTCTGATCTTCTGATGACCGTGTATCACTGGCTAAATCTAGTTTGATCGCCGGTCAGGGCTAGTGTTCTAAGCGCACTGTTTGCTGAGCAATCTAGCATCGCTCCGATAACTCAGCAATATCTCCCTGTGTGTAGACCCCATTTCATATATTAAACTTCTCTATCTGTGTGTGACTAATGGGGCACACACATAGGAAGGGGTTTGATACGAATCCCGACAAGGGGGGGACGTGGATTGCACCCTTGCAGGCTTGCTGTGCTCGCCACGCAGCAGGCCCGGTGCCTTGCTACGCTCGGCACATTCATTTATTCTCCCTCTATGGGTGTCGTGGACACCCATAGAGGGAGAAAATGTCGGGATTCCGGCGTCGAGATTTTGAACGCCGGGATTATAACTGCATACCATAGGAAGATTTGAGCAAGAGGTGTGTTCTGAACAATTTAGCTTGGGAGATTTCCCAAATTTAGACTTCCCATACACACTGAGATTTGTGTAATGCGGAAAAGAAATGGGTTGGTATTACAAGAGTGAGAGTGATGTAGATCACTTCTTAAAATGTGGGTGCTTTGCAGTCTCTTGCTAAGCGATCTGACTAGATATATACTGTATGTCTGAATGATGTAAACTGGCGAAATCATCCTGCGGGGCATTGCTAAGGGGCATACACACTGAGTGATTTTGCTTAATTTCTAAGCGATATAGCCACATCGCTTGGAAATTAAGCAGATCTTCCTATGCGATTGGCCCATGAGTCTCTAAATCTGTGTATGAAGTTCTACAATGTAGCAGCAGCAGCAGCTTTTTGTCCAGTACAAGTTCTGTTCTGCTCGTTATACAGTCTCAGTCACACACTATATACAAGTGTCATATATCACATTAACCTGAACCGACTCCTGGTGCATATTAGTCACATTGCGATGCCAGACATTTCCAAATTTGTGTTGGACCTGGTGGCTCACTCACACCAGGCATTTCAGGCTGCACTGCATACTAAGGCTACATGTATCATCCGCTTGCTCAAACTGAGAACTACAGTATATACATGTAACCAAATTCTGCACTTGAAATTGTCACCTCTAATTCTCAGTTCTCTGCCTACTGTACGTCTATATACTGTCCTAGCACTCACTAAAAACTTTGCAGATAACTGCAATACTGCAAATGGCTGGTACATACTGTGGGAGGTTTGCATCACCAGAGACCCAAATTCTTCAGAAACTATTTGTTAAAGACACTGCGTGAAATATTAAAAAACTTGGAACTTTATTTGACAAGACCACGTTGTGAAACTGCAGTTTTCAGGCATCAAACATTCATACTCTAGGGCTCCAGTTTCCCGAAGAACAAAATGAAAAAAATTATCCTGTTGAGCTTTCTGAGGACATTCATTTGGTTTATTCTGTTTTTGAAACTGACTGTCAAACTGTTTTCTTCAAACATTGACAGATTTCCCTCTAACCACTTCTCCACTAACCCTTCCCTGGTATCCTGCTGTTGTATTTCCAGGCTGTTTGAGAGGGAGGATTGCACTTTCCCCAGCTGTGCTTATATGGTGTCAGTTTGTTTAGTGCTCCCCTGTGTATTATATCCACTACCTGTAAAGACAAATAAGAGGTTTCAGTAAGAAATGGTACAATATATTTAGGAGTGAGTACTTTATTAAAGTACTGATTTCAAATTGCTTTCATACAACCATTTCATAAACTGTGCTGTCCCTAGTCTCTCAGAGTTCATTTAATGTTGCCCTTAACCCTTCCAGAGACACAAGTCTCAGGATGTAATCACAGTGACTGAGAGACATGACAGGCCTGGCTGCCTTTAGCTCTTACACAGCGTTCTCGCAAAGAGGAATCAGAACAGGAATACAATTGTTGGGCAAAGCTCATATACTGTACAAATAAAACCTTCTAATTGTTCATGAGAATGATTACAATTTAAAAAAAAAATACATTAGCACCACAAAACATAACGTGAATGTTTACGTTACATTACATAACATTTACAAAACACCTGATTGCATGGGATTATATAATTCATCCTGGAACTATTTATAAGAACTTCAATTGGTTGTAACCATCTTATCACGGGGAACTTGATAACCTCTTAACAACCTGGCCCCTCCCACACCTGACTAATTAAATTCATATTTTATTTTTATATTTATTCTGACCCACCCCCATTACAATCGAATAGAAAGTGTTTATAATACATCTAAGTGGGATGACTATTTCAGACGCATCATAAAAGTTTGAACATCTTTGTGTGTCTGTCGCAGCACACCAATAATTTTCCAGCACTATTAATCAATGTATAGCTATTAAACTGAGAAGATTACATTAGTATGCCAGAGGTATCCACTCTTTTGGATTATATTTAAATATCAAACAAGCAAATACCTGGAAAACTGACAATACAAGCAACTACTGTATAGACCAGGACAGGCCAACCTGTGGCTCTCCAGATGTTGTGAAAATACAAATCCCAGCATGCCTTGCCACAGTTTTAACACTCCCTTATAGCAAAACTGTGGCAAGGCATGATTGGATTTGTAGTTTGACAACATCTGGAGAGCCACAGGTTGGCCAGGCCTGGTATAGACTTTTGAACACGGACTTGCCTGTGCTTATCGCAAGTCGGCCATTGTTCACATACAGTGACTGAATATATAATTCCCAAAAATAACTATTTTGTATTAAAATATTGCATTTAACACATTTTATACTTTAACTTAAATCCCCCTAGTTTAAGTATTATACATGCCAGGTTGTGTGACTTTAGTTCATTCTATGTAACATAGAAAATGGTCTCTCTATGTATGATTGCATTTAAGATCTAAGAAAGGTAGCCTATAAAATTAGCACAATTGCTTGTCTTAGTCTGTTATTTGCACTTCTTAGTTTCTAATGTGAAATAGGTTTTATTTAATGTGACCTGATTACCATTATGATTTTGTCAGTTTGTTACTAATGTAGCCCTGAGTGCTAATTTTCCATCAACATCTCATTAAAATGCTAATGCAGTTATGTTCGTTCTATGTTACTTAAAGGTAAATTATGCCCTGAAAAAGGTGGTTGGTTGATAGAAATTTCAATGAGCTTTTATTCCTATGGGAAGGTGTTCTGTATGTGTTCTCACATCCTTTTGTAGGTTTGGTCAAGTGGTTGCAACATTATTCGCCCATTGTATGTATCCAGCCCAGGATATGATGTTGATTCATGGAATAACTTTTGGTTATTTAAACCCTTTAGCAGGTACATTTACGTAAGCTTATAAACCTCAGTTTGGATATAAATTTTCCTTAGTAGTGCTTACAACATGTTAATTTCTGAGTTGTACCACTTTTCACAATTCAATGCTTGTTAAATAGGAGGAAACCAGCTTTAGGGTTCCTCTCCCATTGATGAATAGACCACTAAAGTCCACAACTTCAAGATTTTCTTTTTGTTTTTATAATTTCTGCTATTGTGATATTTATTTTGGCGTTTCATAAGAAACCTGCGCTCCAACTACTGTATTAGTCAGAGTGCATTAATTCACATTCGGCTGCTGCCACCCTTGATAACATTAAAAAAAGGGGATAAAGGGTCCCCCAAACACGTTTTATGTATCAATTGCACAGGAGATATAACTCAGACATCCACACAGTATTGCTGTGTTCCTACTCTTTTTGCATTTAATTACAGTGTAGTATTAATATACCCATTGCACAGGCACGACAATCCCAATGTCCACACAGTACACGGCTTGCAACCTGCTTCAGCAATTGATAACTATTTATATCATAGTCTAGCGATTTCACGATCTCTTCAAATTATTGGGTTCTTGGAGAATATATGATATAACTAAACTAAGAAAAACTATTTGCAAAAAGAATATAATGCTTATTAAGACAAAAATGTTAAAAAGAAACGGTTACAAAGTACATACAGGCAAGCAATTAAAATAAAAATTATAAAGGTACTCTTTACCTAGAAGGGCGCCAGCGATTGAAATCGCGGTCGTCGGGGGTAAAAATCGCGGGTAAATCGGGATGGCCGCGATGACCGCGATTTTCCCATAGGGAACAATGTTAAAAAGGCAGATTGACCGCGATTTGACTGTTAAATGCCTCAAAGGACCCGATTTGGCCCTAGGAATCAATGTTAAATGGGCCACAGAGCCCAAATAAGCACAATTAACCCTTAAATGTCCCCTCCAATTTTTAACGCCACCCCACGATCCACGCGAACCCGAAGCGTGGCGAGCGCAGCGAGCCCGCGAGGGGCGGCGGTACGCGTCCTCCGACCTTTTCATGCCCTACTATCCACTAGGGCGTGGAGTGAGAATATAATAGTGTGGCGAGCGCAGCGAGCCACCGAGCCCGAAGCGTGGCGAGCGGACGCGGATACCTTCACAGGTAGACGCGTCCCCTGGCGGGCTTCACAGGTGTCGGCGTCGCCACGGACACCTGTGAAGCCCGCGAGGGGACGCGTATAACTGTGAAGGTATCCGCGTCCCCTCGCGGGGCTCGCTGCGCTCGCCACGCTTCGGGCTCGGTGGCTCGCTGCGCTCGCCACACTATTATATTCTCACTCCACGCCCTAGTGGATAGTAGGGCATGAAAAGGTCGGAGGACACGTACCGCCGCCCCACGCTGGCTCGCTGCGCTCGCCACGCTTCGGGTTCGCGTGGATCGTGGGGTGGCGTTAAAAATTGGGGGGGACATTTAAGGGTTAATGGGCTCTGTGGCCCATTTAACATTGATTTCTATGGCCAAATCGGGTCCATTGAGCCATTTAACAGTAAAATCGGGTCCATCGCGCCTTTTAACATTGATTCCTATGGGAAATCGGGAGCATCGCGTCGCGGGCATCGCGGGTACATTTATGGCCGGCCGCGACGCGACCGACACGATTTCCATGTTTAACATGGGTTTCAATGGGAAATCGCGGGCGTCGGTCGCGTCGCGGCCAGACATAAATGTACCCGCGATGCCCGCGACGGGCGCCCTTCTAGGTAAAGAGTACCATTATAAACATTCAGAGTTAACATGTAGCTAGTCTATTCCAGGAGAAACGTAAAGAAACATCATGTCACAAACATCCAGAACAATTGGTGGTCATACCTCCTATCAGTTTTAAACCTTGGGTGAGGCCAGTATGATATAAGCCCCATACGCACTAAAGATAAACTCCACTGCCAATATTGTTAACAATATTAGTGGTAATCCCAGGTGAACGAGATCATAATATGGATCGGCTGTTCCGGCTTGCTGAATGTATAGTTGCGTTCACACTGGGTCCCGTTGTACAGGGAATTACTGGGCCTGAAAAGTTGCTCCATATTACAATCTCCTGGAGCGGTGTAGGCTTTAATTGGAAGTTAATATATGGAACAATAAAAACTTGGCGTCCGGCCGTATGAGGCTGAAATGACCTTTTGATATGTGCTAACAATTACTTAAGAGTTTACCTATGCATGGGATAAAATAGCACAGTGACTTTCTTTACTGAAATAATCCATCCATATATGATTAAGATTTTTTTTTTCTATAAACGCTATACACTGCTCAAAACAATTTTGAGAGTGCATGAGGAAAATTGTAGCATTAATTATTAGCATTTTTATGCTATTGAATTATCTAACCCCTGGAGGTATTTGTATTTTATATGTGTTATTGTGCACTAAATGTGTTTAATTGAAATTGTTGTTACCGTATGTATTATTAAGCGCAACATAGAAGTGCTTTTTTCCTTTCAATATTGGAGGCTGGCATACCTCCACTGTGGCAGCTGATCTACATTTTCTGGATCACCATTAGCTTCAGTGCCTAAGACATATTTCTTTTAGAATACTTGAAGATTGAGGTTAAGAACCACTGGTTTATTCTTTGCCAAGGATGCATTATGTTTGACAGTATATGTTTCCATAAGAAAGTCAGAGGGGACCCAAAGAATTTGCCCTACAGCTTTCTGGCATTTGTTTTCACAGAAATGATTGTTCCTTTTAAAGAAAATTATAAAAAGATTTGAATATTTAATCTTTATTTTCTCAGAAAGTGTCCTGGGTAGAACATTTTCTAATTGAATATGTCCATAAAAATAAAAAACAACATCTCCACTTCTGTATTTTATAATAACGCCATTTCTCCTTAAATAAGCAAGACCAAATCCTAAATTTGTAATTCAATTATGGGTTAATGAAGCATTGTAAGCACTATTTATAACTGCATTTTTTAAAAGTCACAAGCCAATTATGCAAACTGTCTATATAACTTTCCTCACCGACCAATGTAAATAGATTTAACCTTTATATTAATTACTTGCTCATGTAGAGCACCACTTTCAATAATGCAGCATTTCCTCTAACAACTTTATTTTTCAAAGACATGACTTTTACCAAATTTAAACCATTTTAATGAAAAATGTAACCCTTGTCTGCTCTCTGCTTATGACAAACCCAGTATGCTATAAGCCCCTCTAATAGTGTGCTGTTGCATGTAATTTTGTGCTTGCGATTATCCATGTTACTAGCAAAAGCAGAGACACATGAGTATGCCATCTGTTATTTGTTTGGTCATATTTTGTTCATAACGAATGCAATAAACTTATCGTATGGGAACTTAGTAGGATAACAGCAGCCTTAGTGGGTCCTGAAAGCTGATACCACTATGTGTCAAATGTCTTGAAACCTTAGACAATGACACACAATTTTAAATCGCATGTGTCACCCGAAGCGATGAGTTAGCTCGCTGGTCTAATGTCTCATCTTTGAATATTATGTGCTGCACATGATATTTATTGCATTGCATATGTGATCGCATGTGGTTTTTAACCACATGTGATCACTTGCAATTCAGGAGGGATGGTGGGCGGCGGTGGTAGAATAAAAAAAACCCGGCTTCCCTCTGAGAAAGCGCTCAGTCAATTAGCAGTGGTTTCATTGTGAGGCCTCTGAGAAGTGTATAGGCCCATTAGTTTCATTACTTGTGATGACAGCTGTCACACTGGGTGCCATCCAATCATAGTTCCATTGTGCTCTTACAGAAGTATAGTTTCTAAGGACTTCCAATCATTTTAGGTGTCAAAAACTGACCACATTACATGCACTCAGAATCAGGTAAGGAGTGATGTGTGTTCTATAGTAGCAATGGGCTGCATATGCAAGCTTTTTTTATTACAGATTACATGGTACAAGCATGGCTTGCTTTGGTCACACACTGAACTACTTTTGTCTGTCCTGATAACGGCCCTACGGGGTTGAAACATTGACATGGAATAATGCCTCTCTGTGACTAAAAAGCAATTTTACCTGCAGTTGGTGGTGAGTGCCCTTTCTGGTTGCGGACCGGAACTTTTTACTATATTCTGGAATTTGGATTCTTTATGGAGCACCCCTGTTTGATAACATACTGGATGTGAGTGCGGATCCCTGGATACTATATATATATATATATATATATATATATATATATACACAGATGGAGCCGGCCTTGTCCTTGCTGTGGATGGTGTGGAGGGGGGCGCGCGCATGAGACTCCCGTGCGCACCATGGCAACTGAGCTTGGCGGGGGTCCCCGATGCCTCCCTGCCGATCCCCCTCGCGCCCCCCCCCCCGATCTGGGCAGCATCTCCCTGAAGCGGAAACGGGCTGGGAGACGGTGCCCAGCTGCCACGATTCAGGGACGTGCGTGTGCGTGATATGCACGCGCATCTCAGTGTCCATCGCCGGCGCCGCCAGCGCAAGGGATCTGGCGAGCTCCGGGGATAGACAAGGCCGGCTCCATCTGTGTGTGTGTATATATATGTATATATATATGTATACACATACTGTATATATATATATATATATATATATATATACGATCCCAAAAACACAGCACTCCACTTTAGATGCAATATTCTTTTTAATCCACAACGTTTCAAAGCTACTGCTTTGTCCTCAGGCGATACGTTCTCTCTCTCTATATATATATATATATATATATATATATATATATATATGTCCTGGAAATGTCAGTATTTTTTATTAATGACATCCTTCCAAATAACTTTTACCTTTTAAAGTTATTTTACCTGTTATTTTGTCCTCATTTTTATATATTGATATTTATGGAAGAGACTTATTTAAAATGTAAAAAGCGTGTTCTTAAACTGAGGAAACATAACATGGCTTGTCAGGGATTGTAGTGCACAGAAACGAGTGTGACAGCCTTTTGTGACTGGCTCAGCAGCAGTGTCCCTGGAAACTATTTTATGTTGGCAGTTCTGGTCTGAATTTAATTTAAAAAGTACATAACACATATTTGCTAAGTTGCTCTGCCTGCTGATTTTATCCTTGAAAACTCAATGGAACATGTCAGGAAATGAATTCCTTTTCATATATGTTGTAACTTTATCTGATATTGTACTACAGTATGTTGTAATGAGTGATTCATACTCTATATTTTAAGAGTAGTGACAGAGCACTGGGTATTGTCATAAAAGTAAGTAATTCTGCTTGACAATAAATCCTAATTCTGTTAAATCCTACTTGAATTACATAAATTTGATGCTACTGTGCGATGGAAGGTTTTCTTAGTTTCCCGTAACCAGACCGTGTACACACAGTTGAAAATTATCAAGATTGTCCAAGATTCTGTGTAAAGTAGTCATCCATCACTGTGAGCCCTTGGTCAGAAAATGACAATGCAGTAAATATCTTCAGCAGCCACCTTCTTAATGTACAAGCTGTTTTCAGTAGGAATTTTCAGCACTCACATAAACCACACTGTCATGAGTGACTGCCTGTGCGCCAAAGTCATTACCATTGAGATGATAGGACATCTTTCAGGAGATAACCGGCAAACTTTAAATGTCATATCAAGTTTTTGAAGCCATTTTCAATCCCCCTGTTCAAGGTTGCTTGAATATTGAATATGCCTGCTTTTAGCAGGCTGCATATCTGTGGGAGGGATCACTCATGAGAATGAGCACTAACGATTTGAGAAGTCCGTCACAGAAAGTCACTTAATCATCAGTCAGTGTGGTTGTCTTTTTCTGATAAGACTAGATCATTGTCTCTTAAATAGTAGCTTTCTGGGAAGAGGATCGCTACATAGGGAACTAGATTCATTGGGAACATTAATCTGCAAAGCTGATTTCTTTGCAAATGCAAAACTCCCTCTGAGAGTTTATTACCAGCAAGACAAGCTTGCATATTCTTTTTAATAGATGCGAAAATATAATAATATATATTTACTTCTGACCCACTCTCTTTATCAAATCTATTTTATGTGCAAATGCAAATGACTCTGATAAAGATCTATTACCATCATCAATATCCTCCCCTCTCAGGTCAGTTCAGCTATAAACAACTACTTTACAAAATAGCTTCTTTCCAGAGACTGTCCTTTTAATGCCGATATATATTTCCTTTATGCTCTTTTTCCCTTTATGCTAGTGCACTTAAAGCGTATTTTTGCTTTGCGGCTTCAGCTCTAAATTACCTTTCTCATGTTCTAGGGCTTGGAAATATAATGCGCTGTATGTTTAAAATGTAATTCAGTTTAATAACCTAGCATTATCTTTTTCTTTTTGTAATTTCCAGAAAACCAAAAACCTCATTTTGAGAGATCCCGCTCACGACCAAATATACAGTCCGCTGCTGCACGGGCTCAAGTTGCTAAGGAACTTAGTTACGACTCGGAATCCCATTCATCTACAACACGGAGCAAGGTTACCACTAGACATGTGGTGTGCAGCTCAGACAAAGTGTCAGGTCATGGTTCTGCTGCCAAGGTAGAATCAAGTACAGAAGTGGAAGATCTCCTTGCAAGGCTGCGAGCACTATAGCAAAGGGGTTCTCTCTGCTTTTATCCAAAGGACTAGTACACAGAAAAAATAGGGACATTAAACTGCAAGAGTATGTAAAACCTACAGTATCCTATCAAAAACATTGCTCTGTTCCAAAACTGTTCTGCCTTATTTTATCCAGTGTACCTGTAACGTCACACCTTGATGTTCAGAATTGAACATTTCATAACATCTTTTGATCATCTTGGACTATGTACTAGAGGGCCTTCTAGTTTGGGTGCTGGCATTTTTTCCATAGATTATTTTATAAAATTAATGAAGCATTTTCTGAAACAAACTCTTAGAACGAAGAGGCAGATTAACTAATACAGCCAATGTCCCATCATAACATTCTTTGTCAGCTCAATGACGACAACGAGGCTTGTAGAGAAAAGAAAATGAAATTTTGATCCTTGGTTTAAAAACAAAAAAAGAAACATTTAATGATTTTGGCTTGTGTCTAGCTTAAGTGATGTGTCCTCCGCCCTCTAACCCACAATAGCAGAATCCTCAGAGAGATACCAGAGGCATGCATTACAGGTCAAATGATTGGATTTTTGATTGCCACATCTGCATGGTGTTTCAGTGTGTATGGGCGTACTTTACTGCTTCACTCACCATATAGGCGGTAGAGGCAAACCGACCAATCACTGCCCAGTCCCAGCATGCCTCCTGCCTCAGCTTAAGGAACATGCTAGTGTGATCGTAACATCAATAAGGAAAGGGTAATGCAGTGACTGACCTCTTCACAGATACCACTGGATATATATATATATGTGTGTGTGTGTGTGTATGTATGTAGTGTGTGAGTATACATACGTAAGTACATACACACATATATATACATATATATATATATATATTACCTGTATTTACATTTCCGCCACTGCTGCTTCCCTAAGGATTGCATCTGTGTTCGTTCATAGACAATCATTTTTTCTTTAAATTGTTGAATGTCATGCAGTAATAAGTAAGCAATCTATCTATAATATTCCTATTTTTGCTTAGCTTACATATATATTTACATTTATTTATATAAGGTTAACTTTAAAATACCAAAGTATACGTCTAAATATATAAATGTTGCTTTGTTTTGAGTAAAAGCCATATGGTTTACAGATAACACTTTAAAGAAGCATAAGCAGCAAATATTGTTAGGAGGTGAACAATAAGCTTCCCCATGTGTTGAAATATAAAACAGAACTTTATAGTCTTAATGCTTCAGAAACACTGAGAGCCGCTTGCGGGGATTGAGCTCCTGTCCAGTCATTTATGGTGGGGAGCAGAGTGACTTTCCTGCCATGTTCCACCACAACTGCTGTGAAGTCCAATGTTGGAAGGAGATTTCAGATGGCATTAAAATGACTGGCACTAAGCACCTATTTGTTACTGTCACTAGACAGAAAATAGTCATTGTAAAAGCTTGTAGCATAAAACACATAAATATTTAGTTAATTATATTTTTAATAAGCAAGACAATATGTGGTGTAAACACACTGCCTTCAATTATAAAGCACTGATTTGTAACCTCATCATTATTCTGTAAGCATTGCTGCTTTTTCTTGTTTGGTCTATATTATCTGGTTTTGCTTTACAACCATAGTGCAATTATACTCCATATCACTACCTGTGTATTACTGACAATGCTATTAATGGGGAAAACTGACCCCTCCGTCCACATGGTCACATGGCAGGCGTATGCTACACTTGTGTCATGCTCTCTCTGCTACACGGCACTCATCTGCTGTGCACACAGGTCAGCTCTAAGTGATGGCTGTAGCTGGTTCTTTTCAGGGTAATTCTCAGTCTGAAATGAGGCCTTGTGATTTCCTATGCAACATTAATAAAAAATTTAGTATTGTGACATTGTGCCTGATTATGTTATTAAAACGTTGTTCCGCAAACCTCATGGAAATTAAACATATCCGGGCAATTGCTGTCTGCCGAAACCAACATTGTTTGATATCGCTGCTTCCATAGCAGACCACTGTAAGTAACAATGAGAAATAAACAGAGTTATTTGTCACATTATTCGTGTGTTTCCTTTGTGAAATGAAAGTCTTTCAATCTTATAAAGTATATGACTTTAGTTCAAGATATAGCTAAACTTTTTAACATACATGTATAAGGTTCTAGGACTAAACCTATTTTTGCATTTCTTGCCTCTTAAAACAAAGGGCCTGATTCAGACCTGATTACTGCTGTGCAAATTTGCAGAGGACTGCGATCGGAGAGCAGCCGCCCACAGAGAAAATCCCTCCTCGTGTAAGTCTGCAAATTAATTGCAGATTGCTTGCTGTTTGCAAATCCATTCGCAACTCACTCACCATCAAATTAGTTCCGCAGCCTGTGTGAGTAACTGTGACCTTTCCACAACTTTGTGACATAATCAGGCTGATCGACGCCGCAGCTGAAGTCCCACACCAACCATGAAAACACCTGGACACGCCTGTTTCTATTTGACACTCCCATAAAACAGCAGGTTACCATTCCCAAGTGCGGGCTTCTTGTCAGTCAAATTGTGAGGGGATTGCAATCTGATTCCTTGCGGTTGTTTGTCACTGTTTGACCTCGTGCCCGCATGCTACGATCCATGGGCACGTGGTCATTTGCTAATTGATAAGCGTTTGCAGATTCGCTCAAAAGCAATCACTCTTAACAACCCCTACGTTTTAGAGGGAAAATGGAGTAATGTGGGTAATAGAGTTGGTCAGACTCCATATAAATAACGTATAACAAGTATAGAAACTGAGGCTGAAATATTTATTATTCAAACCATAATTTAGACGATTCAAGTGAAAAATATACATTTTTTATAAGCTATAAAGTTACACAAGCTAATGAGAATAGAGCACTTTTACCAAGCGGAACTTGTATAGCCTTCTGCCATTCCGCCGCTACAAACTCTGACATCATACTGGACCATATCTCTCATCACAAACTACCGGCTGATCTCCCTCACAGCCTACTACTTGCAATCATTGCTAACAATGCCACGTCTCAACTTTCTGGTAACCGTTTTTGCTGCGAATGCAGGGCTGATTTATTTGGTTTAAAGTTCTATCATCATAATATCTTTACCATCAGTCTGACTATCACTGGATATTGATTCCTGGACCTATCATCTATATTGATTTATATAGGAGTTGGGTTTGCATCTTGAATTTACATCAATTGTTATCCTATGAATTGTTATCTTTGTTTAACTGTTTTTAACTTTCTAACTTTTATTTTACATAGTGGTTTTATTTCAAATCAAAACTTCCACATTATGGCTTTAATAACAACAGCTTCTTTTTTTTTTTTTTTTTGCAGGACACTGTCCATCAATCTGCTACTGTTTTATGTTTCCCATTTGTATTAAATACATTTATGACAATAATTAAGCCATAAAGTGATGCCCATAATTGAGCCCAAAGTATGGTTGAACCTATACAATTTTGGGGCGTTTATTGAAATATAAGCAAATGCAGAATAATCAAGACAAAGAGGTGTAACATGTTAGACAGAAGGAGGCTAAGAAGGTAATCAGATGTGCAAAAGCACAGGCTGAGTAGAAAATGTCCCAGTCAGTGGGTAAAGAGGGGGGGGGGCAACATTTTTAGGTATATAAGGGAAAGAAAAGCAAAAAGTGGAATAATAAGACTATTGACAGAGAGTGGAAGTCTTCTTGACAGAGACAATGTAATAGCAGACCAAATTAATATTTATTTCTCCTCAGTATTCACTGCTGAAAGAGAGGGGACGGGGCCACAGTTACGTTGCAAGTATAGTCAGGAAAATGAGGGAGAAACTTTCACAAACTGAAAATGGATAAATCAATGGGGCCAGGTGGGATACATCCAAGGATACTAAAAGAGCTTAAAGGGGAGCTGCTAATACCATTAACATAATAACTATTTACAGAAGCTACTGGAGTAATCCCAGAGGACTGGAAAATAGGAAATGTAGTACCACTGCACAAAAGTGGAAGCAAGGAAGAAGTTAGCATCTACCGACCCGTGAGCCTTACATCAATAGTGGGGAAACTAATGGCAACACTCTTAAAACAAAGAGTTTTAGAATATAAAAAAAAGAAACTTACAGGATGCTAAACAGCATGGGTTTACTGGGGGAAGATCATGTCAAACAAATCTTATTTACTTTTTTTGACTGGGTGACTAAAGTACAGTAATAGAACAAGGTGGGGCTGTAGATGTAGCTTATCTAGACTTTAGTAAAGCTTTTGACACTGTCCCACATCGCAGGCTGTTAAATAAACTTGAAAACTTGGGATTGGATTCTAAGATGGTTGAATGGTTAAGATATTGGTTGCAGGACAGAAAACAGAGTTGTAGTAAATGGAATACAAAGCAGGTAAAGGTTACAAGTGGAGTACCCCAGGGATCTGTACTTGGACCAGTGCTTTTTAATATCTTTATTGGTAATATTGCAAATGGAATTGAAGGTAAAATGTGTCTTTTTGCAGATAACACCAAGGTATGCAACAGGGTAGACACACCAGGAGGGCTAAAACAAATGATTGATCTAGGTAGATTAGAGGAATGGTCAAGAGCATGGCAACTCCAGTTTAATGACAAAAAAATGCAAAATGCAAAACGTGGGTCTCAAAAATCCAAAGACTATATATAGTATAAATGGCACTATAATGAAAACTACTGAGGAAGAGAAGGATCTAGGTGTCACTATTTCAGGTGACTTAAAGGCAGTTAGGCAATGAAGCAGGCAAGTCAGATGCTTGGTTGCATAGGGAGAGGAATCAGCAGTAGAAAGAAAGAAGTACTAATGCCACTGTATTGGTCATTGGTACAACCTCATCTAGTGTATTGTGTTCAGTTCTGGAGGCCATATCTCCAGAAGGATATAAATACATTAGAGACTGTACAAAGAAGGGCAATTAAAATAGTGCATGGCCTACATCTCAAAACGTACCAGGAAAGACTAAAAGATTTTAATATGTATAGTTTAGAGAACAGAAGTGAAAGGGGGATATGATAGAAACTTTCAAATATATGAAGGGTTTGAACAAGGTACAGGTTGGAGACATTCGTCACAGGAAGAGGAGCAACATAACATGAGGACATTCACTGAAACTAGAGGGAGCAAGAGTCAGGGGAAATTTGAGGACAAATTACTTCACAGAAAAGATACTTCGAAAAATTAAATTAAAAAAATTAAAGCATTCAATCACAACCACTTGCTAAGACTTCCTTCTGTCTTCACTATGGGGTGCTCATCCTGCCCATGTGCCTCATCCTCTGTTAGTGGTTTCCAACCTGGAATACTCATTCCCCTGGGAGGTACACTGCAGACCGGTTGGGGGTGCTTTAAAATAATTAATATTGGTAATGGCAAAAGAAGTCATCACCCAATGGCAGAAGGTCTCCCATTGCCGTGGAGATGAACCACATTGTGCACTTCCGGTTCTGTCTGCAGCATCCTCAGTGTCTCCTCATGCTTTTGCCAACCAACAAGCCCTCTGCCAACCATGCTGCCATCAGACCTCAATTATCACCTGGCCCATGCTGACACAGGTGGAGGAAGCAGTGGCATTAACCCTACAGGCATTAGCGGGACCCCTGGAGACAGTACACAGCCAGCGGCCAGACACAGAGGGACCCAATTCCTGACTGGACACTATTCCTCCTCTACTCCTTAATATAAGGACACACATATTAAGAGGAGGGGATACTTATAAATGAGTAACCTAATCAAGGTACAGAGAGGAAAAAAATTTAGGAAACCGTTGCTCTATGTTATCAGATTCAACTTCAGTCTCCTCCATGTGGTGCTCCTAGCGAAGAATCCTCCATATAATGATTAATTTCCTCTTCCTTGCTGGCTCCTGTCCCAACTCCTGGCCAGCGGGCACAGAATAAGCAGAAAGTGGACTATACCATGACATCAGTAACCACGGGGGTGTTCTCACAGTGGGCTGCTCTGTGACTGATTCTCTGTCTGTGTCCCATAGGTCTGACTGATGGCTGGTCGCTATAAGGATATATATGGCCCTTATATCATTGCCAGTGGACAGCGCAATCCCTGGTACTAATTTCTCAATTTTAAATCCATGGTAATCTTTGCTTGTTTTCTTTCTATATTTGTATAGAAAACGTTTATTATAGTATATACAAATTAATGACAAAATTCATGGTTGTGTAAACCTTACCGATAACTTTTGTTGTGTATGCTATTAGTGCACACCAAAATGTTAGACTATTAGTGCCTTGATAAGGATGACTTATAAAATATGCTGTGATTGTGCTCTTATTTCTGACTTGAACCCGCATAACTAATATGACACAGTGGGTGATATATGGCTATAGATATATCTCAAAACCATAGCGCTTCTAGACATTGTTACTTTGATTCCCTGCTTCCTTGTTTCACTTCTAATGTACTCACTAGTTGTACGATTCCAGACAAGGCAGAACACATCTCCTGGTTAGATGATCCTTATTTTCTTTAGTTACTGTTCTAAGCAACTTATGTAAAAGAAAAACAAATAATGATACATTTTCTTACAGTCCAATGGATAAATCAATCACGCGGGAATTCCTGTGCTCAGATGCAAACATGTTCTTAAAACAAACATTTTATCTAATACATTGCATCACCGCGCTCACCTTTGAAATTAATTTATAGTTTTAAAGAAATTCAAATAAATGAGTCTTCTTATTGTCACGGATGCAGTCACGTTCTGTCTTCTAAGATCTAAAAGTAACATATTAATGCCATTTATTTTTTTTGTTATGTTTTTCCTTATACTGTATCTTTATATATATTTGTACTTCCATTCCATGTCCAGTAAGCAAACTACATTACTTTGTTTACTGGACACCCAGTGTGCAATATTTTTATATATATTTGTATTTTTTTTACTTGCTGCTCCATTAAGTTGTGACATTTTTACTTATTGTAAATGTAAAAGCAGCATCAGATTTATGTGCCGCTGAATATAATGGCATGCAGTTGCTTGAATTCTGGGTTTTGTTTGAAATTCACTTTTTATATTTCACTATAGTAATTTAAATATTCTTATCATGTCAGTGTACATTAATCCACAGGAACACATACAGCATCAATTATGTATTTGATGTTGCAGTTAATACACTCTGATGTATCAATCCATTCTTTTATGTGGGTGTCTTTAGAGATGTCTAGATTAAATGTTTCTATGCATAACATACAATCTGCAGCTAAAATAACCTCCATAAACCCTGAGTGGGTATGTATTACTCATGTTTTTTTTTGTATTTCATTGCTTAGAAACAAAGCCTGCTGACAGAAGATATTTAAATGTAGAATAGTCAAGCCTCTCAGTGCAGCATACATATAAACAATTAAAGGCTAGCAGAGCAATACTGTCAGCTGACATTTGCAGACAGGCTGAATGTTTACCTGCTGTGTATTCTGTGCTGTTTGCATTTCACTGTCTTGTGACAGGTAGGTCAACTGCGTTTGTGTATTTTAAGGCAATATTTTTATGAGAATTAAGTAATACTTTTACAATGCCTTATGATTTATCTCCTTTGTTTATCTCACATTTTTATTTTATTGTCTCAGTGATGGTGACCAGTATGTGATTTAGTTGTTTAAATGTCCAGATATGCCCCAAAAACTAATTTCCCCTACAGTATTTATGTGTATTGGGAACAAGTTTTGGTGCACTTCATCATAGCCCTCTTGCCGGGGCTGTTTGGAGAATAAAAGTTGCCCTGGATTTCTTCTTAGAAGTGGCCTCGTGAGCAGCACCGAGTCAAATGTAGGCGGAGCCAACACAAAAATAGGTGGTATTAATGCATCACTACACCTGGGTGTGCTTGGAAGTCTAGTTACCCCCAGACTGTAAAGCCAGACTGTAAAGACTGTAAACAAAAACAAAAATCACCATATTTTAAATAATTCCTCAACTGAACACAGGCCTCAGAACCACCATCATGCAGACAAACAACTTTTTACCATAATCCCCTAAATATCACAACTATCCACACTCCTCCCCCAGTGGTGCCCAGAAACCCCTCAGAAATTGTTACGGTACTTGTGTACTATCACGGCTCCCATCTCATCCCATCTCATTGCATACCATAAGGCTTAAGATGGTATGCAATGAGATGAGATGTGCTGCGATGGGACCCGATCTTATACAATTTAAAATTGTATACCATTGTATATGGCATACGATGAGATGTGATTTTAAATTGTATAAGCACACTAATGGGTGCTTTCAAGGTCAATTGGCCCCACTATAAGATTTTTAATTGTATAAGCACCCTAATCCTCCGACCTTTTCATACCCCCACTATTCATGTCGGCGTGGAGTTGATTTTATATAGATTTTTATATTGAATTTACATGTAAAGTATTTCGCGCCCCCTCGCGGGGCTCGTTGCGCTCGCCACGCTTCGGGCTCGCCACACTATATAATATCAACTCCACGCCGACATGGATAGTGGGGGTATGAAAAGGTCGGAGGACGCGTACCGCCGCCCCTCGCGGGCTCGCTGCGCTCGCCACGCTTTGGGTTGGCGTTGAAAATTTGCATTACACAGGCAGCATATTCAATAAACCATTCTCTAGCACTAAGTGCATAGAAAAAAGTAGTTTTATACATAGAAGCCGGCTTGAGCATGTGCCCACCCATTGAATGCAATGGGAGCCAGCAGTGATGCATACACATCACGTCCCCACTATTGCAAGCTGCTACATGATGTAGCAAAGTTGTAGTAGGACACATCAGTGTCAGTCATACTGTCCCCACATCAGTTATAAGATGGCGACGCTGGCGGTAACATAGTAGAAATTGAAGCACGTAGTGTGATAAGATTTCTGTGTCTAAAGGGCACCAACTTGTCAAACTGTACAGTGCTAGCATCATGTAACACAAACAGGTGAGATTTGGGAGCAGGCCACACGCAGCCAACTGTGCATGTGAGTTGTTATGATGCTACCACTGGAAGGTACTGGAGCATCCTATGTCCTGACCTGGTACCTGGTGATTTTCGTTTAATTGGCCTGCTGAAGAAGCGATTTGCAGCTGAAGATCAACAAGCTATCGTGTCCTGGCTTCAGACACTGATTTCGTCATTGCCAAGATAGACGTGTAAATTGGAACAAATACTTACAGTATGGGGACTATGTGGAAAATGTATTTGTACAAACGCCATACTAATGATTATATGCCCAGTACGAGCTAAATAAATACGTAATGAGAGGTTGTTACCTTATTTATTAATTTATTGATTATTTACAGCTCATGCTGTATTCTCTTCTACCAGAAAACACACTGGCATAACTGTCTACTATATCACAATTCTCTAGTGTGTGAGGACCTTTAGCGTGCACACGTTGTCTGAGGCCACCGCACCTGAGAGCTAATACACAGTACATATAGTATTGGTCTCCATCATTTCCACTCTGTGAATGTGCATGTGGTCTGTTAGTGCCCTCTGCCACACAGTGCAGACACTTTGTCTTTGCTGAATAGCTGTAACAGTTGTTGACGGGATGCTGCTAACGCTATTTTCACACAAGAGAACCAAGAAATCATGCTATAGCTAGCATACCATGGGAAGACAGGTAACATTAACTACCTAACAGAGCCATTTATGCTCTGTGTGCCACTAATATGTAATACACGGGTATCCATTTTATACATTTGCTATATGTTTGAGCACTAGTTTGCATGCTTGGGTTATGGTATTTTAGATCTACAAGGTCTAAGTCTACAGTCAAAAGGAGTTTTTCATTTTTTCGGTGTGTCTATGTCAACATGGGTCGGTATGAACACGTCTATGTGTACTGTGTCCCGTCGCATGGCTCGCCATGCTTCGGGCATGGTGCCTCATTGCACTGGGCACACTTATATTCTCTCTCCGTGACATAGTAGAAATACCGCATGTCAGCTCAAAATTAAAAAATAATAAAAATAACTCATGTCAACTTTTTGACTGTTGACCAATAGTGGTCGACCTCATGACTGTCAATCTAGAGTCAATCTATCCTGAGTCTTGATACTGCATGCTTGTAACTTGCTCATTTTGAATATGGAGACCCTTTGGATGTGTATGCAAGCATTCCTATCTGTAATCTGTAGTATGAAGAAATGTGCTGTCACCGTGGGCCTAATTCAGACCCATTTACTACCCTGCAGATAAATGAACAAAAACGCTTCATAGTGCGCATTTGCATGGCATCCTTCAATGAAAGCCAGTTAAGGCTTTTCATAGCTGCCCATACGCACCAATTGAAAATGTGCACTCTGAAATCAAGGCCCCAGATCTGATGTGGATCATCGCAGCACTGAGCGAGTCACCGACTACTCGGCCTCTGCACACATGGGGTGGGGGGGAACATTAGATGGTAGAGTGTTTGTAAATTGATTTGCCATTTTTCGATTGGCTGAGATGCAATTTACAGCCAGGCATAGGGGCAGGTTTTCACTCTGGCGGGGCGCCGGCTAACTGGTTACTGAGCTCCAAAAAGTTGCAGCATAGCAATCCGGTCAGAATCAGGCCTTGTGAATGTATGTAGTTGTAACACTTTCAGCAGCAAGACCCATAGGATGATTGGTGCCACAGATCCAGTGATTGGCTTTGGTGGCCCTTGTGGTTGCAGCCATTAAACAATAAATAAATACAACCTTGTATTAGAGAGTGACTAAATATGAAGTGTGCCAGTTTAAACGGCCCAAGAGTGAACATTAAACGGCCCAAGAGTGAACAATTTGTATATACCATATCTATCTTAGTTAATTAATGTGTCACACTTTCCTTTTTATGGTAATGATAATTTTTTTATTGCATATGTTCAAATTGCGTACATCGCTAATTTCTGCCTTACACTATCAGAGGCGGAACTACCATTCATACCATGCAGCATGCGCATTGCACCAGGTCCCAGAGGACTAAGAGGCCCACTGTTGTGTGACATATTGTGAATATAGGTTGGAGTAGAGGAGGGAGTCCCGAATTATATTTTTTGTACCTGAGCCAACTACTCACAAGTTCCACCACTGTACAGTATACAGTATTTATGCCATACGATTTGCTGTAAGTACTGTAGAGCAGATCCTGTGAAATGTACTTATTTAAGGGGAGTAAAGTGTATTATTTGAAAGTAGTTTACACCGATGTCCATTTCTTTGGGTTTTTTTTTATCTTAGCTGCTTTCAGAGCTAAGTCCATCACATAGATGTGATCCTTGGAATTCCCGAAAACAGGACAATGCATACTGTAGTGCACCCTGGTATAACATATCAAGGGGCAGTGGGGAAGTGAGGAGTTTCAATGTCTGATTGCCAAGTCCCACTAAATGTAATAATCTCAGTATGTTTAAGCAGCAACTTTACTACTTCATCTGGTAATTGCACGTTTTACTTCTAAAACTAAAACATGCCATCATTTGCTTTGAATGGTAAAGACATTTTACATTTCCTACTCAAACAACGCAATACATTTTTCACCCACTTTCCTTTAGAGTTACCCCAGCCAATAGGTACAAGTTTTACAGGTTTTTTTTTTGTTTAACGAAAATAACCTATGTTTACCAATGCAGAGAGAAAAAAATGTCATAAATAAGATATGGGAGGTCTATCGAAAATATCACATTCCAGTTGAGGAAAAAAGGGAAACTTTTGCTGTCTGTGTGTTAATGGTGGTTTGAAAGATAGAGTAACTTCATGCAAACACTCAGGAAAATCCACATGGAACAGTTACAGGGGAATACGTTCATCACAGTCGCCTGGAGGCAAGTAGAAGTTGCCCCCCCCTAAAATATAAAACAATATAAAAACAGCATGATTTATAGAATTATATAGATGATGCTCTCAGTCAGTTTACAGGGACCAGAGCCTGCAGTGAATTGTCAGGGCTCCAGCTATGTTGTATGACAGTAGCCGGTGGGTCATGGTCAGACTCCCAAGATTCAATTATTGGCAGAATCAGAATTCACTGTTGGGTGAATTCTGTTTCCTGTTGCAGGTGATAGCAGAGGAGGCTCCTGGGATAGAGCTAACAAAATATGCAGCAAAATGAATGAACAATGAGGGCAGTATGGATGGTGTAATGGTTAACATTAGAATAGAATAGAATCAACTTTATTGGCCATGTATGCTTGCGCACACTAGGAATTTTTTGTGGATTTACAGTGCAGCATCAAGCAGGGATGAAGGGGGGGGGGAGGAGAAGGCATTACATACATTTCATTAAGACATTACATGTGGGGAACACATGCCCACCGAGTTGCACAGCGCCTAGGCAGCCATCAGCGGCGCCACTGGTCACTGCTACAGCCAGGTAGGTAACATTAAGCAGAGACAGTACAGTTATCACACAGGGAACACATACCCACCAAGCTGAACAGTGCCTAGGCAGCCATCAGCGGCGCCACTGGTCGCTGAAACAGCCAGGTAGGTAACAATACAAGCAGACAGTACAGTTATCACACAGGGAATATATTTGACTGAGCTGCACAGCTCCTAGGCAGCCATCAGCGGCGCCATCTTGATCATGCTGCTCAGAGGCAGCAGTAATAATAATATTTGTATTTGTGAACCACTTTTCTTCCAAAGCTGAATGAACAATGAGGGCAGTATGGATGGTGTAATGGTTAACATTAGAATAGAATAGAATCAACTTTATTGGCCATGTATGCTTGCGCACACTAGGAATTTTTTGTGGATTTACAGTGCAGCATCAAGCAGGGATGAAGGGGGGGGGGAGGAGAAGGCATTACATACATTTCATTAAGACATTACATGTGGGGAACACATGCCCACCGAGTTGCACAGCGCCTAGGCAGCCATCAGCGGCGCCACTGGTCACTGCTACAGCCAGGTAGGTAACATTAAGCAGAGACAGTACAGTTATCACACAGGGAACACATACCCACCAAGCTGAACAGTGCCTAGGCAGCCATCAGCGGCGCCACTGGTCGCTGAAACAGCCAGGTAGGTAACAATACAAGCAGACAGTACAGTTATCACACAGGGAATATATTTGACTGAGCTGCACAGCTCCTAGGCAGCCATCAGCGGCGCCATCTTGATCATGCTGCTCAGAGGCAGCAGTAATAATAATATTTGTATTTGTGAACCACTTTTCTTCCAAAGCTGACACACCCTGCCAGCTTGTTGCTGGCAGGGTGTGCAATCAGTGAAGGAACAGCATACAGGCTTTGCATACAGTGGGGGTAGAGGTATATGATGAAGATCTTGGTAAAGAAACAGTAAAACAAAGAGTAATACATAGCTTTCCTCAGCTCAGAGGCGGAGACAGATAGTAATTTGGGAAAAGCAAAATAAAATGTGGCAGTGTTTCGGTTTATGTCCAAATCCATTCCAAACTCCAGTTCTAACTCATTGCTTGCTTTAGATGACTTGCTTCAGATGATGATGCCAGACAAGCCTTGGCCAGGCTTCTCCAAATTTCCCATTTTAAAGGAAAGTTAGGTCAGCTGGTACAGGGGGAGGGGTTGGTGTTTGCACACATTGCTCAGCTTATCTGATTAAAGGTGGGGGGGAAAAAAGACAAATTCTTGTAAAGCAAGAAAAGAAAAGGATGTCACTTTGTGATGCACCGAGAGAGAGAAAATTTAATAAGTAACCTTTATTTATAATTTTTTTAAAACTTTTGGCAAAAATATAAAAGACACAATAAACACATTAAACATAGACAAGTAAAAAAGGATGAAGATATCTTTGACTCCGTGGGGTCCCACTTCACAATGTTTTTATACGTATAAATGTCAACACTTTAATATGTGTTTAGTGCATTCACTGTTTCCAGAATAGGAACTGGTTGATATATATTTTCCCAGTTTTCAAGTACTAAATAGCGGTATCACTTTAAGCACCTATTAGGTTCAGGAGTGCCTGTATACCAATTTTGTCTGTGGTGTGAGGGTAACCAAAGATTTATGGTGGGGGATGTTGTAGGCTCCCAGTAGCAAAACACATTCCCATTGCAGACTGTTCTTTTAAATGAAAAGCATCAGATTTTGGAAAATGGCATTCATGTACCTGTACAGAGGAGATGCGAGATGGTTTGAAAACTTCATTCCAGTTCTAACTCATTGCTTGCTTTAGATGACTTGCTTCAGATGATGATGCCAGACAAACCTACTTACTGCCTCACAGCGCTGAGGTCATGGGTTCAATTCCCACCATGGCTCTAACTGTGCGGAGTTTGATACTCCCGTACTTGCGTGGGTTTCCTCTGGATTCCTCCCACAATCCAAAATATACTGGTAGGCTAATTGGCTCGAAACAAAATTAACCCTAGAATGTCTGTGTGTGCATGTACATGTGGTAGGGAATATAGATTGTAAGCTCCACTGGGGCAGGGACTGATGTGAATGTTCAAATATTCTCTGTAAAGCGCTGCGGAATATGTATGCACTATATAAGAAACTATTAATAAATAAATAATGCACTGCAGAGGTCCATTGTAAGAGCAGTGGTCACACTTGGATCGCTCCGTGAACAATAGATGTGCTGCTGTATATGAAGGTGCCCCTTCAGGGCTTAGAGCCCGGAGACAGACTGCTCCATTGAGAGTTACGCCCCTGCCAGTTTACACTAATATTCTGCTGTGCCTGTCTCAAACATTCTGTTTGGTGTACCCATTACTGGGTACATTTCTACTAATCACCAGTGAGGAGTCACAGGCAGAAAAGGGGACTGGCTTTGGCTGGTTGGCATGTATGCCAAAAAAATATATATTATTTTTCAGAAAATGACAAAGAGAACACAAAATCCATACATTCTGAGATCTAAAGACTATGGGCCTGATTCAGACCTGATCGCTGATCTGCAAATTTGCTGATGACTGTCTGTGAGTGTAAAGCACCCGCCCAGACAGAGTCAAAACCCGTCCTGTGTAAATCTGCAAATGGAATGCTAAAAATCTGCTGTCCTGTTGCACATCCATACGGAATTTACTTATAAACCGGGGCCACGCTTGATGGAGGGGCCCAGTAGGGTTCCATTACCTGGCATCAACAGCTCTTCTCAATCCAGCACATGCTGCTGTGTGTTGCGCTGCAGTGTGGCCAGGGATGTGCGTAATGTTCTATTTTGTTCTGTATTTTATTCTAACATAATGGCCACACCTCCCAAAATTAGGCCATGCCCCTGAAAAGTGCCTGGGCCCAGCCATGCTCTCTACTGTCCTCGTCACAATATAACTGTGAACTAATTCTGAAGCAAGGACTACAAAATATTTACTATTTGTTGTGTGCAGGTTGCAAACAAAAAAAAAATCCCATTTGACATTTCACTTTTGAAATTACTAATAAACAAAATAGCACTTTGGTTTAACGTTTCAGTACGTCTGTATTTGATGTGTTAGAATAAGTCAAAAGGGTAATGGTATTTTTTGAAAATACAAGGTCTTCTAAAAATCAAAATAAGATATAGTAATTTGTGTGGGAAGTGCATACAAAATCAGTAATATTTATGTTTCTATATTACCATTTCTTAGCGCACACATATTCCACAGTAAATTACAGAGAATATTTGAACATTCACATCAGTCCCTGCCCCAGTGGAGCTTACAATCAATGTTCCCTACCACAAACACCTACACATTAAAGGCCCCAACAAATCGATGTGCTTGACATCCGATGCCAATTGGATCAGAGCTGGAGATCCTATGTACAGCACATACAGTAGGATAAATCCCAACCGGACCCATCAGTGGCACATTGTGAGTGCTCTTTAGTACCTGTGATGTATTGTGTACGATTTCCCTTGAACTCCTGGCAGCTCTCATAATTTTTTTTTATTTTTATCACATGTAAAAAATAGCACATCATGTGCCAAATAGTATGGAAGCCGGCCGGGGGAACTCAAGGGAAAATCGTATTTGACTTGCCATTCAGACAAGTCACAGTAGTGTATGGAGGTCTTAAGGTTAGTTTTTGCCAGGAACCAAGCTATCAGTATATTTTTGGGCATTGGGAGGAAACAGAGGGCCTAATTCAGAGTTAATTGCAAGTACAAAGTCTTTCTTAAATTGATAAAAGCATGTGCACTACAGGCCTGGCTGATATAACATGTGCAGAGAGAGAGAGAGAGAGATACAGTATTTTGGTGGGGTGTGTTTAAACTGAAATCTACACTGCAGTGTAAAAATAAAGCAGCCAATATTTACCCTGCACCGAAATATAATAACTAACCCAAATGTAACTCTATCGGCACATGTTACATCAGCCCCGCCTGCAGTGCAGCATGCTTTTTGCCCATTTGAGAAAGATTTTGTATTTGTGATCAACTTTGAATCCAGTCCTGAGCCATGGTGGGAATCGAACCCATGACACAATTTTAACATGTGACTAACGCAAACGTAAAAGGAAAATGGCCCTGGCAGCTAAAGGGTTAATTACTATAAAACCATTTATAGCACTACACATTTCCGATCACATATTTTGCATAAGCGATTACAGACAGCATTTAAGATACTGCTAACATAATGTATAAATTGAGTACCACAGACGTGTTTTGACATAAGAATAAACATAACATTTAATGTATTGTTTAACATGAAAGTCAAACAATGTTTTTTCACAATTAAAACATATAATACAAATTCACTTAGAGTACGCAGTTACAAAATGGAACATGCAGGAGCCTTGGCAACTTCTTAAATAATGCATATATTTTGTACAGATGGTCAAATTCTGCGTTACTATACTATGCGACAACAACACCTGGCACTTTTATTGCCGGTTTTATTTCAGTATCAGATTGATGTAATTCTCCGTGTGAATGAATGAATCATTTGTTTATTTTGCATTAAAGAAACTTAAAATAGTTACATCTTTAATTTACACTGGACATGAACATGAAAATGTTTGTTTACATTAACATTTGGTAATTATGCTGATTTTCATGCTAGAAAAATTGATTTACAGAAATTGCATTTTAGTGAGTTCTGACATTGTATATAGACTATAGTCCGTATGGGCTGACTAAGGGCTACCTTACGGTAAACCTTTGCCACATGGCAGCAGGCGCACCATACATTAATCACATTTAGCTTTAGTACATCTTAGGTGTGATTCAGGTCCTGACGCTGGTGTTTCCCATGACACAAAATACTGATATTCAGTATTTTATGCATTGGCAGACCTGTACTTCATCTTAGAAAGCAGAACAGCTACTGATGTCAAGTGATTGGCAGTCTACAGCTGTTTGGGGCAGTAAGAGGCCGATGAGGGCCATCGTTTTCTTAAGCTCTTGGTAGGAGCTGTGGAAGTCGGTTTGTGTGCCGATGGAGTTCCAAGTGATGCTAAGCACTGGATCACTAATGCTTTAAGGAGTCTACTTATGCCAGATGTGTCCTGCTACACCACCATATTTGTTCATCACTGTGATAACCACTGCAACCACATCTGTATCAGATCAATAGCTGAAGGGGTACTATAGGACCTTTTTCTAACCGACTTAATAAAAGTTAATTTTTAATATAAACTAACGCATCCTTTTCTCAAAACCAGTGCCACCAACACAAGTCTTCTTTTTCTTTGTGTATTTTCACATCTGTATCAGGCCCACTGTTTGTCATAACATTCACATTGACAGATTGAAGCAAATTGCCCTTCCATCAAGGTATATCAAGTTTTATTGGCTCTTAACTCTGTGTTTTTGTACAACCACAATAATGTCCCATTTCTGAATCACCAGACTTACGGTCAGGCTGATTAGACTATGGGTGCATGTTGTTTACTTGGCTTTATAAAAGACACTGCATATGCCTCAATGTAAAAAAATGAATGAAAGTTAGTTCAAGTGTAGTGCGCTTCAAGCAGCCTTGTGGTGGATATAACCCAATAATGGTAACCCTAATACCATCAAACAATGCAATGTAGACAATAAAGACTGGGTGTTCCCTCCACTGGCGCTATATTGAAAGGTACGTTCCTGAATAACGGCATTTGGTCCTCTTCCACAGAGAAGAGGACCATATCCCGCTATTTAGGGATGTATCTTTCAATATAGCAACACTGCATATGCCTCAATCGTGGTATTGAAGCATCATATTGCTGCATGGCTGTACAGTACTTAGGCCTGTAGAGATTGATAACTTATCATAATGACTGCTGTTTCTCTATTAAATGGTATCCTGTTAACTACAATCAAATCTACTTGGACTTGGACTCAACATGTAGATTACCCTCCTTGCTCATATTCTATATGTGCCTACTTGTAGGCATCTGCCGAAACAGCCAAGGCCGAGTACATGATGTACCAATCATTATGGTGAATCCGGGCAATTCTTTTCAATGTGGCAGTGGCTGGTTGAGCATTGTGGTCTGGGGCGGTGGCAGTATTAAAGGTTGGGCTGTAATAGTGAAATTTCCGAATTTTTGGATTACACCAGTTCATCTAATTCTCCCACACATGTATAATATGTCTATTGTGTGCCAGACCTACAGTAGAATACTTTTTACTATTTGTGAAACATAAAAGAAAAAAGCAATTTGTGCAGCAATGCGTTTTGCACCTGAACCCGTCCTGGGGTATCACAGTTGGTTTTGCAAATTGCAGTTTTCTCTGTCTCTGTAAACGAGAAAACAGGATCTGAATCTGGCAAAGTACCACTATCCTTTAACAAGCCATTATCTTTGGGAAACCAATACTAAAAAGCCCTTCTGTCACATAGCTTCCAATGGAACTTTTCACTCCAGGTTATCATCTACCACGCCAGGAAAGTAAAATATGCATGGCACATAGTAATTAATAAGATTAAAGCTGAGAATGTATTGTTAATCAAATATGAACTTATTTTAAATTAAATTACAAAACTAGTAGTACAGCCAGGTGGGTAAATGGAAAGAGAATTTACAGTAGAGGAAATATATTCACTAAATAGCACTATGAACGTGTTATGACACTAATAAATGTTAAAATTAAGATATAACCCTTCCACTTGTATCGCTTTCTACTAAATAACTTTTTAACCAAATCAAGTGTATGGCATTTTGCTTTTAACTGATAAGATATTTGACATTTTAATGAAATTTCTCATCAGAATTTTACATATAATATTTAAACACACTGAAAACCACTAAGAGTATTTAGCTTTCATGATGGTGAATATTACCATAGTTTTTCATGTTTTTTTTTCTTGGGTTAAACTCCTTGACCTAGCATTCATTTGAATTTGTTTAAATAGATGTGCGCTGAGCGATCTAGCATATCTGAGCGCTAAGCAAATCTCCTGTGTAGGCCCCTTCAGTTATCCTTTAATTAACATAATAATTTTTTATTTATAATCCGTCCCCTAGAGCAGTGGTTCCCAACCCTGGTCCTCAAGTACCCCCCCCCCCCCCCCAACAGTGCACGTTTTCCAGGTCTCCACACAAAATCACAGGTGACATAATTAGCTCCACCTGTGGATCTTTTAAAATGTGTCTGAATAATGAGTGCACCTGCTGGGTGCCTTGTTGGGGGTACTTGAGGACCAGGGTTGGGAACCACTGCCCTAAAGAATGGGCTCTCAAACTCGTTCCTCAGGACCCCACACAGTTCACGTTTTCCAGGTCACCCAGCAGGTGCACAGGTGCATTCATTACTCATTAAAACAGCCACAACAAAACATGCACTCTGCGGGGTCCTGAGGACTGAGATTGAGTACATGTGCCCTTTAAAAATTTTAGTTTAAATGATGTAAGACATAAAAAAAAATCCTTTAAAAAATCCTGCATTGTATAGCCACTAGATGTTCAATGCAATCAGCATCATTATACTTGCACCACTTGTAGATTGTTCCCTGTCCCCAGATACTGTGCTGTATGTAACTAGCTGGAGTTACTATACTGTCGATCTGAGGTTTCCCATTGATTAGTTTGCCACTAGAAATTGTGGGGTGCGGGACTGGCCAAATATACCCCCCCCCCACCCCCCCCCCCCCCCCCAAAAAAAAGATCTAGTATAAAAAAAAAATTATTGCCTCATTGCTTGCATCCACCGCCACTGAAGGGGGAGCACAGGGCAGTGTGGTGGGGCATGGGACAGCTGTACCCACAGCACCCCCTTGATGGTGGCCCTGAGAGTTATTGGGCCTGGGACAGCTGTATCCACAGCACCCCCTTGATGGCCGCCATGCATACCACCAATGGTCCCTGGGCTCCAGCGGCTTTTTTGCTCAAATATGCTTCTTAGTCACAATGTGGTACAACAAAATGGCACTTCTTATTTGCTATGTACATTTGTGTGCGAATGAGTCGGTCAATGAAGGTACACAATGCAGCGACCACTACTGTTTCCCACTGCAAGTTCTGTTGTGCTTCACATGTGACTTTGTACATATCTATATATATATATATATATATATATATATATATATATATAGGGCTAACTAATCCTCACCTCTATGATATGAAGTACCACAAGTGACCATAAAATACATAAATACAGTATAATCAATGACCGTTCCTACCTTAGTGCAGGAGGGAAAAAGGGGGTGTGTGTACCAGCGCGGGCTGAAAAGAATATAATGAGCAAAAATTTGCAGAACGGTATCCTTTACAATATAGAATTTATTAAAGATAAAATTTAAAAAGCTGTAATAGCATATGAAATTTTGCAAGTCATAAAAGGGGGTTAAAATGTTGTATAAAAATATAAACCTGTGGACATTCAATTCTCAGCACAATTTATAGTTTAGAGTATAGCATGTAATTTGCATATTACCACACTGACATATGAAGGTGTAGTCCCATAATAGCAGGTGACCAGGTGGCCAATGGCGATCCCAAAACAGAGTCCAGATGGAGAATTAGGTGTCTCTGATGGGAAAGATGGTAGAACCTGGAGGATATGATGATTTCCGTGTCTGCCTCGGATAATGAGTCCGGATGGGATGGTGCAATGCACAAGTAGATGTCCTGGTTGGTGTGGATAAACTCAGGTTGTAGCGGTGTGCTGGAGGTAGAATGGTCCACTTGATAAAAAGGCTCAACGCGTTTCCCTGGGCCAAAACACCCAGCTTCTTTTCCAATTCGGACCTCCAATTAGAAGTCACAGTGAAGCCAGTCACGTCTCTCAGACTGCATCTGGCTTCACTTATTCAGGGCACAGTGGTGGATTTTACCTCCAGCCCCTACTGTAGGTAAAACTCTCCACTCTGTGTAATTGGGTTGATGATATAAACAATAAAGCAGACATTTTTAATTTACTAGACTATTATTTCTATAAAAAAATTGTTGTAAATATTAAATCTTCATACAAGTTGGTTACATAAGAAATAAAATACTCCTGCTCTGATTAAACAACATATATTTTATGAACCTGACCCTTCCTTGGAGGAGGTCACACAAAAGTATCACACAGAAATACATCTTTGTTGTCTTGCAGTTTTCAGCTGATAATTGTGTTAGATGGGGAAACTTAGTTCTCTACACACTCAATTAGTCCATTCTCGATGATCTGAGATGCAGCTTTCTCATCACTAATTAGCGATAATAGATCCTCTAAGTGTATTCCAGCCATGAAATAATACAAGCCATTGAGACTGAACAAGTAGAGATAATAATAATCACAATTCTATAAATTGTAATCCCAAAATAAAACAGATACTGATGCACGTACTTACTGTACCTACGCACAGCAGGCTGTTGCCAGTGGAATTATATTATATATTTTTCTGATTTCTTTTTACAGTTATTTTAACGATCACTCTTTTTCCAGGGCATCATCATGTATGCTGGTGTGGGATGCGTGAATGCATTACAGTGGACTTCACCTGGGAAACCACATATGGGTCATTAGCTTTCTGGGAATTGATTGTATTTCAACTGATTTTTTTATTTGGAGGTCTATTATATAAAAATCCATTGCGCACACAGTCATTTGCAGTGCCTAAATACTATCAGTACATTGTTAATTAAGCAGTTGCCTGGATACTCTATTAGTGAAAGACTCATCCATGCTGCTGTCTTACCTGATGAGCAGACCTTGATCTGGCCTGGGGTTCGGGTCTTCCTTATATTCTGGATGCCGGTGACGTATGACTGTGGTGCTGTCCATAACTGGTGACTGTGCAGCTTCCTGGATATTGTAAAGGCACAGGAGCACAAATAAAAATGCACCCTGAATGTCTTAACTCCTTCTGAGCACCTAATATGTGCCAAACTCTTTGGTCTCACTGATTTGCTCCAGCATTGCTGGTATTGGAATGCCTTGTCCCATGTGCTTGTGACTTTGAGCCATGCTTGTGCCCAACCTCATCCTGAATCACTATTTGTGCATTTCCATAGCTTGCTTCCTGTTCTGATCATGTGACTGTGATCCTGACCTTCACGCAGGGCTGTATTGAATATTTGCCGGGCCACAAGGCTCTCGGGTATTTTGGGCCCCCTCTGAGATTACAATCTTTCGCCCCACTACAGCTGATGGTTGGGAAGCAGAGCTTATGCCATCATTTACTCGTTTACACTTTCAGAATTCACACGGACACCATATCTAGTTAAAGTCTGATGGCCGTTCCTCTAACACAGGAATTGTTATTTCTTTTAATTTCTCTTTTGAAATATAGCTAGTGCACTATTAGTCTGCTGCCACCCCCCATTGCCTCACCTGGCTATGAGTGTGCCTTGCTATGGTGCAGACTGAAAGTTCCCTTTACCCACTGGAGCGCAAGGATGCAGGTAACAGTGTCTCAGCCAAGTAATAAATTGATGGGCCCCTAGACCCTGCAGGGCCCCTAGGCTTCAGCCTTATCAGCTTAAAGGATTATACGGCACTGCCTATGCAACACTCACTGGTTTCTGATTTTGTGCCCCTCTTACCAAGTCCCAAGCATTTTTAACAACTTATACTCTAAATGGCACCGAAACACAGATTTTGTCATGGACCTGGTCGGCCGATTCTCCAGATACCTCAATCTGAAAATTGCCACCAGAGACTTATGGATTCTCCAGCATGTTTGAATGCTAAAACTCGTAAAATTAACACTGCTTACCAGGCTTACCAATTGCAAAAATCACTTACTTAGTGTTTGGCCTCACAGGCGCATAGATTCGTAAATGGACATGGAGAATACGCTAGAATTATCTTTTAATTCGAACAAAATATTCCAAGGTATGATTACAAAACAATTAAAGAGAGGAAATATAGTACATATATTATTCATTTTAATTTTTATGAGATTTCTATCAGAGCCAAACACTTACATGTACTTAGGAATCTGTTGAGGGGGACTGCACAGAAAAAAGGGTCACTTCCAGCTTTCTTGCTGATCCCCAAGAAGTCCCACTCAGTCCCAGTGAAATGTACAGATATATCAGCAGTCCCCACCCTTGGGATTTTAACCATTTCCCTGCTGGAAAGTTAAGAATTGGACATACCCCTTCATTACATACCGTGGGTGCTTGCAATGGACAGAATAGGGGGTTTTAGCCCAGATGACACAGATCTCCTTCAAAGAGAGAGGTCTTCTAATGAGATCTATATCTTGACACCCTTGACTGGATTTTGACTACACAGGAAGCTTAGTGGCTTGCTTATCTGTACAAGTCGAAATCCTATACATCAAGATTTAGAACCACTGGTCTGGTCATCCTATCAGGAAGACAGAATTTGCTCTCTTCCCCGGCCTGGATACATGCAGGTCAAGCACAGGACACAGCCTGTCAACCATTTTGTCCCAGCCACCTAGGTCACATCTAAGCTGAAAGAATAGAAGATATATCATTTATAATACACACAATGGGAGACATATATCATATTGGGATCTGATCATGTGGTGAATTGTCTTTCTCTACTAATTACAAGTTTGTTGTAGCAACTAAAATGAAGTTCCCCATTGTGAGCTTTGTGGTGCTATAGAGAATTTTAGGGAATGTATCTGCCATGTAGTATCATTAAAACAGATTACAAGTAGAGCTACAAATGTGTATACATATTGTACATCTATAGTCTGTGTGCTACAATTCATGTTACACATAATGTATAACGCTGTTCTACTGAATCACGCCACACCATGGCATGCTGTAGAAGGGTGGTTTTGTATTATGGGCAAATCTCATACTTGCAAAATTCTGCTTCCCCCTCTTGCGGGAGTTTTATACCTGGTTGATGTAGTGAGTGTGTGACCAGAAGCTAGATGGGTGGGTTGTGGCATGACCATCCGGTAGATGGGTGCCTTGGGGCATGGTCACATGATCATGTCATCTTGGCTCTGCCCTAACAGCATTATACACACAGGAGCTGTACACTCCCCTCTCAAATCTTAATCACTTTGCACATTTTCATTCTGCCCTACCAGCAGTGTAACATGGTTTTAGCAATGTGCAAAGTGACTTGGTCTTTTTTGCTTTGCCCCCTATTGTGCCGGAGCCCATAACCCAGTTCAACTTATTTAGTCCGTTATTACCACATTATGAGACTTAAATCAATACATGGTGCATTTCATAAAGTACAGTGGATTGGTAGCCGATTATTTTCTTAACAAGCATTTGCAATGAAATTTATGTTTTTGAAAAAGAACATCATTATGTCTGCAAAACTCCAGCTGTTTCCCTGAAATAGTCACAGCTCATAATTTATACCATTTATATTTTGAAAATAAGCGAGCAATCTGCTAATTTGACTCTGAAAGCATGATAAAATTACATGCTACTCCATATTCATATCTTGTTCACACACACACACACATATATAGATATATACTGTATATATATTAAAGCGGAGGTGCGGCACTTGGAATAAATAAGCTGTACTGAGTGAGGATTATTTATTCAGAGTGCCACACCACCGCTTTCTTTTACATTATACCGGAGCTGAACCATTTCTGTCATTGGGAGGGCTGGACCCAGGAACTAGGGGCGAAATTTAATAGGGGGCGATTTTTAGGCATGTTTAAAAATCGCACAAAATCACACTTTTTAATATTGCATTATTTGGCTGATTTTCTCATATTTAATGAGATGCGAATTCGCAGCAAAATAGCGCGATAAAGTGCGATATAGTGCCACAGATCTTCTCCTGACGACCTTGGTGAGTAGGATTTACTTCCACAGGTCCGCCTATTGATTTCTTCGGATCCTGCACTCCGGACTATTCAGCCCTGGAGCCCAGGGGCATCGAGGACAGCCCTGGGCTTCAGCATGGGCAGGTAACTTCTGGAGGGGGGGGGGCCTTCTTTGAGGGGGTCCCCACTTCCCCAGGACCCCTGCCCATGCTGACCGGTCAGGGGGATGAATGCTTTGGCCGGGGGGACTTGTATAAAAAGTCTCCCCCCGGCTGTGGCATTACCCTGCTGGCTGGTTGGGCCCGGTGCTGGTTCTTGAAATACGGGGGACCCCTAGTCATTTTGTCCCCTGTATTTTGGGAACCAGGACCGGCCCTTGAACCTGGTGCTGGTTTTATAAAATCCAGGGGACCTCTATTTGTTCTGCCCCGTAATTTTATGAAACCAGGACCGGCTCTTTGAGCCCGGGGCTGGTTATGCTCTGGAGGGGGACCCCACGTGGTTGTTTTTTTTTCACTCTTTTTTTTACACCAGAACCATGCACAGATCTCAATGATCTGTGCATGTTTCTGACAAATTCGCCAGTCAGAACCTGGTCTATTTATTTTGCGATTTTTAGTAACCTTTACTAAAAATCGCATCCCATTAAATAGCCGATTTGTATACATTTTAATGGGAAAACATCTGGATGCGATTTTTAGTTTAACTAAAAATCGCACCTTTAAAATCTGCGAAATAGCGGGAAAAAATGCGATTTTTTTTCTAAAAATCTCACCCTATAAAATATGCGATTTTCGGAAAATGTCCATTCCCAAGAAAACCAGTTAGTGTCATACTTGCAGTGAAATGGGGTCCCTTGGCGATGGGCTGCAAGCTTAAATGCATTGATCAATTCATGAACTAAAACCCCATTATTTATTTATTGATTATTTGAATGTTAAGGTGAGTTAGTTTGTTGTAGTGAGTGCTGGGCCCCTGTGTTTGTGTATATATATATATATATATATATATATATATATATATATATATCTGTGATGAAAATAGTTGTGTTCATAAATTTACATACTTTTGGGATTTTTTTGGCCAATTGTCAGAAAATATGAATGATAACTCACAAACTTTTCTTTCACTCATGGTTAGTGGTTGGGTGAAGCCATTTATTTTCACTCTGTGTTTTAAATCATAATGACAACAGAAACTGCCCAAATGACCATGATCAAAAGTTTACATACCCCAATTCTTAATACAGTGCATTGCCCCCTTTAACATTAATGACAGCTTGAAGTCTTTTGTGGTAGTAGTGGATGAGGCTCTATATTTTCTCAGATGGTAAAGCCTCCACTTCCTGTAAATTCTTGGGCTGTCTTACATGAACTGCACGTTTGAGATCTCCCCCAGAGGGCTCAATGATATTGAGGTCAGGAGACTGAGATGGCCACTCCAGAACCTTCCCTTTATTCTGCTGTAGCCAATGACAGGTCGACTTGGCCTTGTGTTTTTGATCATTGTCATGTTGGAACGTCCAAGTGCGTCCCATGCACAGCTTCCGGGCTGATGAGTGCAAATTTTCCTCCAGTATTTTCTGATAACATGCTGCATTCATCTTGCCATCAATTTTGACCAAGTTTCCAGTGCCTTTATAGCTCAAACATCCCCAAAACATCAGTGATCCACCTCCATGTTTCACAGTAGGAATGGTGTGCCTTTCATCTATGCCTTGTTGACTCCAAATGTAACGTTGTGGCCAAAAAGTTACATTTTGATCTCATCACTCCAAATTACTTTGTTCCAGAAGTTTTGATGCTTCTCTCTGTGCTGTTTAGAGTATTGTAAGTGAGATGCTTTGTGGCATTTGTGTAGTAATGGCTTTCTTTTGGCACCTCGACCATGCAGACCATTTTTCTTCAAATGCCTCCTTATTGTGCATCTTCAAACACCCACAACACTTTTTTTTTCAGAGAGTTCTGTATTTCAGCTGAATTGTGGATTTTACTTTGCATCCGGAACAATTTTCCTGGCAGCCGTGGCTGAAATTGTTGTTGGTCTACCTTAACGTCATTTGGTTTCCACAGAATCCCTCATTTTCCACTTCTTAGAGTTTGAACACTGCTGATTGGCATTCTCAATTGCTTGGATATCTTTTATATCCCTTTCCTGTTTTATACAGTTCAATTACCTTTCTCCACAGATCCTTTGCCAATTCTTTTGCTTTTCCCATGACTCAGAATCCAGACACGTCAGTGCAGCACTGGATGAAAGATGCAAGGGTCTTTCAGGAGACCAGAAATTGCAGCATTGCAGAAACATCCATTTGCAGCATTGGGTGAGGGGGTCAAATCATTGATAAGTGGAATAGCCTCCCATCAGAGTTGGTAGAGGCAAATACAGTAGTACAATTTAAACATGCTTGGGATAGGCATATTGATATCCTTACAAAACAATAAGGATCAAATATGGTTCGAGGTAACTTTTTAAAAAGGGGGCAGACTAGATGGGCCAAGTGGTTCTTATCGTCACATTCTATATTTCTATGTTCCTATTCGATGATCAGCAACCATCGAATGATTTGGAAGGAGCACGCAAAACTAAGACACTTCCTTGTATGAGAACAGGGCGGGCAGCTGACATCCGGTTATGTCAGCTGCCCTCCCTCTGCAGCTGCGTCACTGCTTAATTTCCATGGGAACACCCATGAAACACTGGGAGTCCGTGAAACAAGGGCATGCCCCTTCACCTCCACCCCCAGCCCGCAGTGTTAAATGTGAACGGGACGGAAAACTAGCAGTTTGCCATGCCTGTTCACCCCCAGCATATGCACAGAAATGTACATGTACATGTGCATTAGCAAGACATCGTTCCCCCTGCAAACGCGCGTGGGAGTGAATAAACTAGAGCAACCTCCTTAATGGCTAAGCACTCCTGCTCTACAGTTGAGTACTTGCACTCTCTGGGCAATAACGTAAGGCTAAGGTAGAGTATGGGCTTTTCCTCTCCATCTACCTCTTGGGAAAGGACTTCTCCTAATCCTGTTCTAGAGGCATCTGTCTGTACACAAATTGTATTTTAAAGTCGGGAGCTTGCAAGAAAGGTTCAGTACACAAAGCTCGTCTTAAATCCTGCCAAGCAGTTTCCACTGGTCTAGACATAAGTTATCTTGTCTGGGGACTGTTTTTTTTTTTTAAGATATTCAGTTAGTGGAGCCTAAGTTGTGACTTACATTTAGGTTTAGACCAGGTGAGGACCTTACTTGGCTGAGGTTTAACCTGTCCTCTGTCCACAATGTACCCCAAATACTTGGCTTCTACCATACCAATGGCACATTTCTCAGGGTTGGCAGTAAACCTGTGTGCCCATCGATACTTTAAAATGGCTTCTACCTTTGGTAGTCAAAGATGAAAATAACATATTCCCTGTGGGACCGCAGCCACTTATTCATAGCTCTATAGAATGTTTCTGGGGCACCATGTAAACCAAATGGGAGCACTTTATACTGGAAAAAGCCATCAGGGGTAGAGAAAGCCGTTAACCCCTTCGCTGGCACTTCCGAGAATATTCTGGGCTATGCACCAGTGCCCAGTCTGGCAAACCTGGAAAATCCTTGGGAGTGCCACTGCCTGCGCTACCTCTTGCCGGGCAGCGCTGCCCAGCATTGAGATCAGCACTGTGCTCAGATTCAGCCGCTGCTCGACTCCTGTTGCCCAGCCCTGCCTCCTTCCCCCCATCTGTGTGCGGTGTGACCTTGCTAACCTCATGCCGCACACAGCTGGGTTTCTGGGGGCAGGGCTGGGCAGCAGCTGACACAGTGCGCGGTGCTGCCTGGCCCCTGGAAACCTAGTTGGATTTTTTTTAGGGAGCCCTCCCAAAAAAAAACTCTCACAGTGGGGAGCATTCCCTAAATAAATGCCGCTGCAGGGGTTAAAGGAACCTGCCAATAACCTATTGTCAAATAAAGTGTAGTGAGATACTGACTGTTGGCTACATTTTCTACCAACTCATCCACCCGGGGCATAGGGTAAGAATCAAACCGGGACACTTGATTTTGTTTATGGAAGTCATTGCAGAACCTTAAAGCACCTGAAGGCTTAGGTACTAAAACAATTGGATTATTCCACTCACTGGTAGATTCCTCTATATCCCCTAGGCATAACATCTCTTCCACCTCCTGCTTTACCGCTGCCCACATCGCTTTGGGTTTGCGATATGGCATTTGTTTAATGACCACCCCAGGTGCAGTCACAACATCATGTTGGATGAGCTGTGTCTTTCCAAGGATGGCAGAAAACACATCTTGGTAGTGCTTCTGTCCAGGAGTACACGTGACTTCAAGAGGTACCTGGCTGGCATTCTAGAACCTTTTTAGCTACCAAATAAGGCTGACTAGCAGTTTCCTTCCAGGGTTTTAACAGGTGTAAATCATAGATTTCATATTCCCTACCCCTACACTCCTGTTAGACCCTGTAATTGACTGGTCCCATCACCTCTATGATCGCCATTGTGCATACATCTTGCTTTCTGTGGTGTGCACCAGCACTAACACCTTGTCTCCCGGTTTAAAGGATCAGTTGACTGAGGTGATGTCATACCTGTGTTTCGGATGTTGTTGGCCCCTTTCCATGTGTTTGTTCAGGAGTGGCACAATCTGCATTAGATGGCCATATAACTGGGCCACAAACTGAATGACCTTAGGATCTTGGCATGGTTGTTCTTCCCACTCTTCTTTTAGGAGGTCCAGAATCCTCTGAGCTATCTCCCACAGAGGAGCTCGAAGGCACTAAACCCAGTAGAGGAGGGTGTCAGACAGTTTCCCGACAGTCATTACCACAATGTCAGGATCCCGACAGTCAAAACCCCGACACTCTGGGTCCTGACGGCCATCGGCTATTCTCCCTCGTGGGGGTGCACAACCCCCATAGAGGGAGAATAGAATAGGTGGCGAGCATAGCGAGCCACCGTGCCTGCAGCGTGGCGAGCGCAGCGTGGCGAGTGCAGCTTGGCAAGCGTAGCGAGCCCGCAAGGGGCTTGTTGCACTTTCACTGCCCAGCTGCCAGTTTAGCAAACTTTTTGAATAATTCCTCCATATTGCCTTGCGCTTCCCTTTTAAGGGCATACTGTACCTAGGAGATTTAATATAATGTGCCAGTCTTATCAAATGGACCAAGCCGACACCCACCTGCTTTTCTGCCTATTTAACACACAACAACAGTCAACCAAATGGTAAGTTACCCAACAAAAGGGAATGAGGGAAAGGAGATATGGTAGCATTTACACAGGGGGGGGGAGGGCATGGCTGCCACTAAAGGAAGAGGGGCATGGCTGACTGGAAGGAAGGTAAAGAGGGCTGACACTGGGGGAAGGGGGACAGGGCTGACACTGGGGGAAGGGACGTGGCTGACACTGGACGGAAGAGGGGCATGGCTGACTGGGTGGAAGCGGAAAAGGGCTGACACTGGGGCAAGGGAGACAGGGCTGACACTGGGGGAAGAGGGACAGGGCTGACACTGGACAAAAGAGTGACATGGCTGACTGGGCAGAAGAGGAAAAGGGCTGACACTGGTGGAAGGGGGACAGTGCTGACACTGGGCGGAAGCGGGACATGGCTGACACCAGGTGAATGGGAAAAAGGGGAACATGGCTGAAGTGGGTAGAAGGGGAAAGTGCTGACAATGGGGAAAGGGCTGACACTTGGGGAAGGGGGACATAGCTGACACTGGGGGAAGCTGGATGCTACTCCTGTGGGCATTGTGTGCATAAGCAGCGCTAGTACTGTGGAAATTTTGTCCATAAGCGGCACTATTGTGGCCATTATGTGCAAAAAGAGCATTACTCCTGTGGGCATTATGTGCCCACAGGAGTACCAGGTGCAGTGTGTCTAACTATACCTGGCACAGTGTCTAAGGAACTCTACATGGCACAGAGTGTCTTACGGGCTCTATTTAGTGCAAAGTGCCTAAGGGGCCCTACCTGATTCAATGTGTACAAATGTGTGGTATAATGTGAATGACGCATACTACTGTGTGATGTATTGTGAATTGGTCCTATATGTAACCACAGCCCTTCTCCATGAAGCCACGGCCCTATATATTTGTTGCATGCCTTCGACACGCACTATTCTTTTTTTGAGTATTAAGGGGCATCAATCCCTTTCTATCCCAGGGTACCAACATTTCTATCTCAGGCATTGTGAAAAGCAATATACAGTAGTATCATAGGTTATGACTCAGGGCAACAAAATTAGGATTTTAAATGAGCCAAAGGAAATCTTAGCAGGCCGTATTCAGCCATCCTGTCTATTCATCTTACTCAAAGTATTTTAGCTAAGCTTTTGCAATGTTCATATCTTTGCAAATAATAAGTTAATGTATACTCATGCGCATACAGTGGTGCTTGAAAGTTTGTGACCCCTTTAGAATTTTCTTTATCTCTAGTGGAATTTGGCCTAAAACCACCTCAGATTTTCACACAAATCTTAAAAGTATATACAGAGAACCAAATCAATCAAATGAGACAATAAAATAGATGTGTTCATTTTGAGGAAAATGTTCCAATATAACATATCTTTGAGTGTCAAAAGCTAACATTTGCTTTCAGTGTCTGGTATGCCCTCCTTGTGCAACAATAACTGTAGCTAAACATTTCCGGTAATTGTTGATTAATCCTGAACATCGGCTTGGAGGAATTATACCCTATTCCTCCATACAAAACAGCTTCAACTCTGTTATGTTGTTGGGTTTCTTTCCATGAACTGCTTCTATTCGAATATTCTGGTATACTTCTGAATTATTTGTACAAACAATTGCAAGTTGTCCTGGGCCATATGCAGCAAAACCGGTCCAAACTACGATACTACCACCACCGTGTTTTACAGATGTTATGACATTTTTATGCCTGAATGCAGTGTTTTCCTTTCTCCAAACATAATGTTTCTTATTTAAGTGAAAAAGCTCCATTTTGGACTTATCTGTCCACAAAACATTATTACAACAACAGCCTTCTGGCTTGTCCAAGTGACATTTAGTAAACTGCATATGGGCAGTAATGTTCTTTTTGGAGAGCAGAGCTTTCTCCTTACACACTATTGCTTTTCAGTGTCCCCCTGATGTTGGGGTAAAGAACATTAAAATTAGCTAATGTGAGAAAGACCTTCAGTTGCTTAGAGGCTACCTTGGGTTTGTTTGTGATACTGCAAACTATTAGATTCCTCGCCCTTGGTTTGATCTTTGTTGGTAAACCACTCCTTGGGAGGGTAAAAATTGGTCTGGAATTTCCTCCATATGTACACAATCTTTTTGACTGTTTATTGGTGGTGCCCAAACTCTTTTGAGATTGTTTTGCAGCATTTTCCAGTCTGATGAGCAGGAACAAGCTCCTCATCATGTTTGTGGCATGATTTATTTCCATAAATGACTTTGACAGATCCCTTTCTTTGATAAGATACACTCACACCAAATCAACCCATAAATTGAAAACACCTGACTACTTTCACCTTCAATATGTCACATACTTTTGCCACTCACATGGTGTACAAACAACTCTTGAAGTTTTCACAAACTTTCAAGCACCACAGTAATTCTACCCATTAGCCGGCCGTATCAGGTTGCCATTGAGAAGGAGAAAAGCATTGATTAATGTACCATAGCTACATTCTGTATTACTGTGATTTGTAGCAACACATAATGATTGTTGCCTCAGCCACTGAACTACTGATATACAGTAAACAGGCCCATTGTAAATATTTGGGGCCTATTTAAGAAGAAAAAAAAGTCCTATGCCCTGTTAACTTTACACATAGCAAATTCCATACACTTTAGATTATTCATAGTAATAATAATAAAGCTTTATAAAAGACAAAAGTGAGAGCCGCAGATTAGTTGTATTGCAAAAACAAATTTGAAGTCTATGAATCCATTTTTCCCAACATAAATATAACAGCCATGTTGTTAAATTCACATTTATTGAAACTTTTGCCAATTCCTTTCACAGAGCTTGAGTGGGGCCATTATCTTCCATGGGGAAATCATTTTCAATGACACAGAATCAATGGGGGATAATGTACCTTTAAATAATACAAGTCTAATGAAATGTACATTGTTTAAGGAATTGACACCACATTTGTCTCCTTGAAGTCATTAATCATTCAGGAGGTATGTTGTTTCTTTTGCAGTGGAAAGCTTTGTTCTCGTTTGTGTGTTTGGTTGCTTGTTTGTTAATAAATCCTATCCTCTGACTCTCCATTTCATATCTCTTCATCACTTTACTCAACATTGGTGGAAAATCCTTTTTCAATTCCAGAGAATGTATTGCTTTTTTATTGTACCGAATACTAATAAAACATGCAAATGGTATGCTTCACTCTTTTAGGGCACATTGTATATGCCATATTCATCATATAGGGCATATTTCTTAGTGATTTTGTGGAAAACCCCAAAAACATCAGGGAACACTGGAGGTGGCAGAATGGATATCAATCCTACCACAGAGCACTGGACTCATGAGCTAAGTTTCTAACCTACTTATGCCGAGTTTATATGTTTTTCATGTTGGTGTGTAGAATTTCTGACAACAATGAACCTCTGTGTGTGTGTGTGTGCAAATTCAGATTATATAACACTAAGGGTCCAATGTATTAAGCCTAGAGATAAACGCAAAGGGTGATCACGTGTGATAAACGTCCAGACAATCAGCTTCTTTCTGCTATTTTTCAAACAGACCCTATGACATCACAGTTAGGAGCTGATTGGCTGGACATTTATCACTCTTTATCCCCCTCGTGTTTATCCCCTTTTAAGACTTAATACATTTGCCCCTATGTTCATTAATTTTCCTTTTGTGATTGTCTATAGACCAATAGGAAGGAACAATTAAAAAGTTTGCCTTTACCCTCTTTTATGTAAAGATCATCAATGTAATTAATAAATTAATAGCAAATTCTTTCTGACTTCTAGGGGTTTTTATATGAAATATTCAATTCGGGCAGCACGGACTATGTGATGGTTAGCATTACTGCCTCACAGCGCTAAGGTCATGGGTCCGATTCCCACCATGGCCCTAACTGTGCAGAGTTTGTATATTCTCCCCGTCTTTCCATGGGTTTACTCCGGGTACTCCAGTTTCCTCTCACAATCCAAAAATTTACTGGTAGGTCAATTGGTGTCCAACAAATTAACCCTAGAATGTCTGTGTGTGCATGTACATGTGGTAGGGAATATAGATTGTAAACTCCACTGGGGCAGGGACTGATGTGAATATTCAACTATACACTGTAAAGTACTGCGTAATATGTATGCGCTATATAAGAAACTGTTAATAAATAAATCTAGATGCAAGGAGAAGCTTACTACTAAGCAGGACCCAGAGGTAAGACATATGAATACAGACGTGTAGCATGCATAAAAGGAACAGCAAGATAAGAGAGTAATTAATAGAATAAAGTAGAGAGGAGGGTGGAGGCGTTGGAGAGTCCACTGAAGTGTAACAAAAGTTGTTTCTCATCAGTAGATGCTGATGGATGGGGCATTGTGCTGGTTCTGTTGTTCTCGTGCTGCTCGGCTGGGTAACTGCTGTGTGTTCTGCTGTTCTGAAGTTTCCTACAATGCACGTTGGCAGTAGATGTTTATTCTGCAAAGGTTTGCTGCTGATACTAGGTCTCTGATACATAAAGGAAGATGAATTATGGAAACAACAAGTATAACATGAAAACAAAAACCAATGCAATCACTTATAAATTGTTTTGTTGTATACTGTAGTTGATAGATGGATAATTCTTTATGGATTCACCTTATTAATATGTCATTGATTTGACAATACCAGTAGGGTGTCCAGTCTGTTTGGATCATCATTAACTAGAGATATATTATAAGGTATAATATTTCACATATTATAGTCGGATTTATCTCATATACACAAGCCACAGCCTGACCCTTCATTGTACATGAATTGTTACTGTAAGAAAGCAAATAGCTATATGACTTACAATTAAATTAAAGGCTCATTACCACTACACTATAAAAATGTAAACACTAAATTGTGGGATTACAGTTACATGTTGCTAGGCACTGGAGTAATAAGGTCTCCATGTTACATGACAAAATGCGCATTGCAGCAGTTGATTGTGTAGTGCAGTGATTCACGCCACTCAGTGCGGCTTTCCGGAGCCAGAATTACATTTTTTGGTGCCCTGAGCTAGAAAGAGAATTGGTGTCACTCCTCTCCCTTCCTATATTTTAAATGGGAACATAGGGCACATGCTCTTGTGGGGAAGGAGCATGACAAAACAGATTCCAGATAAACAGATGGAGCCATGCTCATTCTCCGGTTCACCATAGCTTTCCATCTCGGTGCGCAGTTCGCCAATAATGGGCCACCCGTGTGTGTGTGAGATTCATGGCAATGGAATGCGTGAGCGAGGGGCAGGCCAAGACTGAAAGCTACAGTATGGCATGCCAGCCAGATGAACGGGTGTGGCTCCATCTGTAGCCAATGCTATGATGCCTATCCCCACATTATGATGTATAGTACGTCTCCGTGTTTTCCATGTGGATGTTTAGAGGAATGTAACATTCAGTGACTCAAATGTCAAAATAATATGGTGACTTGTGAGTAATAAACATTGTTTCCTTGCTATTTTAATCCTGGTGAGTGCACCTTATTTCATATACAACAACACGATGGATGATATCCTCTGAGGAGCATTGAGTGAGCACCCCAGGAAGATGCAGACTTAATCATTGATAGGGCCAACTTACTGATGAAATACACACACACTTATAGAGTACTACAAGAAATGTTATTTAGACACAAGTCCATTTTTTATACCTTTATTAAATACAGGTAATACAATTTACTGTCCTGCCATACCCAGGAACCAAACTCATAACCTGTATTCCGGTCACCCTTCTCGTTAAGCTACTTGACCGTCAGTTAGAACCATGACATTTCTAACTATATAAAGCTACTTGTACTTTGTAAAAAAATAATCAGCATTGCAATAAAGTAGATCTATGTAATGTGCAGCCTGCTCAGCTGCGATACTGATTATTATTTCACAAAGTACAAGGTGAGCTTCAAATTCTCTAGCTTTCTTTGCAGGGTCAGTGAATAAAGCTCAGTGAATAAAGTGTATGACTGCAGTGCAACAGGCTATGGGTTTGAATCCCAGGTGACTTAATAACAAATAGCTTACAAGTTAAGTTTCTGAATATTGTACAGGTATTGGTGGTGTAGGGAAAGTGGGGAAGTCAAGTGATGTCAAGTTTCAAAGAGGAAGGAAGCTCTAAAGCTGAGGTCCGATTTGTCCGACCCATAAAATGGAAATGGTAAATCGCTCATATACAGTAGTGCATAGTGTACAGTCAGGGCAAGCGACAGGGTAGGTCCATGGGGACACTCGTACTGGGCCCCGACTGGTTGAGGGGCCCCATGGCTTTGAGGGACTCAGGGGCTGTAAGTATGGCTGCCTAGTTACCTGTCTGGCTACCTGTACTAATGAGATATCATGCAAAGCACCAAACCACACGACGCACAATGCTGTGCCCTCCCATCTGCCCTTCCCTATTATATTGCATAGTAAATATTATCTGTTTATTTCTAATAATAAAAAAATACATTCAATATGCAATGTAATAAAAGTACACATGTGGTGTTGGGGGGGGGGCCCAGAGATATCAGTGTTCCGGGCCCTAAGATTTCCATTGCCGGCCCTGTGTACAGTAGATTGTGTACTCCCATGGGTCACATACAAAGTCTTGTAATTTGTTGTTTGACTGGCCATGCTCGCATGCAATGCAGTGAATAATTGTGAGGGATGGAACAGTTTTTGTTATTTTACTCAATAGTATCTGCCTAGTGTGCACTGGAAATCTCATGAAATCTCTGTAATCTTAATGATTCTTAGGGGTAAATTACTTAAAGCTTCAAAAAAAAAAAAAAAAAAAGGTGATTTTGCCTACAGCAACCAATTAGATTCTGTCTGTTATTTTCTAGGATGCAATAGAGTAATGCAATTTTTTCCCAATGTTTCGCTGTTATGGTGTTTATGGGTAATCCAATTAGATTTCCTGTAATATAAAATATTTTCACACAAAATACATTCAGGTCCAGTAAAACCAGTGTGTTATCACATCCGTTTCCATGAAAAACTGGCACTTATCGGGGATTTCATTTCACCTGCAGAGTTTTCGAGTTCTACAGAATAGCCCATGGTGAAAACATCACCAGCAGTAATTTAATTGGATACTGTGCTATTCAGTTCTCAGTAACAACCTGCTTGGCTAGATATGACACATGACAGTACTTGTGTATTATCACGGCGCCCATCGCATACCACTAATTAAGGTATGCGATGGGCAGAGCCGGTCCTAGCCTAAATGACGCCCTAGGCAAGATTTTGGCTGGTGCCCACCTAGCACCAGTTCCGCCTATGACCCTGCTCCCCTTTCACAGCACCATCAACCCTCATCATAGCAGTCATCATTTTGCTCCTACCACCAATATTTTAAATAGAAACAGTGCACACATTCAGTGCGCAGCCCAAAAAGGGGTATGTTCTTGCTGGGAAGGGGCATGGCCACACAATAGTACCCCCAATTCAATTTATGCCACACAGTAGTGCAACTTTATTCACATTATATCATGCGATGGTGTCCCTTATTCACATTACCTTATATACATTAATCCTCACATTATTCACATTATACAGTTAGAAAAAAATCCTGAGAAAATATTGTATTTTAAGCACCTCCATGGCCACACTGCAACCCAGCACAAAGCAGTGTGTGCTGGGCAGTGGAGAAGAGCTGCAGCTGCTGCTGTCACTTAAGGGGAGGGGTCCCGGGGCCCCCACTGGGCCCTTCCAAAAGACTTTGGCCTGGGTAATTTGTACCCCCTACCCCTTTCTCTCGGCACCCCTGATAATACCACTCAGTAATGCCCCTTACACATGACACACATTATTAATGTCCTTATAACCATAATGCCCCTTACACATTATGCCAACCTTTATTAATGCCCTTCATACACATAATGACACACATAATGCCCCTTACACATAAAGTATGTTGCACATTATTAATGCCCTTATACACATGACACACATAATGCCCATTACACATATGTTGCACATTATTAATGCCCTTATACACATGACACACATATTGCATGTTACACATATTTCGCACATTATTAATGCCCTTATACACATGACACACATAATGCCCCTTACACATATGTTGCACATTATTAATGCCCTTATACACATGACACACATAATGCCCATTACACATATGTTGCACATTATTAATGCCCTTATACACATGACACACATAAGGCCCCTTACACATATGTTGCACATTATTAATGCCCTTATACACATGACACACATAATGCCCATTACACATATGTTGCACATTATTAATGCCCTTATACACATGACACACATAAGGCCCCTTACACATATGTTGCACATTATTAATGCCCTTATACACATGACACACATAATGCCTGTTACACATGTCGCACATTATTAATGCATTTATACATGACACACATAATGCCCCTTACACATATGCTGAACACTATTGTACAACCAACCCACCCGCAGACAGCACTCGCACAGCCGCTAACACTGTGACCTCTGCTTGGATACAGATGTTTACATCTTGCCTCAATAGGCCTTGCAGCTCCTGGCCAGTTCCGCTAACGTTGGGTGCCTTTTTTGCTGAAAATTCATCTTATTTGCATTGTTATGACCAGCACACACAAGGAGCTTCCAATGATTAAAATAATATGCGGCATGCCTATATTCTGTGTGCGACTGTGGCTGTACCTGCATACGGAATGCTATGTTACAGTGATTTCCATGAATACACTATTTCATATGCAGATACAGCCTCACTCACACACAGAATATAGGCATGCTGCATATCCTTTTAATCAGCAGAAGCTGCTGGTGCCCCTAGGCATTCCAAATGCCCTAGGCAATTGCCTAGTTTGCCTATGCCTAAGGCCGGCTCTGGCGATGGGACCCGATTTTCGGGTCCAAAGACCCGCACTGTACAATAAAGTATTGCATCACATGCCATTAAAATGGCATGCGAAGGGATGCGATTTTAAATTGTACAAGCACCCTGATGGGGGATTACTATATTAAATGCACCCCCATTGTTAACGCCACCCCCACTATCAACGCCAACCCCACTATCAACGCCAACCCGAAGCGTTTCGAGCGCAGCGTCCTCCAACCTTTTCATACCCCCACTATCCACGTCAGCGTGGAGTTGATTTTATATAGTGTGACGAGCCACCGAGCCTGAAGCTTGGCGAGTGGACGTGGATTACATGTGAAGTAATCCGCTTCCCCTCACGGGGGTCGCTGCGCTCGCCACGCTTTGGGTTGGCGTTGATAGTGGGGTAGCTTTAACAATGGGGGTGCATTTAACATAGTAATCACCCATCAGGGAGCCTGTACAATTTAAAATCGGGTCAAATCGCAACGCATGCGATGCGACCAATACGATGCCGTACGATGGAAATCTTGGGCGCTGTGATAATACACAAGAACCCACATGACTAATGCAATTTGTGGTATGTCACCTCTGTGTGTGTGTGTGTGTGGGGGGGGGGGGGTGTTCGATGGAATATGCATGTTTCATTTGTTGCAGCCAACAGATAGCTAGAACAGTTGTTGATTTTACTTTGCATTCTACAGAACAAGACATGTTTTAAAAAGAAGGGATACAGTGTCCTTTCTGTGCATTATTTGCCTGATTTACTCAATTTAATGAGCTACAAAAGTATAAGAGCCAAGCATACTGGAAGCTACCTGCAGCTTCTCTTCTGTGTCAGTAGAGTATATTATTAGTATATGATCTCTTAGCATTAATGTTTGCATTAGGTAATGAAGACTGGATTATCGTTATATATGAAGGTTATCTTTGAGTGTGGATTATTTAGCGTACTGAGGTTCCAGGTTACACACATAACATATCCCTATGGCCCGGGGAATTTGTTTGCTGCTGATTTCTGTATTTCAATATTGACCATCCAGTCAGTAGAAGTTTCCGAGGTCTACTCACTGGGCCTAATTCTGACCTGGTAGCAAGGCTGCTTTCTTAGCCAGTGGACAAAACCATGCTGCATTTCAGGTGGGGCAGAGAGTTAGATTTGGGTGAGATATATTGTTGTTGTGCTGGGTATATACTGTCTGCTTTAGTCTAACCCTGCAATTTAGATTTCAGTTTGAACACACCTCACCCAAATCTAACTCTCTCTGCACATCTTACATCTGCCCCACCTGCAGTGCAGTTTATGTCCACTTGCTAAGATAGCAGCCTTGCTACCAGGTCTGAATTAGGCCCACAAACTATTCTTGCTCTGAATATTGTATAAATCCAACATTAACTTGTCTGGTGATTATGACATGAAGGAGGCTGGTGGTACTCTTTCTACATAAAATACATGCATATATAACATGCACAAATAAATATATAAAAAATGATCAAATGAGTTGCCCATTGAGAATAGTAATTAGCAATTTACGGAACCATAATGACCCAGGGCATGGTACAGATTCATCTGCATTCCTTCCTGTAAATGTCTTGCTAAGACAACCATGCACTGTTAATACTAATTCGTGCTTTGGGGTTGTAGTAAAGTTATTTTTCTTTTTTTCCTAGTGGTGTAGTGACATCACGGCACAGTGTGATTGGCATGGCATGTTCCCTGCATTTGTTAAGCCCCCACACTTCTGTTTAATACGTTCTGTGAATATACAGATTAAAGTTTTATGCATAGCTTGATAGAACATCGTTTGTTAAATGAGTGGGCATTAGGCCACCCAACAAAAGCTATCTAACATCAATCATCGCACTTCACAGCCTTGACTCCAGATGGGCACTGGACTTTATTCAGGATACAGACCAAATTGTCTGGCAGGAAGACACAGGGAAAATGATATATCCATAGCTGAGTTGTCAATAGGCAAAGGCCTTCTGCTACAAGTGCTGGATCTTTTCATCCATCACAAGCTCAGATCTCCAAACTAATTATGAAGGCAGCCAAGCTTGCTGTTTTATGCTATATGTTATCATTTTCCTTTGTCAGCGACATAACGGCTTCTTTTTGTTTTAAGCAAATGGCACAGTTGATCCCCCCACCCCCCGCCCCCCATGCACGTTGCTATTACAAGCATAAAATAAAGCAAGTGTGGTAATCAGTGCTTGTTCTCAGGTGTCTGAAAACCATTTGTTTTTAAGTTTGCTTCCTGCGCCACAGCATAAAACTCAACCGTAATTAAGAAGCATTAGTAAAGGATAGAGTCATCCTATATCCCTCTAATCTCATATGGTTCCTATTATGCATTATCAAAACATAACATTTGGTCAGATGTAAGCATCTCATTGGTGTATGAATAGAAAAGGCTTTACATTAAGCCAGCCATGTTTCAGCATAATCCTGATTAAACACTTTCTTAATAGGTAAGCAAATGCTGTGAGCTATAAAAACAGTGTTTAATGGGTATTGCACATAGTAAATGGTTTGGATTAGTTGGCAGTAATATCTAGTAGCAGATAAGTTCATATTTAAGTTCAGTTGCAAATCTAATTTAAATTCAATATAGTTAATTACATTTCAGGTGCCATAAAGCATTTGGCTTGTGTCTATTAAGCACAGAATGTTAACTTCATAAATGACCAAAAACCATGCTGGAAAATGTGCCCTACAGTATGTATGAAATGTTTGGGCATGCTTATGCTAATGCAGTGTGTATATACAACAATTATTGTCTGTCTGTAGCTTACAGCTAAGCTCTGTGGAAAATCTCTCTAAAGGTTCATACACAAGGGCAAAAAAATTGGAGTGTGCACTGGGGATAAATCGCCGGGTGCGCGCTTCCATTTTCAGCCCCTAATAGTCGCTGGTCAGAGGAGCATGCTCCTCCAACCAGCGATTTCCCCTGCCTCTTCTCCCGGCACTGTGTCATTTTCATCAGCGACCATCTCTGGCTGCTGATGCAAACAGGACACTGAGCAATATGATTGCTGAGCAATATATTGCTAGCAATATCTTGCCAGCGATCATATTGCTCCGTGTGTACACAGCTTAAAGCTGTGTACACACAGGGGAGATATATTGCTCAGTGTCTCCTTTTCATCAGCCACCAGAGATGGTGGCTGATGAAAGGGAACCTCTGCCGGGGGAGCCACAGAGGGAATCAGCTGGTCATAAGGGGGCTTAAAACGGGAGCGCGCACCCGGCGATTTATCGCCGGTGCACACTCCAATCACTGGTAATATGGTCACTCAGCGACCATATTGCCAGTGATTTTTGCCTGTATGTACGCACCTTTAGAGATACAGCTATACAGCTCTAGTGCCTGATTAACCAATAGGCTGATTTGGTAGCCCTCCAGCTGTTGTGAAACTACACATCCCAGCATGCATTGCCATAGTTGTAGCATTCCCTAATAGCAAAACTGTGGCAAGGCATGAGGGGACTTATAATTTCACAATAGCTGCAAAGCCATTGTTTGGTCATGCCTACCCTACAGTATGCAGTGCTCTGTAGCCCACTTTCCAATGGGGGCTTCCTGGTGGGTGGACCCCAATATGTCATACTTGCCTACTTTTGAAAACTAGTTTCAGGGAGATTATAGTTGGTAGTACATTTTTATACAGTGCCTCATTGAGGGGTGTGTGTCGTGTCACCCAAAGGGCGTGGCTAGTTCCATATATAGTGAGAATCATGGGTGTGTACTGCTATATCTGAGAGGAATCTTTAAAAATGACTTACAGTATATACAAATGTAGATGAGCCCAAAGCAGTTAGTAAGCACTACTATACTTGTTAAAGAAAAGTCACTGATACGTGTCAGGTATTGTTCCATATAAATAGCCACAAGAAATGCATGTAGCCTTCATTGTGGGATCATTGTGTTGCATCACCAATGCTAGGAAATGGTTCTGATGATTCAATACAAATGTATCTATCTCTCATTCCTTTTTTCCCCCAAAATGTAACAGCTACATAATGTGGGCTACGTGAAATGAGGGATATTGCTAAACTAATCAGGGAGAGGGAGATTGCTGCTATTACAGGGAGTCTCCTGCAGAATGCAGGAGACTAGGTAGCTATGGAATATACAGTATGTTTACTTTAAAATAGTTTACTGACAGGGTCAGGGCTTTATAGTGAAAAGAAGAAAGTGGTGGAGCGCTTAACACTATAAAATAACACACATAGATCAACTGGGTATCACATAAATTTTAAAAGGATATTTAATAAACAGTATATAATCACAGTAAAAAGCACTTATATAAAACAATAGTTAAATATCTGCGGACACTGGAAATGAGAAACTTCCACTTGTTCCTAGTTATGCTCCCTTTGAATGATTGAAGACCTATTACCCCTTTGATTTGTAATCCGTTTGACTGGTAACAGGGTGTCCAATATGCTGCTAAAGTCCCATGAAATTTTGCCTGGAAGATGGTAAGCAGGTAATCCTGAGAGTAACCAGGTGGGTCTCCAAAAGTTGAGCAGACGATGGTATCCCTTGTGGTAAAGTCCAGAATAATGATAGGATTTGAATGCGGGGAGTCCAATCAGATAGTATAAGGAGCTGGTTCAAGTGGAAAAGTGTGTGGAGTCCAGAGTCCAACAGTGGGTAAAGCCGACGCGTTTCGTTGTATTCAAACAACTTTTTTTAGGCAGTCCTAAACACGATTTTGATACAGAGCATCTTAATGCGACTATACTATAATTAGATTAGCTTGCGTCTCACTTCACAAAACCGGAAGTCGGAAGCCGGAAGTGATGTATCTCCGGCTCTGTCACGGAGATGTACGATTCCTCCATCTAGTGCAGAGCATCTTAATGCGACTATACTATAATTAGATTGTATTAGATTAGCCATCAGGCACCACTATTAGTGCGGATTTATTAATGGAAACAGAACACTTTTTCCCGTATTTGCGGGTTAAACATGCATTCCAAATACCGGAAGTTGGACGTAGCGTGCGTTCCAACAACCGGAAATGGAGCGCAATAAACATTATTTGTCTATTCTTTCTACTATATTTGTATCAAAATCGTGTTTAGGACTGCCTCCTATTTTTGTAATAACAATATTGTACAAATAATTACACCTAATTATGCTTTTTAAGTGAAACTGATCAACTGGGTAATTAATTGATTTTGTCATGTGACCTAAACAGCACTTCCTGTCTATAGGGTATTTAAACCCTGGCCAGACCAAGGGTGATAGACCTTTGAAAAAGTTGTTTGAATACAACGAAATGTGTCGGCTTTACCCACTGTTGGACTCTGGACTCCCCACACACTTTTCCACTTGAACCAGCTCCTTATACTATCTGATTGGACTCCCCGCATTCAAATCCTATCATTATTCTGGACTTTACCACAAGGGATACCATCGTCTGCTCAACTTTTGGAGACCCACCTGGTTACTCTCAGGATTACCTGCTTACCATCTTCCAGGCAAAATTTCATGGGACTTCAGCAGTATATTGGACACCCTGTTACCAGTCAAACGGATTACAAATCAAAGGGGTAATATGTCTTCAATCATTCAAAGGGAGCATAACTAGGAACAAGTGGAAGTTTCTCATTTCCAGTGTCCGCAGATATTTAACTATTGTTTTATATAAGTGCTTTTTACTGTGAGTATATACTGTTTATTAAATATCCTTTTAAAATTTATGTGATACCCAGTTGATCTATGTGTGATATTTTATAGTGTTAAGCGCTCCACCACTTTCTTCTTTTCCCAATTGTTACTAGGGGACTGACCCCCCCCCACCTCAGGTGTGAGCAGCTACAGTAGCAAAGCATCCAATCCCTAGCGACTTTTTTTGTTCACTCACGTGAACAATAACTTTTTCTCAGGGCTTAATAGTGCAGGGGCACACAGAGAGGTCACCAACTGTCACTTTTGCAAAGAGCACAATGGTCATACACTCAGGGGCATAGGGAGGGTGGAGACATCAAAGGGCGCCGGAGTTGTGCAGCCTACTCCTCCGCCCAGCTCCCTGCTCTGCTGAGCTCAGCTGCTCTGTCCGCCGCTATTAAGTCTCCCGCTGGACCGCTCGCTAATAGGTGCTTGCGGTACAGCATCCAATCAGAAGCAGCATTGATGACTGCTGGACCGCAAGCGCCTATTGGCTAGTGGTCCTGCGGGAGACTTCATTGAAAATAGTTGCAGACAGGGGCAGCTCAGCCGGGCAGAGCAGGGAGTGGGCGGCGAGCAGGTCCCCCTTGGCAACGAGCAATATTAGTCCCCCCTTGGCAATGAGCAATATTAGTCCCCCTTGGCAACAAGCTATTTTAGTCCCCCTTGGCAACAAGCAATTGCAGTCCCCCTTGGCATCGAGCATGAAGCCCCCTGGCATCAAGTTCCTAGCAATAAGCATGTAGGTAAGTGGCACTTCTGTGTCAGATGTGTAATGGGCATTACGGTTTGTTATATAGTATGTAATAAGCATGTAGGTAAGTGGCACTTCTGTGTCAGATGTGTAATGGGCATTACGGTTTGTTATATAGTATGTAATGGGCATTACGGTTTGTTATATAGTATGTAATGGGCATCATGTGTGGTCTTATGTGTAATTGGCATTACGGCATGAGGCTTTATGCGTAATGGGTATTACAAAGTTCGCTAAATTGTGCAATGGGCATTACGGTGTGGTGTATAATATTAGGCCACGCCCATTTTTGCTGCGCAAGTGCCCCGCCTACTACAAATGGGGGGGGCCCGAAACATGCCCTTGCTCCAGGCACCGTGGCACCTAACTACACCACTGCATACACTTTAAATTGCAGGAGGATGGTTTTCCACTTAACCAATTACAGCGCAAATATAATTCTGGACATCTACGAACCAATAGCTGTATGGCCTGATTCAGACTTGATCAGAAAAGCAAAATATTTCTCAAATTGACAAGAGTGTGTGCACTGCAGGTCGGGCATATCAGAGCTGGAATAATGCTTTGAAGGGCCAGGGATACTTATGACAGGGGGCCCTAAGGTCTAAAATTAAAATCATAATACAAATTTATATATGTACGTGTGTGTGTGTACCAGGGCCAGCGCCACCACTAGGCAGGGCAGTAGTGAGCTGCAGGCCAGCTACCACAGAGGAGAGCCGGAGGAAGGAGAAGCTGCAGCAGCATCGATCTGCAAAGCAGGTGAGTGATATCCCTCCTCCCACCCGCCGGAACCCCCCTTTAAAACTTCCTGCCTCTGCCTGATCGTCAGCAGCCAGGCCAGCAGCAGTGTTCGGCGGCGGGCGGGGGCCCCAGCCCCCGCCACATAGTCAGCACTGCCTGAATCCCCCCTTCCCCCCAGCAAGACGGTGCCCGCAATCCCCCCTTCCCCCCGGCTGGACAGAGCTCGCAGTCCCCCCCTCCCCCCGGCTGGACAGCGCTCGCAGTCCCCCCCCTCCCACACGGCTGGACAGCACTCGCAGTCCCCCCCTCCCCCCGGCTGGACAGCACCAGCAGTCTCCCCTCCCCTGTAGCGGCCGCACACCACCTACTCCCCCCCGGAGCTAGTCTACAGGCAATCTGCTGCCCCCCCCCCCCAGGCGATCAGTGCCATTGAGGAGAGGGGGTGGGCGGGTGCGCGGGCGGAGGGGTTGCCTTGGGCGCTAACAGGGCTTGCACCGGCCCTGGTGTGTACACATATTTTATTGCTATGAGCTATCTTGCGCAACCCAGAAGCGTTGTTGTTATGCTGGACAGATAAGAATTTATACACAAAATATGGGCGCTCCCTTTTTTGGACATTTCGCCCTCTCCGCGGCGGCCTGCGAATCACAGCGGTTTCCATCATTGGGGGCAGGGCCAGTTGATGTTAGCCCTGCCTTGCACCGCCCCCCCCCCCCCCATCCCCTGACGTGTTGCCTCTCCCGGAGAGGTGAAATCAAAAGCAGGCAAGTATGTTCTAGAAATAAATAACTTGTGAAAGTCATACTACTTTTTTTTTGTGTAATTGCCATAGCAAAATATTTTTTCATTTTGTATTGAAGGCTGTAAAATAGTAATCTCCTGGGAACCATAACTGTCCCTCAGCATCATAGCCATATTTATAATGGGTGTACTGTAGGGTGTGTGGTGCATATGGGTCCCTTGACTCTGCAACAATAATAGAACAGCAACTGTCCCCCTTCTTCTCTGTGTCACCATAGGATGGCATTACGCAGTGAAAGCAAAAGGTCTGCCACTATGCCAGGATCGTTGCATTCTTGTGCACATCTGACATCTTCCTGAATATCACTGGGAAGGTGGCGCTGCGGAGGAGGAGGGACTGCTAGCTGTCACACGATAAAATCATGCACACGGGCCCCTCAGATGTTAATATGGCCTTGCTCACCATTTATCAGAACAAATCATCCATCCTCTGCTGCATCTAGAATGGTCTTTTGTCTTTATGCTGCACAGGACCTCCAGGAATTATCTGTCAGTTTGGAATAACTGTGCCAGCCCTGTGTATGTCTTCATTGGCATGTCATCTGCTGGCAACAGAGCCAGGACAGTGGTTACTCATGTTTCCGGTCAGATGCTGTCACTAAATGGCAGTAGCACTTTCATCCCTTTCTGTAAAAGTAGAATTTTTTTTCCAAAAATAATATTTTAGTTTAAAGAAAATATTCATCCTATTCACTTAGACATTGTTCATAGAAAGACTACCAGTATAATTTTTCTTATTATCATCATCATCATCATCATTTATTGATGGAGTGTTCAACCTTATATAGTGCAGACATATCTTAACATAAAAGGCGTAATTCAATTGTTTTCTTGCTGGCAGCCAGCAGAGGGCGCCCAACAGAGTTATTCAATTGTTGCTCCATTTGGGTGGGATTCGCTGAAATTATTGAAAAGAGACCTGTTTGAGCACTTAAATGCAACTTTTTATTGAATCCATTAGTTTAATCAGGATTAGCTGCTTTACATGGCTAAAGCCAAACCTAGAAGCATGATCAGAGCTATAAAAAAAAAGCGATTGAATATCGCCTCCTGGTCTTGTATTATTTCAGACAGGAGATTGGAGGGTGATAAACAACTGAGTTTCCCCTAAGTGGGAAAGCTTGTAATCCATATAAGTAAGGCTGCATATACAGTTATCAGTAAATAAGTAGATTGGGTGCATCTGTTGGAAAGGGGAGGGACATAATTGTATAAGTGAGGAGAAAATGAGCATATAAGGGAAGGGGGCTCTGATATTGAGAGCTTCTATTCCTTAGGACAGCAAGAAGACAGGTAGACTTAGGCTCATGTGAGGGTAATCTTGGGGAGTGGGGATTCACTTTTGAGTTTAGTCAGGAAATCTTTTTTACTGCAGTATAATAGCTTATAACATACAGTGGGGGAAATTTACTTACACAAATACGCATAAAATAGGTGTATTCGTATTAAAAAATACGCCTAATTTATGCATATTCTTATATTTGGCATTTACTATGCTGAAAATACTGCTATTTGTATTCATGGCACATTCGTATTTGCAAATATAATGTATACGCCATCAAAATAATTCAAATATGAATCACCATTCAAAAGAATGGTGATACGGCCGCTAATTGCCATTAAAATACGCCTGAAAATACAGATGGAGCCCCCCTCATTGTGGCTGGGGCTGGCGTTCGAATCGCCAGCTGCCAGCCTCCGCCATCTGCCGCCAGCCGTTGGAAGGGGGCATGCGCGCATGAGATGCTCGTGCTCCCCGTTCCAACAGAGTTCCTTGTCGGTCGCCGCTGCCTCCCCACACCCCCCGTAACCATCTCCCTGAAGCGGAGATGTGCAGGGTTTCTGCCGCCCAGTCACTGGGTCGCACACGCATCCCAGTCTGATGGAGTCCCTCTCAGCCAGCGCTCGCCAACGGGGACATTCTGGTGAGCGCTGAGGCTAAATGAGAGGGGCTCCATCTGTACACTTAATTTTCCAGGCGTATTTGGCAGAAGCCTGCACGCATCTGACTGAATACAGCGTGGGGTCCCCCCCCCACCACGGGCATATCCAGCCCCAGGCTCAAAGTGCTGATCCTGGTTTAAAAAAATATTTTGTCTACTTTTCTGTTTTACCCAGGGAGGATGCAATGTCCTGCAAGATATGACCATTAAGGACACACAAAGGGGGTTATTCTAGTTTAATCTGTCCCCCGCGCGTTCGTACGGAGATGATTTTTAGCGTCTGCGCATGTGAAGACACTTGGTGCGATCAGGCATGGCTAACTGCGTGTTTGCTGGCCGTTCCCATGGTAATGGCCCGGTGACGCGGGTGCGGGGGGCGGGCAGCTGACATCAACGGCTGCTTCCCACACAGGGCTCTCGGAGATCTGAGACACCACAGAGGGGAGAAATCATTTGATGGTTGCCCCCGCACCCAAGGCTGCCAATAAATAAATAATAGTCCATTTGCAGCCCTGTGGGGGATCGCAGCATATGCGTATGTACGGGGGGGGGTTAAGGGCGGGTACCTCGGCGGGTTGTGTCTGGGGGACTTACATGGCTGCAAGTTTCTCAGCCTTGCGAGTCAACCAGAATAAGGTCCAAATTCAGTCAGTCCAGAGAGTGCCTAGGTACGACCTGCCCCTTAAATCTGCCACTGGATCTGAGGCACTGAGGCAAGCCGGTTCCCAGGAAGCACACTCCCCAGCAGCTACCAGTGGAGAAAAACCTATGCCCCCTCAGCACTCAAGCTAAGCAATGTGAACAGTGGCCATTGGTGGAGTGAATAAGGAGGGCACTCCCTGGTGGATTACTAGCCACTGCTGGAAGGTCAGACTGTGGGGCACTAGGGAACTAGCGCTGTTATTAAATGGGTGATGGAAGGGATCAGATACAGATCCCATGCTGTAATGTGTGTTCATTGGTATTATTACAAAGCTGCAAGAAGCGAGGCAGCACCCAAATCTTGCATTTGGTTTAACTCTGCACAACTGTTCATGGATGGCTGTTGGCTCCATTACCAGATGTGCTGGACGGTAGGGCAGATTAGTAGAACGGAGGACCGAAGACTACAAAACACCAATCGGAGTATAGCATTATGAACAGTACTGTAATTCTGCCCAGATATTACATAAGTACCCAAGATGTTTATTGCTTAAAAAGTCTAAAATGGCTCTTCCCATTAGACCAGGGCTGGGCAACACCGGCCCTCCAGATGTTGATGAACTACACATCCCAGCATGCCTTGCATCAGTTTCAGCATGGCCACATAGCAAAACTAATGCAAAGCATCCTGGGATGTGTAGTTTATCAACATCTGGAGGGCCGGTGTTGCCCAGCCCTGCATTAGACCATGGGTCCTCAAACTGCGGCCCTCCAGATGTTGTGAAACTACAAATCCCAGCATGCCTTGCCACAGTTTTGCTATAAGGGAGTGTTAAAACTGTGGCAAGGCATGCTGGGATTTGTAGTTTCACAACATCTGGAGGGCCGCAGTTTGAGGACCCATGCATTAGAGTAACGTAATGCCAGCACTTGACATGGAGTGAATTAAACATCCCCATCTGCGTGTCACACTGGGATGCATGTGACTCGGGGATCCAATAAGGGCATAGGGCTGGCTAGGTTGACTGAGTTAAGGTAGCAGGAAGAGGAGGAGACTTCCTCTTCTTCCTGCAGAATTCCCCGCCCTCCCTTCCCTTTTGTTCTATCGAGGGTGGTGGGTTTAATCGCGTTAGCTGATAGGTGGGAAAGAATGGCAGATTTAATCTATTTGCTCACACTACGTGTTGATGTTGACGTTTTAATGGCTTGTTTGCGGTGCAATCACCTCTCATTGGCTTAGGCCTTTCGCTGGATCACCCGTTCGGGGACAGCGACCCCACCCGGATGGGTGGGTAGTCAATGCTGTTGGGTGGAGTTGGATACCGCTTGTTTTTGTGTTAGGCCAGTTACGTTTTGATTTGGGGTGGAGTTACAGTAGTAGCCGTTCTTTCTTGGCCACCATTAATTAATTAACCTAACTTAAATAATCAATTTAGCTTAAAATATCGCTACAAATAAATCAGTTAACAATTTCTGCCAAATCTATGCCTCCGAGTCTTTATTTCAGGTTCAGTTATGTAAGTTAAGAATGTATAAGTATGACATGCTAAAGGTACACTTAAGATGTTGGGATGTTTACAGACAATGCTTTGCAGTATCGCATCATACAGATGGTTAACAGAAGTACAATTCTGCTTGAGGTCACAGATATATATATTCACAGAGATTTCATGCCCCTTTTTTTTTAATCTGAAATATACAGTACAATACCACAGGGCCCGTGTTGTGGTCTTCACCCAATCAACTTACTGTAATTGTATGTTCCTGGTATGCACAAGGCCTGCACACATTTAACATTGTCCATAATGGGTAGTGGGAATTGGTCACTCCTCTGTGCTAGAGACAAACTGGTTTTATAATCTCTGCCCAGGTGCTTGTACGTCTAGTGTGGGGGGATAGTACACTCCAAAATGTACTTCCAGAATTGTGCAAGGGGGCATCATATCAGGTGCTCAGGCTGACTTTGGAGCTCTAGAGTAAAGCAGATAGGCTTCCTTGCTGGCAGAGTGGGAGCTGTTTGGAGCTCCCAAGAACCACTTAGCTGGTTGTATTGGTCAGCCCTTTATGCATTTCACTACTCCATTTGTAGGTATGAGGCTGCAGCGGTTCAGTAGCCTTATTTCATTAGCCTGGAGAGGAGAGGAGGCTTGGGGGCACAGCAGCCCATAGAGAGCTCTGGATTCCTTGGCCTTCAGGGAACAAATTAAGTGTATCTTTACTTTAGACACATTCTCTAATAAGGTCTTTACATCGTAACATATATTGGGCAGAATGTACTAAGCACTTGTGGTACATAATCCACCCATTGCGACAATGCTAATTGCATATGTACTAACATATTCGATTAGCAATGCAAAATGACTTCTGTATTTGGCAGAAGCCTGCACGCATCTGACTGAATACAGCGTGGGGTCCCCCCCCCACCACGGGCATATCCAGCCCCAGGCTCAAAGTGCTGATCCTGGTTTAAAAAAATATTTTGTCTAATTTTCTGTTTTACCCAGGGAGGATGCAATGTCCTGCAAGATATGACCATTAAGGACACACAAAGGGGGTTATTCTAGTTTAATCTGTCCCCCGCGCGTTCGTACGGAGATGATTTTTAGCGTCTGCGCATGTGAAGACACTTGGTGCGATCAGGCATGGCTAACTGCGTGTTTGCTGGCCGTTCCCATGGTAATGGCCCGGTGACGCGGGTGCGGGGGGCGGGCAGCTGACATCAACGGCTGCTTCCCACACAGGGCTCTCGGAGATCTGAGACACCACAGAGGGGAGAAATCATTTGATGGTTGCCCCCGCACCCAAGGCTGCCAATAAATAAATAATAGTCCATTTGCAGCCCTGTGGGGGATCGCAGCATATGCGTATGTACGGGGGGGGGGGGGTTATGGGCGGGTACCTCGGCGGGTTGTGTCTGGGGGACTTACATGGCTGCAAGTTTCTCAGCCTTGCGAGTCAACCAGAATAAGGTCCAAATTCAGTCAGTCCAGAGAGTGCCTAGGTACGACCTGCCCCTTAAATCTGCCACTGGATCTGAGGCACTGAGGCAAGCCGGTTCCCAGGAAGCACACTCCCCAGCAGCTACCAGTGGAGAAAAACCTATGCCCCCTCAGCACTCAAGCTAAGCAATGTGAACAGTGGCCATTGGTGGAGTGAATAAGGAGGGCACTCCCTGGTGGATTACTAGCCACTGCTGGAAGGTCAGACTGTGGGGCACTAGGGAACTAGCGCTGTTATTAAATGGGTGATGGAAGGGATCAGATACAGATCCCATGCTGTAATGTGTGTTCATTGGTATTATTACAAAGCTGCAAGAAGCGAGGCAGCACCCAAATCTTGCATTTGGTTTAACTCTGCACAACTGTTCATGGATGGCTGTTGGCTCCATTACCAGATGTGCTGGACGGTAGGGCAGATTAGTAGAACGGAGGACCGAAGACTACAAAACACCAATCGGAGTATAGCATTATGAACAGTACTGTAATTCTGCCCAGATATTACATAAGTACCCAAGATGTTTATTGCTTAAAAAGTCTAAAATGGCTCTTCCCATTAGACCAGGGCTGGGCAACACCGGCCCTCCAGATGTTGATGAACTACACATCCCAGCATGCCTTGCATCAGTTTCAGCATGGCCACATAGCAAAACTAATGCAAAGCATCCTGGGATGTGTAGTTTATCAACATCTGGAGGGCCGGTGTTGCCCAGCCCTGCATTAGACCATGGGTCCTCAAACTGCGGCCCTCCAGATGTTGTGAAACTACAAATCCCAGCATGCCTTGCCACAGTTTTGCTATAAGGGAGTGTTAAAACTGTGGCAAGGCATGCTGGGATTTGTAGTTTCACAACATCTGGAGGGCCGCAGTTTGAGGACCCATGCATTAGAGTAACGTAATGCCAGCACTTGACATGGAGTGAATTAAACATCCCCATCTGCGTGTCACACTGGGATGCATGTGACTCGGGGATCCAATAAGGGCATAGGGCTGGCTAGGTTGACTGAGTTAAGGTAGCAGGAAGAGGAGGAGACTTCCTCTTCTTCCTGCAGAATTCCCCGCCCTCCCTTCCCTTTTGTTCTATCGAGGGTGGTGGGTTTAATCGCGTTAGCTGATAGGTGGGAAAGAATGGCAGATTTAATCTATTTGCTCACACTACGTGTTGATGTTGACGTTTTAATGGCTTGTTTGCGGTGCAATCACCTCTCATTGGCTTAGGCCTTTCGCTGGATCACCCGTTCGGGGACAGCGACCCCACCCGGATGGGTGGGTAGTCAATGCTGTTGGGTGGAGTTGGATACCGCTTGTTTTTGTGTTAGGCCAGTTACGTTTTGATTTGGGGTGGAGTTACAGTAGTAGCCGTTCTTTCTTGGCCACCATTAATTAATTAACCTAACTTAAATAATCAATTTAGCTTAAAATATCGCTACAAATAAATCAGTTAACAATTTCTGCCAAATCTATGCCTCCGAGTCTTTATTTCAGGTTCAGTTATGTAAGTTAAGAATGTATAAGTATGACATGCTAAAGGTACACTTAAGATGTTGGGATGTTTACAGACAATGCTTTGCAGTATCGCATCATACAGATGGTTAACAGAAGTACAATTCTGCTTGAGGTCACAGATATATATATTCACAGAGATTTCATGCCCCTTTTTTTTTAATCTGAAATATACAGTACAATACCACAGGGCCCGTGTTGTGGTCTTCACCCAATCAACTTACTGTAATTGTATGTTCCTGGTATGCACAAGGCCTGCACACATTTAACATTGTCCATAATGGGTAGTGGGAATTGGTCACTCCTCTGTGCTAGAGACAAACTGGTTTTATAATCTCTGCCCAGGTGCTTGTACGTCTAGTGTGGGGGGATAGTACACTCCAAAATGTACTTCCAGAATTGTGCAAGGGGGCATCATATCAGGTGCTCAGGCTGACTTTGGAGCTCTAGAGTAAAGCAGATAGGCTTCCTTGCTGGCAGAGTGGGAGCTGTTTGGAGCTCCCAAGAACCACTTAGCTGGTTGTATTGGTCAGCCCTTTATGCATTTCACTACTCCATTTGTAGGTATGAGGCTGCAGCGGTTCAGTAGCCTTATTTCATTAGCCTGGAGAGGAGAGGAGGCTTGGGGGCACAGCAGCCCATAGAGAGCTCTGGATTCCTTGGCCTTCAGGGAACAAATTAAGTGTATCTTTACTTTAGACACATTCTCTAATAAGGTCTTTACATCGTAACATATATTGGGCAGAATGTACTAAGCACTTGTGGTACATAATCCACCCATTGCGACAATGCTAATTGCATATGTACTAACATATTCGATTAGCAATGCAAAATGACTTCTGGGTCTGCACATGTACAAAGTGAAGACAGCGGCTGCAAGGCATGCTGGGAGGGATCCATGTCAGAGCCATCACACAGCACTGTGAGGAGAAGCTCCGCCAGATGTTTGTCAATGTATTCGTTAATGCGGTAATACTGAATTTCTTCTTTAGTAGTTCCCTCCTATTATATATGATCTTGTGCAGAGCAAGAGGCTTCAAACATTGCAGATCAGAAACTGCTTTGCCACAGCTGCATATACATTCTATCTTCATGCACGTTATTTTATACATTCATATATCTGTTCTTATTCAATACATTGTGCCCAGCTTCCTGCACTGGGCTTTACTAACAACCCTGCAGTTATGGTTTCCATATTTCTTGAATCATGGCCCCCTAGGGTATCATTTATTCAAGACATGCCATTGGCAAAAGTTTCATTTTTGAGAAATTAAAATTGAACATATCAAGTAAATTGTGCTTACCTGTCAACCTCAGATTCACTTATGTGGTGGTGGACATGGTTGTCGTTGTAATTGTCCACAGATTTTTTTGATTGGCAGCAACCAGCACTGGTTTTGCCTTAAATGTTTTGGTCATAAACCACCAACCTGAGGAACACCTGCACCCAAAGATGCCCAGTGAACCTTTTGACCATGCCGACCTTTTGTTTGTGTTGTCTTTTTGCATGTTGACCTTTTGATGTCTACCTATTGACTGTCTACTTAAACACTGTAAACCTTTCATTCCACACCCCTGAGAAGAACTAATATTACTTATAGACCATTTTACATTGCAGAAAATGCACAATGCAGTAATGGTAGTAGGATGAACATGTATCTCCATGGCTACCTCAGAGGGCATGGGGCGCTGGCACATCAAACACTATTAAAAAATACATTTGTACAAGCAAGTGGCTTTTGGCATAGCAAAAAATCCCTTTAAAAACAGCCCAAGGTTTACCCTATTCAGTGCCAAGCCATCTTTGCCACGTGGGGGGAGCTGGGATCAAGACTGTGACCTGGTCACACACAGGAATTGGTGTACATTTGAATATTAGACATAATGATGTGGCATGAGGCATGGCATGGTAACATCAAATGAGACTTCCTCTTTGCCTTTTTAAACAGATAAACTACTATGATGCACACAGAAGATACTATACAGCTTGCGAAAATACCATTGTCAGTATTCATGGTGGTCATGCTTTGTACTTTTCTGGCTTTAGAAATTTAAAGAAGATTCGATACTTGTTTCCTAGCACGGCGCCCATCGCATAGCATACTTAGTGGTGTGCGATGCGATATTCCCGTTAAATTAACAGGATTGCTTGTACAATGAAATATCGCATAGCATTGCATGCAATGCGATTTTTAATTGTACAAGCACCCTGATGGGTGCTTACAATGTTAAATGCACCCCCATTGTCAACGCCACCCCCACTATCAACGCCAAACCGAAGCATGGTGAGCGCAGGCAGCCAACGAGGGGCGGCGGTACGCGTCCTCCGACCTTTTCATACCCCCACTATCCACGTCGGCGTGGAGTTGATCTTAAATAGTGTGGCGAGGGGATGCAGAATACGAGCCCGAATCGTGGCGAGTGCATCAGAATACATGTAAAGTAATCCGTGTCCCCTCGCGGGGCTCACTGCGCTCGCCACGCTTCGGGCTCTGTGGCTCGCTGCGCTGGCCGCACTATCTAAAATCAACTCCACGCCGACGTGGATAGTGTGGTTATGGAAAGGTCGAAGGACGCATACCGCCGCCCCTCGCGGACTCGCTACGCTTCGGGTTGGCGTTGATAGTGGGGGTGGCGTTCACAATGGGAGTGCATTTAACATCGTAAGCACCCGTCAGGGGACTTGTACAATAAAAAATCGAATCACATTGCATCGTATGCATCGCATTTCACTATATTGCATGCAATGCAATGCGATTGTATAAGATGTATTACGATCGTGCTAGGAAACAAGTACCGAAGATTCATCATTTGTGAAAAGTTTGTGGGGAGATGCTATTATGGCATGAGGTGAGTATAGGATTGTGTGGACATAAATTCAGGAAGCTTAGAGTCAGTAAACTGTGTCGGATAACATCACCAACATCGGTAGAGAGTGTTTAGGAATGATCCTTGGCGAACACTCAAGGAGGGTAATTCCAATATGGACTTGCATTGTGCACTACTAAGTACTGATTATTGCATTACTGCATCAGACTATCCATGACTGAGAGTCTTTGGGGCCAATTATCATATAATATATGCGGCTAATTCCCTGAAAACACCCGTTTTCGGCAGTTAGCTGCAAATATTAAGTACCCCCCAAATGTATCACGGAGGGTCCGCAGCAGGAATCTATAATCCTTGATGCGATCCCTCCTTCCCCACCTGCAGTGCAGTCAGCCAAGGGGGTCAGCCCTAACCAAGCATCTGCAGACCCCCGGCACCGGGCGAAGCAGATTGCTGGGATGAGCTCCTTGCTGGGGTTTTGTCCTTGTATCTGCAGGGACATATATTCAGCCAAAAGGATCACATACACATTTAAGCAGAAGCAATAGCATAGCCAACCGCCTCTGAATGATGGCTTATGTTATTCATATGTATAATTCTTCTACGTAAGTATAATTGAACTGTGTGTGTGTGTGTGTGTGTGTGTATGCAACACACTGCAATGCCTATTACATGTTATGCCACACACCGATGCCCATTACACGTTTTTACACACACCGTGCTGCCCATTACACATTTTGCCACACACTGTGATACCCATTACACCACAAACCATGATGCCCATTACACCACACCGTGATGCTCATTACATAAGCCACACACCATGATGCCCATTACACGTCATGCAATGGCTCAGCAATTTTTTTTAAGTGTAGGAGTCAGGATAAAAGTGCAGGAGCCAGACAACCAGAAAATACGGGTAATGCGAGCCGAAAAATTTGCACCACAATGCTTATTAAACATCACATACCCATTACACGATAACTCTCAAACGCTTTAACTAATCGTTTTAAAACTTTGCACACTACCTTCTCATCTTAAGGGACAATCTAGTTTTAATCGGACGAGCCCTTAAGGGTGCCGTCATAAGGGTCCATGCTATTTCTGTTATTTTCATGCATTGTGATATGTTGCTGGAAAGCTTATGACTCATCGGCAGATTGGTCTGTAAGTCGAACACTGTAGATATTGTTGTGAAATCCATGTGAGATCGATCCCCAGTTAGTTATTTTTTCTCTTGATTGCTTATTCATTGAGGATTTTCAGGATCTTCTGTACCTGCTGCAGCAGCTCCTGCTCTGCTGTGGTTGGGAAGGTGGATAGTTGGGGACTTGCTCTGCTGTGGTTGGGAAGGGAAGGTGGATAGTTGGAGACTTGCTCTGGCTGCTGCAGCAGCTCCTGCCTTGATGTGGTTGGCAAGGTAAGATGGATAGTTGCAGACTTGCTCTGGCTGCTGCCGCAGCAGCTCCTGCCTTGATGTGGTTGGCAAGGGAAGGTGGATAGTTGGAGACTTGGTCTGGCTGCTGCAGCAGCTTCTGCTTTGCCGTAGTTGGGAATGGAAGGTGGATATTTGGAGACTTGCTCTGGCAGCTGCAGCAGCTTCTGCCCTGCTGTAGTTGGGTAGGGTAAGTTGCTAGTTAGAGACCTGCTCTGACTGCATTGGTTGGGTATGGTAGGCATATAGTTGGAGACTTGCTCTGGGTGCCTGCTGCAGCAGATTCTGCCCTGCTGTGTTTGGGACCGGAAGGTGGATAGTTGGAGACCTGCTCTGGCTGCTGAAGGAGCTTCTGCCCTGCTGTGGTTGGGTAGGGTAGGTGGATATTTGGAGACCTGCTCTGGCTGCTGCTGCAGCAGCTTTTACCCTGCGGTGTTTGGGAAAGGTAGGTGGAATAAGAATTGCATAAGCATAAACTTACGCCCTTCCATCGGTCGGGCCTTAAGACTAGTCTGGTATAATTCCTACATGTCTAAGTCTATAATTTGTTAGTTTGGTGGTGAGAAGTCAAGGTCAATTTCATTTCATTTGTCTACTAAAGCTATAACCTTAATATGGGTTATTATCATTAGTATATATGGTACATACATTAACTATGTCATAGTTCCTTGTCTGTTTTGCTGATAAATGTACAGCATTTCATTTCCTGGGGTAAGTTAAGAAGGCTAAGATGTCCTAAAGCGTTATATGCATGCAGAGCTCATCTACCCACTCAAATCCAAAGTGTTTTGTGTGACCTTACCAATCATGAGCATGACCTTGAGTACTTCCTGCTGTGATGTTAGCTAGCTCCACTGACATGCAGTAACTATGTAATGTATTTTTCATTATAATATTTCACCCAGTAGTGAGAAAAAAATAACAACACTATTGATCCTAATCAAATGACCTTACTTTTCCCTCTTCTTTCTTTAAAGTTGTACACAGCACAGTATGTTGTACATTTATTACATACATCATTTACATCAAAAAGCAGAAATGCTTAATGGGAAGAGAATGTTATAATTTATAGCATAATATAACATTGATAATTAACAGATTAATAACGAGTATATAAACATATTAAAACATAGATATAAAAGCCCAAAATACAACACATTGCAGTGAATTTTTTAATAATTCATGCCAAGACAACTTTGTAATACCTCTCACAGGCCTTTATTCAGATCTGATCGCAGTACAAATTTGTTTGGAAAATGGGCAAAACCATGTGCACTGCAGGTGGGGCAGATTTAACGTGCAGAGAGAGTTCGATTTGGGTGAGTTATTTAGTTTCTGTGCAGGGTAAATACTGGCTGCATTATTTTTACACTGAAATTCAGATTTTAGTTTTAACACACCCCACCCAAATTGAACTTTCTCTGCACATGTTGCATCAGCCCCACCTGCAGTGCACATGGTTTTGCCCATTTTCCAAACAAATTTGTACTGCAGTCAGATCTGAATAAGGGCAACAGGTAGGATTTTATTGAAGAGTGATTGACAGAAAGGGATGTGATGGGGAATGCGGCAAAATGCAGATATGTCACGGCCATTTTCAGCTTGTGCTGTGATCATGTACATTATGAAATATGACACCAGTTTCCATATAGCTGTGCCCAGTCTACCTGGTCCTAGACCAGGGGCTGGCTGGCAACTTTTAGCCTGGGGTCCAGTCCAGAGCACTGGCCCATAAGTAACAGCGCATCATTAAATGGAGGCTTTTCATTAATAAAATATGTATTAATTAAAAAAAAACAATAAAAGGACGCCACACGCTGCACCTCTGTATAATAAAAAGAACAGGACACGACAAGCTACTCCCCCTGTATATTAACAGGATACCACAGGCTGCTCCCCCTGTATATTAACAGGATACCACAGGCTGCTCCCCCTGTATATTAACACAATGCCACAGGCTGCTCCCCCTGTATATTAACAGAAAGCCACAGGCTGCTCCCCCTGTATATTAACAGGACGCCACAAGCTGCTCCCCCTGTATATTAACAGGACACCACAAGCTGCTCCCCCTGTATATTAACAGGACACCAGGGGCTGCTCCCCCTGTATATTTACAGGACGCCACAAGCTGCTCCCCCTGTATATTAACAGGACACCAGGGGCTGCTCCCCCTGTATATTAACAGGACGCCACAAGCTGCTCCCCCTGTAGATTAACAGGACACCAGGGGCTGCTCTCTCTCTCTCTCGCTCTCTATATCACTAACAGTGGGTGCCTGTCAGTCCATGTGGTGCTGGCAGAAGGGCGGGTGCGGGCTGGAGGGTGGGTGAGCTGGCTCAGCTGGCTGATGTGTGGGCGTACATGGGGCTGCACTGTGCAACCTGACCTCAGAAGTCACTGTGCACAGCATCTCAGCGCCGCCCAGTATGAAGACCGCATGCACCGCCCAATCCCAGGATTGGCCACTTTAGTTAGCTGCATTCGGTATAAGGAGTATGCACTACCTTAGTACATAAGGCCCCCCTCAGTTACAGGAGCTCCTTTTACCAATAAATGTCCCCCCTCCTCTACATCTCCCCCTAACCCAGAATAGTTCCTCCAAATAGATCAACATTTTTTTCGTAGCATAGAATATTCCCCTCCCCCTCTGACATAGCATCATCTTCTAGCATAGGATTGCCGCACCCCCCTCCCTCCTTAGCACTAAATAACACTCGTCACCCATAGACAGATAATCCCCCCCTAATATAGAATAACACTCCCATACGCAGTAAAAACTTTTTTTTAGTACTCACCACAGACTGGCTGCAGCAATTCTGTGATGACAGTGCTGACAGGCGCATGTCCCAACTGACTCCTGTGTAAAATAAATGTGGTTGCAGGCACCAGATAAATGTGGCCAGGGGAGTGCAGCGCAGCAAATACAGACAAGGTCTGACTGCCGCTACTGCCTTTCATGCAGGACGCGGTGCGGGTGCCGCTCTTCCGCCCCGGGTCAAGTGATAAGGGGGCGTGTCCTTGGGCACTGGTGACAGGCAGCCCCTACTGTCTGGCTCTGCCTCTACAAATGACGGCACTACCCTCCGCCCCCACCCATAAGTCTGGGGAATCGCGCACCTCCGCCGGCCGCCACCTTCTCCTGCTCTCCCCAGCTTCCACCCACCCCTGAATGCTACACGACCGGCTCCTGCATCCAGCCCACAAACCCGCCTGCACGCTCTATTGTGCCGCGGCCTCCTGCACTAGACATGTCCTCAGTGCAGGAGGCCGGCGGCCATGTTTTTATAGCCCAGTAGTCAGAGAGGTCCGGCCCGCTGCACACTAATCAGTAAAGCGGCCCGGGGGGCACATGGCACCCTGCCCCCCGGCCCAGCCCGCCACTGTCCTAGACTCATTCTCAAGGAGTCGGTGCACCTAGTATTGCAATGCTACTGCTATGCAGTTGCTGAGAACTTTGTGATGGATTCAGTGGGCATCTATATTCTTTTATGGGCTGCAGCAAGAGAAAGCCAATCAGCTGCCAGCTGGCATGTTACAGGCTGTGTTAGACAGATGGCAGTTATGAGCTGATTGGCCAGTATTGTATCTCAGTGCACTTCCACTCCTTCTAAAGCTTAGTAATTAGAGTCCTCAGTCTTGTTTTATTATTGTGTTTATACCCATCTGAAAAGTGCTGAGGAGTAGGCTTAATGTCACGTCTGAAGGGTGACTCCCGAATGCAATGATTATTATTATTACTAAAATGGGAGTTTGAATTGTGCACCTGCCACCTTGTCTTTGTATGCAGTACTACTGAAAGGTCTCCGCAGGGTCGCACCTCTCATTACTGGTGTGCACCCCAGGACCCCACCTCTGTGTATCTAATGCTGTGTATTTACATACACAATAGAAGGGCAGAGACCCCTTCTGCATGGTGGTAGCACCCACGCCCACCTGTCCCATATATTGGTTTTATTTAGATTCCTGACATTTCTCATACCCCTTTCACACCAGCCCAAATTCTCGGGTTGGGCCCGGGACCAACCCGCGACGAGCGCTGGTTTGTAAGGTTCCCAGACCAAAAATCCCTGGAAAATTTGCTGGGATTTCAACCCTTCTAGGGAGCAGTGTTGTTCCCGGGTTCAACCCTGGGTCCTGGCGGTGTGAAAGGGGTACTAACCCGGGTTGGCGGTCCTCGGTGTCTGCAGTCAGGCCAAGGATCCACACAGGCGGCAGATGAAGATGACACAGCTCTCCGGTGCCCTCACTGCAGCTGGAAAGCTGCATCATCTGCACCCGCCATCTGACCTGTCATCGTAGCCCACCACTTGTGTGGATCCCCGTCCTGCACCGAGGACCAGCAACCCAGGGTGAGTACTGTCCACTGCCTCCGCTGCCATCCCGCCTCCTGCCAACCTCCTTGCTGCCTCCTTACCACACCAGAAAATGCAGGGACATTTCTGATGTGAAAGGGGCCAACCCGGGAATGCCCCGGCATGATCCCTGGGCCGTAGTCCCATGTGGGTGCCTGCATTTTCTTGTGTGAAAGGGGTATTAGACTGCATGCAGAGCAAGGTGAACACAATGTATATCTGATTATCAGATGTGTGTGTATGTGGGGAGGATTTCTGTGTTGTGGGTCCCCCAGGACTGCTGTGGCCATTTGGCCTCAGGAGCAACACAGATTAACACTTATTTTCATATTTACTTCCATCCCTATTGTTTGTTTTGTTTCAATGTAACTCATTTTCCACCTTAATGTATGATTATTTTACCTTGCACTACTTTATCTCTCACTTCGTTACCTCTCACTTATTTACCCCTGCTATTTTCAGCAGCCTCTCTCACTAACCTATCCTCACTTTTTTCTCTGTATATTTTTTTCAATTGTGTGTTGCCCTGGGGTCACCAAGCTGCTCCGCTTTGAGCGCTTTGAACCCTAGATTTTAACCCCTTCAAAATGTTATTGACTTGCCTGATTAATAAGGTCACCTGGATGCGGTGGGCAAGCCGTTACTTATGGCCATAACTATGCAAAGAACCTCGCTAAAAATGTAAAATTTAACTGCAATGATTATTATTAATAAATTGGGAGTTTGAATTGTGCATGTGCAACCTTGTCTTTGTATGCGCAACTCTGGACTGGGGCTGGAGTGTAACAGAAGCTGGGTTCTTTAATGAACTTGGACAGCTATGGACAATAGAGTATCCCCGAAGGGATGAAGAAGAGAAGTCTCTGGATGACTGGAACCAGGAAATCACAGGTAAGTATATCTTGGCTCTAGTCGATGCTGATCATCGTTGGTGAATGAATGGAGGAAGCACAGACACTGAAGAGGTCCACCTATGATGATAGTAACTGAAGATGTCTACCAATGGTGGTGATATCAATGTTGACTCTCGGAGCGATGACTGGTAAATGTGATGATACCGAGGTATGAGCAAGTAGTATATTGCAGGCAGTAATAGCAGTAGCGTCTTGAAGGAATACAGTAGCATGAAACAGATAACACTGTAATGGACTTGGTAGCACCAAGGCAATATACCAGTCTGGACACTGGAGGGAGTCAGGCTGCAGCAAGGTGGTAAGCCGCAGATGCGGTGGAAAGTAAGAGGTACTCAGAGGAAACAGAAGTGCTGTTACTCTAAGGATATCATTGCACTGACTGACTGCCTGGACCACAGCATATTTATAGGCAGAGCTTACAGCCGATTTGCTGCAATGGTCAGAATGACCTGATCAGGATTGGCTGAAAGAATCATATGCACAGATCCAATATGGCAGCACCCATGCCAGTGACTAGAAGGAAGCCTGGCGTCCACATGGAAAGGCCTGAGGCCTGTACTGAAGTAGGAGAGCAGCGCTGGATGCCGTGCCATCAGATGTGACCCAGCAGCACTCGCTGGGATGACATTGTGGGAGCTGCTGGACGTGCGCACTCAGCAATGGTCAGAAACTGGAGTGCTGCAGGATGATTGAAGGTGACCGTCTCTGAGCAAGCCTGGAGAAACATCTAGATGGTAAATAAGTGATTCTTAAACCTTGGATCATGACACTGACACTACTTTACAATTGTAGAGTGGTAGAACAAACTGGGTAACAACAGACAAACATGTAGTTAGGAGGGCCCTGTTGCAAGCTTACAAACTATAGGGACATAAGGGGGAAACACAAGGACAGGCACCAGTAATAACAGTTGTCCCACCTAGTTGCAAGTCCAGAAGAAAAGCTATATACTACATAAGTGCCTCAGAGGGTTATGTGTGTGTGGTACTTAAATATGATAGGCTTGCCTGAAGAGGTGAGTTTTTAGGGAACTCTTGAAAGTTTGGAGGCTAGTAAAGAGTAGAGAGTGCGTGGAAGGTCATTCCATAGGGTGGGGGCAGCCTGATGAAAGTCCTGTAATAGTGAATGGGAGCTAGTGATCCGTGCAGAAGAGAGACGCAGCTCTTGTGCAGAGCGTAGTGGTTGAGCTGAGAGATATTTAGAGATAAATAAAGAGAAATGATTGTGATTATGGCCCCCAGATTTTCCCTAAAATATAAGAAACAGATCCCAAGGGAGTGATCACCTGCTATACAGGTACAGGGAAGTAATGTCTCATAGGAAGAATGGGTGTAGTCATCTCTCTATAGGCACGGTTCAAAATAACTCTGATTGTGACACTTGATTCAATGCTACCAGGAAACCAGTATGTGAGCATTCCAAGAAAGGGCACAATAATTCCTTCCAAGTCCATAGTGTCAGCCATACATTGCACCACAAATATGAGTTTATAGCAGTTAATCAGCCACTTTGAATAGTAATTAACCTGTGATTGCACTGGGTTATTTCTGCTTGACTTTTACATGGATTATTTCTATTTGACCTTGTTGCATGATCCCCTTAAAACTGTAGGTTGTAACATCATTGGCATAGCAGTTAATTAGAAGACTTTACGCAGAGGAGAATATATTCTTGGCATTCAGTTTAACAAAAGCTATAAAACTACAGATGCCAGTGAGGTATTTAAAACGTTTTTCAAAACTTAATAAAGCGTTGAAACTAGTTATGAGGGAACCGATACTTCTTCTATATGGTGACACTAAGTGGCATTCCGGGCCAGAATAAAACATGAAAATTCAATAGGTTTAGTAAATAAATTGCATAACATACAATTTTGGGTTTCCCAGAATATATTATAAATATATTCTAATTTTTAGAACTGATCTTGACACAAACAATAAATGATTGAGAAATTCAACTAGAAGGCTTTATGAGTTTTAGACAAGACAAAAGATGATGAGACAGGGACTAACTATACAATCATTCTAAATTAGAGACTTTTCTCAGTGTATGTAAGGGAAATGCAATTCCTACATGTCGCAGCAAAACTGCCTAAGTTGCATTAGGGAATGATTTATTTATCCTTGGGAAATAGAATTAGTGCATTTGAATTAATGACAAAGAAGATAGCCTTGCCTGCAGGAGATAAGAATATTATCCTTAATGGAATTTTCATTGCTGCCTGGAACAAAATTGGGAGAGGAAAAATTAAATTTTTCAAAATCTAAACATCAAATGCATCATTACAGTAAGTATTAGCAAAGTGAGCAGTCAGCAAAATGGGAATATTGTCACAACCACTCAAAATCCGAAATGTACGTCCTTGTACCAAATTGTAATGCTGTCAGATTTAGAACTGCGGTAATCTGAGGCAACTAAAATCTGCGCACGTGTCCTTCTGGAATAATTAGTTTAATCAGAATTGTAAATAAGTCACATTGCATGTATGACAAGTGAAAAACCAGAGATGTGAGCTTAGAGAAGGTGTTAGAAATGATGATAAAAACAAATCTAGATTAGTATTTTTACTCTATTATGCTCTCACATTTTTATTTAAATGGCAAAAGGAACACCGCAATAACAGTAATACAAATAACATTTAATACATACCAAATAGCCTTGTGTATTTAATTAATTCTTTACAATAAGAAAAGCAAAGACAAATTAATAACTGATCCCCTTAACGGAATTGCTAATGAAGTTTTTACATTTATTTACAGTTCATAATATTGCGCAGCAAATTCCATTGCGCTTTACAATTGTAGACAGTGATAGAACAAATTGGGTAAAAACAACTAGACATGGAGGTAAGAGGGCCCTGCTCGCAAGCTTACAGTGTATAAGGAAATAGGAGGTAAATGCAGAGACAGGCTAATGAGTTAAGAACATTTCTGGGGAACCATAGAAAGTGGAAGACATAATAAAAAAAAAAAAAAAAAAGTGAATAGAGAGAGAATAATAAAGAGTTGGAAAGAAGAATAAATGGTCATTGTAATAATTGTGGGCTGTTGCTTAGTACAAAAGACACAGAGGCAGAACTACCATTGGTGCAGCAGGTGCAGTGCACCGGGGGCCCTGAGGACTAAGGGGCCTACTGCTGACCCTGCCACCAGAGGCAGAACTAGCAAGCTGTGGGCCCAGGTGCAGAAGTATGCTTCAGCCCCCCCCCCCCATACTCAAAATAGGAACAGTGTGCGTCAAAGGCGGGCGTAAAAAATATAGGGCATAGCTTTGTGGGATAGTGGCGTTGACAAATATTGTCACAGTAGTGTCCATTATTCCCATTACACCACATAGTAGTGCCACTTGTACACATTGCAACAGGTATAGCCCTCTCATACCTTTTTCTGATCACACTGCAGTACCCATTACACATTACGTTGTACACCGTAATGCCTATTTCACATTATGCCTCACACGTAAAGTTCATTACATATTATGCCCCTAGTAATGTCCCTTACACATGATTCTCCCAATAAACAATGCCCGATTTAGTTCCCCTGACAGATTTCCCATATTAGTGTCATATAGGAGAGGAGGAGAGAGCTCACCACATCCCTGTGTGGTGTGCACTCAGCTCCTAGGTTGCTGAGTGGCTCATACCATCGTTGAAAGACAGTTGAAATATGGCACAGGTTAGTGAGCCAATTGGAGCTTGTGGTCCATCAGCCAATTGCAAACTGCGGCTGTTGGTTCAGGAGCTCTGATAGGCTGGTGGGCAGGAGACATACTTTAAATGTCCTTCAGCGCTGGTTTGAGCCCCTCAGCAGCCAAGGAGCTGAGTGCACACCATGGCGGTGGGCGGTGGGTCACCATCTCTCACTCCCTCCACCTCTCTGTTCCCATCACCCCTGCATCTCTTCTTCCTCCACTTCTCAATCCCCATCACCCCTGCTTCTCTCCCTCCCTTCACCTCTTTGCCCCATTACCCCTGCATATTTCCGCCCACCTTGTCACCACTGCACAGCCCACATACACCCCCTAACAGCTAGTTCCATACCCCTATACCCACCACACACACTACTCCCCCTGTGTACCCACATACGCCTCTACCCTTACATTACCTACTGCCTATGTCTTCCCAAATGCACCCTATACCCCTCTACCCCAACATACCATACTCCTAATATTTCCTACAAACGCCTTATATACTGCTACCCCAACACATCCTGCACTTCACATTTCACATAACTCAAACTGGCCAGATGTTGGAGGACATTACATGGACATCATTTTATCTTTAACATATTTTATCACTAGTAGTATTTTTAAACCATTATCCACCAAGTTGCTGCCTATTCTAGACACCATATAGTCTCATCCCATATGTGCCTCTCCAGCCTCATGCCCCATATGTGTCTGTCTACCATCATTTGCCCCTTGTGTATCTTCAGTCTCAAGCCTGGTATGTCTCTCTGGCTTCCCTGCTCCCATCATCCCAGTATCATCCTGAGAAAATATTGTATTTGAAGCACCTCCATGGCCACACTGCAACCCAGCACAAAGCAGTGTGTGCTGGGCAGAGGAGAAGAGCTGCAGCTGCTGTCACTTAAGGGGAGGGGCCCCGGGCCCCCACTGGGCCCTTCCATCAGACTTTGGCCTGGGTAATTTGTACCCCCTACCCCTTTCTCTTGTCACCCCTGATCATGCCTCTTACACATGACACACATTATTAATGTCCTTATAAACCTACTGCCCCTTACGCATTATGCCAACCTTTATTAATGACCTTCATACACATAATGACACACATAATGCCCCTTACACATATGTTGCACATTATTAATGCCCTTATACACATGACACACATAATGCCCATTAAACATATGTTGCACATTATTAATTCCCTTATACACATGACACACATAATGCCTGTTACACATGTGTCGCACATTATTAATGCCTTTATACATGACACACATAATGCCCCTTACACATATGCTGAACACTATTGCACAACCAACCCACCCGCAGACAGCACTCGCACAGCCGCTAACACTGTGACCTCTGCTTGGATACAGATGTTTCCTCATACATCTTGCCTCAATAGGCCATGCAGCTCCTGGCCAGTTCTGCTAACGTTGGTTGCCTTTTCTGCTGAAAATGTGTCTTATTTGCATTGTTATGTGACAGGACACACAAGGATCTTCCGATGATTAAAATGATATGCAGCATGCCTATATTCTGTGTGCGACTGTGGCTGTACCTGCATATGAAATGCTATGTTACAGTGATTTCCATGAATACACTATTTTATATGCAGATACAGCCTCACTCACACACAGAATATAGGCATGCTGGTGCCCCTAGGCAATCCAAATGCCCTATGCATTTGCCTAGTTTGCCTCTGCCTACTGCTTGATCGCAGTAATTGCAGTTTGATTGACAGGAAGCTGACATTTCTGGGCATACACCTTCCGTTTTCTATGTGTGTTAGAAAAATCGCAGGCACGCCCAGGCATTTTTGAAGAGGGTCTGTGATGTCAGCGTTGACCACTTCCAGTCTGTCTCAGTTGCAGGGTTGTGGAAGGGTCAGACCTACTCACATTTGCACAGACTGGAAAAATCATTCCATGGTTTGTGAATTGCGACATGATTTGCGATCCATTCGCAATTCTCTCACAATTGAGCAGAGGCATCTTCTCTTTCTGTCTGGGTATCGGCTTTCTCCTCGCAGCCCACTGCAACTTCTTAGATTAACAATCAGGTCTGAATCAGAACCAAAATTGGTTGTGTTATGTTGTGTCATATAGAGCTATAGCATAACATTTATATCATAGGGAGTTAGCCATCTATTATCCACTTTGTATATGGGAACATATAATAATACTTTACATTTGGTAAGGTTCAGAGACGTTGGCTTATTATTTGCAGAAACCCTGTTCCAGATACTCTGTGTCACCTAAACACAGAATCAGTGACTTGTGAAATGATTGGCACATAAGCGCTTCCCTCTCATCTTACACAGTATAGCACATCATTGTTCTGTTACAGTGATAATAACATTTCCATTGATCTCCAGTTACAATAAACACATGGCACAAGGCCAGATGTCAGGGAAAGCCGATCTACAAGCATTTAAGCCACAGTTTGTCACTGGAGGTGCCAATGGAACATGCTCTATCACTTATATATGAAAAGGTATAGGACTAAAACTGATCTTTTTTTCTTATTAGTCATAAAATAAATTATTTTTTATAATCTAAAGCTACACATAGCTAGTGGCAGGTGCTCAATTAGTTTTTGTAATACCATTCAATCTAAAGCCCCATACACACTAAAAGATATTGTGAAATATATATTTCTCAGAAAGGGCCTTCTTTCATTGTTAACCATGCGTGCTCCTGAGCCTTGCTGTCTGCAGAACATGCAGATCAATTTGGCTATATAGCCAATGACCTGCATGTTCAGATGGTTCTGGTGATGTTACTGAACGATATTGTTTACCGATATCATTCAGTGTGTATACTCAGTATCAACAACCCGCAGCAGATATTGTTAACCATGGCCGGGGCCAGCATTGTGTATTGTGTACGGGGTATAACTCTCCAATGCTTCTGTGGATAAAGTTTCAAGTATTACCTCTACACTGTATTCCAGACTGATCAAGTTCCTATTGACTACAGTGACAATGATCCTAATAGGTCTTCAGGCACGTCAATGCTGATATAACAGTGATTTAAGTTGCTGTGACATCACTGGAACTCCCCTGTGTATGAATCCACCAATATACAATGTGCTGTGCATTGTGCAAGTATGCCAAGTGTCTGCCAATTCCAGTCCGATTCCGATCCGATGTGCGTCCCCGCTGGTCGTTTTTTCAGATCCTACCTGCTGCAGTCAGGATTTGAAAAAGATCCATTTAACTAGATCAGGATCGGATCGTATGCAGATTGTGTGCTTCAACAGATCACAAGGCGATCGTACTATCTTCTTACGATCTGCATTGTCCTGGTATGTACCTAGCATTCAGTGGTGTAGCTAAGATCCACGGTGCCCGGAGCAAGGGCATATTTTGCGCCCTCCCCCCCGATTTGTAGTAGGTGGGACCCTTGCGTGGCGAAAAGAGGGCACGGCCTAACATTATACCACGCACCGTAATGCCCATTGCACATTTTAGCTAATTTTGTAATACCAATTACACATAAAGCCAAATGCCGTAATGCCCATTTGTAGCGTGGGTGGGGGAGTGGTCGGTGCCGAGTTACTGCAGTTGTCAGCGGGGGCAGATGTGGGGTGGGCGCAGGTGTGGGAGAATAATGCAGGTTGCCATAACCCAGTAGTGGCAATATATTATAGATAGGTCAGGATGGGTACACACTGCCATTATACTGCAGATAATCCCCCCCCCCCCAAGTCGCTACTACCAGAGTTGGAAACACACAATAATTAGCCATTACACACTTGTACACAAAACCATTTATAAGCACTTACTGTTACAAGGGATGCAAACAGTTAAGTGCTCCAGACACATTCAGCTTGCTCCATGTAGAAGCAGTGTGATTAGTAAGGAGGGCTCCGTAATTTGAGTGCAGTGCAGGACTGTGGAGGGCTCCGTTGTATCAGGCTGTCAGTGTCCGTGCCTGCCCTTTATGCTCTGCTTGGAAGGAAGGAAGGAAGGAGGGAGGGACGGGACTTTCAGACTGCCAGCGCTGCTGCCCGTAGTGGGATAGCTTAGGTACAGGGGCAGCAGACAGCAGCAGAGCTGAGCACACAGGCAGGGCCGAAACTAGGGTTTCCGGCGCCCGGGGCAAGGCAGTCTTTTGGTGCCCCCCCCCCCACCCTAGTGATGCTGCGCGCCGGAGGCGCGCCGAAATTTTCGGGGGGCGTGGCCTAATTTGGGGGCGTGGCCTATAATCACTGCTCCCCCGCGAGGCCACGCCCCCATTTTGCCGCTATGGGGGCATGACCCAGAGGCTCTGTGAGCCTCTAGCCATGCCCCCAGCCACACCGTAATGCCCATTACATACTATACAACACTGCAATGCCCATTACATACTATATAACACTACGCAATGCCCATGACATACTATATAACACCGCAATGCCCATTACAAATAAATACTCCGTAATGCCCATGTCATACTTTATAACACTAAGCAATGCCCATGTCATACTATATAACACGACGCAATGCCCATGACATACTGTATAACACACCATACACATTTGACACATAAGTGCCACTTACCTATATGCTCAATGCCAGGGGCTTCATGCCGATGCCAAGGTGGACTGAATTTGCTTGTTGCCGAGGGGGATAGATCTGTGCCTCTGTGCTCGTTGCCGAGGGGGATAGATCTGTGCCTCTGCTCGTTGCCAAGGGGGATAGATATGTGCCAGTGTGCTCGTTGCCGAGGGGGATTGATCTGTGCCTCTGTGCTCGTTGCCGAGGGGGATTGATCTGTGCCAGTGTGCTCGTTGCCGAGGGGGATTGATCTGTGCCAGTGTGCTCGTTGCCAAGGGGGATTGATCTGTGCCTCTGTGCTCGTTGCCGAGGGGGATTGATCTGTGCCAGTGTGCTCGTTGCCGAGGGGGATTGATCTGTGCCAGTGTGCTCGTTGCCAAGGGGGATAGAATGCCAGTGTGCTCGTTGCCAAGGGGGATAGAACCCCCCCCCCCTCCCCCGCCTGCGGGAGGCAGACAGGCAGGCAGGCTTGTCAGTGTGCCTGTGCCTGCCTGCCCGTCCCCTCACGTATCCCCCGCTGTATTCGCGGGAGAGACGTGCTGCTGCTGTGCTGTATGATTTTAACATTTCTAACTCCCGCTGCTGGACCGCTAGCCAATGGCCGTTCGCGGTCCAGCAGCCAATCAACTGGTGGCTGCTGGACCGCGAGCGGCCATTGGCTAGCGGTCCAGCAGCATATGCAGCACCGCAGCAGCACGTCTCTCCCGCATACACAGCGGGGGAGACGTGAGGGGACGGGAGCAGGGCAGCCAGCGGGGGAGCGGGGAGACGAGGGGGCGGCGGCGGGCGGCCATCTTTGATGTGGCAGCGGCTGCGGCGCTAGCTCCCCGCTGCTGCCGCTGGTCACACCAGCGTCCCCCTGCCTCCAGCGCCCCCTGCCTCCAGCGCCCGGTGCGCGTGCCCCCCCAGCCCCCCCCTAGTTACGGCCCTGACACAGGCACAGCTGTGGGGATGGAGAGGCTAGAGAGAGCTCCCGTCCTCCCTGCACTGAGGAGCGGCGGCCGCTCTGTAAAAGAGTAAGTGTCAGACTGATGCGCTCGAAGGTGCCTGGCGGCTGGGGAGCGGGCGAGCAGGGCTGGGGAGCCGGTGGCAGAGCTCCGGTGCCAGGTGACATGTCTGCGCCCAAAGCATGTGCTCCACCGGCTCCACCCTAGCTACGCCTCTGCGTAGCATTACTCAGAAACATGAGCTTGTTGGACATACTGTACCTAGATCAGTATAAAGGCTCTACGAATTGTATTTATGTTATTGCACTCAGTAATACACATCCATTGATATAGTAATGTCAAGTAGTGGCTTTATTTGCTCTTTAATACTAGTTGTTAGAACATAATTCTAAGCTTTATCCTGTTATGGTTTATACTAGCTAGCTAGCTTTAGCCTTTAAAATAGTTTATTATATGTGTAAGGGACAGGGAAATGTCAATGTGACGAATGACATTTTTAAATATAATTTTTGGGTTGTAGAAACCCAAAGAGCCATTAAATAGATTATTGGTCCTATGAATTTACCAAACTGTTTATTACAGTACTTCACATTTTGAAAAACTGCTTCTCTATTTTTAGGGGAATAAGGAAGGAAAGTACTGTACATGGCAGCGCACAAAGGCCTAAAGCTTCATTGATGTGTGAAGACAGCTGTCTAATCCCTTGGCAACAGTAAAAGCTCTGCGCAGATTGGTGAAACACAAAGATGCATAAATGATGAGATATCAACACATGTAGATGGGCCTAGCTAGAGACAAATAACAGAGCATGTGGTGATACAGTATGTTTTAAACTTTTTGACTCCTATAGTCATTTAGGTGTTGTCTTGAAGCAAAGGAATGTGTTATTTTTTTCATAGTTATTCTGTTAATGTAACATATGGTTATTTTTTTTTTTTTTTAACACGTGGCAGGATTTCAAGAGCTGTATTACAGACAAACTTTGGGAATGCCACCATGATGCCAGGGGGACATGTGGTGGTCTTTGCACTTGTTTGGACCTGTCATCTCTTGGGCACAGTGTGTTGGCCTGTGTAGACATCCATGGAGTAATAGGCACACTCCTATTTACATGTAATGTTTCTCATTAGATTATCACAAGCCTAGGACTGTGTAAGTTCCTATACTATTTCTCGCAGTTACCTTATTCCTCATTTTGAAAGTTGTGCAAACAGTTGTTTAAACTATTTACATTTTTTTATAGATACAAATTTTAACATTGAAACAAGAGTGCAGCCATTACAAGTATAATGAATGTAATGATTATACAATATATCAGGTCTTTGGCAAAAAATTGGGCAATATGATAGGCCTACCCACCAAAGGTAACCTCATCGGGTAGGTCCCTAACATTATAGGGGTTCACCACCAGGGCACAGGGCACCCCAAACCACCCCTTCTAAACTATCAACCAAACCACCTGTTTCTGATGTTCTTAAAATAGTGACATATTGTAGTAGTGGGGAGGACGGCTTCCCATAGCGCAGCGCTATGAAAAGCCGTCCTCAAAGCCGCTCATCTGCTGGTAATACCGCTTTTCGCCGGGGCATACGCACTGGGTGGCTTTCATGCTGAAAGCCACTCAAACGAGAAAACTGAGCGGCTTTCACGTGAAAGTCGCCCAGTGCGTATGGGACTTACTGTAACACTCTGTTATTCGTTATCATTGTAAAAGACAGTTTTACAGCAAGAGCTGTCCTTATTGTAAGCATCATTAATAATTGGCAAAATGCATGCGGTAAGTGGCGGGATCGCGATGCATTACTTGCAAAATTAAATGCTTTATTCATCCCACCCTTAGGTTTGTACTCATTGTAATATTTGTGTCTACCTGCTTCATGTGTATTAGAGTGTTCTGCAGATGTAGCATACGTCTCACTGACTTTGAGGACCAGTGCCATTCCTTACTGCTACATTGGCATTCATACAGCTTACCTTGACTTTATTTCTATAATCATGTGATAATAGGACTTGCTGTGGTACCCCGGCGGCAACCCCCTCTGCAGTGTCTGTGAGAGTGTGTGAGTGCCTGTGAGTGTTCATGATTGTGTGTTTGTGTATGTGTGTTTGTGGCCCCCAGTGTAAGTATTACAAATGCCAGAACTAAATTTCACAACAGCCCTTGCAACTCCCAGCACTTTAGAGCCTCTTAGCAGCCCCCACCCCAGTTGAAAAATTAAGGGGAGGCCACCAGGAGCCATGGAAACTATTGGATACCCCAAAACAGGTAATTTTGAAGAATGATTAATTAAATGAGGTTTTCCACCTCGCTAAACTTTGTGCACAATTGAATACCCCCCTAAACCTCCTTGAGAGGATCATTGAAAAAACAACCAGTGTGTTATGCATTGCACCCTTGTTATTGATATAGCTAATACTAACTGTAGGGTATGCATCCAGGGTGCCACAGGGAGTTGGGTGCTAGCAGAGGATCTGGAGCAGCAGCTGCCCTAGCAGCAGTAGCAATCATGACCAGTGGACTTTGTTCATGTCTGTACACAATGACCGATTGTCACACAATGGGGTAATCAGTTATTGATAGGAATTGAACTATTGGAGTGTTAATGGAGTGCTTATTGGGAAATGTAGACATGTCCTGGCCTTTTGCGAGGATTTTACCCACTGAAGCTCGTACTTGCAAAAACATTAGTCGCTACTGCTGTGTCCAGTATACAGTATGTAGCTATAAACAAACTCTTAATGCCCCCATACACTTGTGAGAGGAATCGCATGTACTGTACTGTATATATTGCAAGTTTGTGGTAGATGGAAGGGGAGAAGTATCAGTGGGATTATAGCCTGTGTGTGTGCCCGGAGCCGCCTAGTGTACTTGGAAGATGATGATGTAAATATATCAAGGGGTACAGAGGTAATTCTGTGGCATCCTCCGGAGAAGCGCCATGGCATTCGGCAGTTCCGCTGACCCACCTACATGCCTACAGAGACAGAAGGGGGAAGACGCAGCCTACAGAGAGAGAGAAGGGGGGAGACGCAGCCTACAGAGACAGAAGGGGGGAGAAGCATGCCTACAGAGACAGAAGGGGGGAGAAGCATGCCTACAGAGACAGAAGGGGGGAGAAGTATGCCTACAGAGACAGAAGGGGGAGAAGCATGCCTACAGAGACAGAAGGGGGGAGAGACGCAGGTTACAGAGAGACAGATGGGGGACACACAGACTTCAGAGAGAGACAGAAATGGGACATGCAGGCTACAGAGAGAGACAGATGTGGTAGATGCAGGCTACAGAGACACAAAAGGGGGAGATGCAGGCTACAGAGAGACAGAAGGGGGGAGATGCAGGCTACGGAGAGAAAGAAGGGTACAGGCTACATAGAGGCAGAAGGGGGGGTGCAGGCTACATAGAGACAGAAGGGGAAGATGCAGGCTACAGAGAGACAGAAAGGGGAGATGCTGGCTACAAAGAGACAGAAGGGGGGGGGAGATGCAGGCTACAAAGAGACAGAAGGGGGGAGATGCAGGCTACACTGAGACCGAAGGGAAGTAGCTGCAGGCTACAGAGAGACAGATGGGGAATAAGCAGGCTACAGAGAGACAGAAGGGGAAGAGCTGCAGGCTACAGAGAGACAGAAGGGGGCGATGCAGGCAAGACAGAGACAGAAGGGGGGAGATGCAGGCTACAAAGAGACAGAAGGGGGAGATGCAGGCTACAAAGAGACAGATGGGGAGGGAGATGCAGGCTACATAGAGACATAAGAGAAGGATATGAAGGCTACAGAGAGAGACAGACAGGGGAAATAGAAGGCTACAGAGAGACAGAAGGGGGGAGATGCAGGCTACCGAGAGACAGAAGGGGGGAGATGCAGGCTACAAAGAGACAGAAGGGGGAGAGATGCAGGCTACAGAGAGACAGAAGGGAAGGAGATGCAGGCATGTACTGTACTGTATATATTGCAAGTTTGTGGTAGATGGAAGGGGAGAAGTATCAGTGGGATTATAGCCTGTGTGTGTGCCCGGAGCCGCCTAGTGTACTTGGAAGATGATGATGTAAATATATCAAGGGGTACAGAGGTAATTCTGTGGCATCCTCCGGAGAAGCGCCATGGCATTCGGCAGTTCCGCTGACCCACCTACATGCCTACAGAGACAGAAGGGGGAAGACGCAGCCTACAGAGAGAGAGAAGGGGGGAGACGCAGCCTACAGAGACAGAAGGGGGGAGAAGCATGCCTACAGAGACAGAAGGGGGGAGAAGCATGCCTACAGAGACAGAAGGGGGGAGAAGTATGCCTACAGAGACAGAAGGGGGAGAAGCATGCCTACAGAGACAGAAGGGGGGAGAGACGCAGGTTACAGAGAGACAGATGGGGGACACACAGACTTCAGAGAGAGACAGAAATGGGACATGCAGGCTACAGAGAGAGACAGATGTGGTAGATGCAGGCTACAGAGACACAAAAGGGGGAGATGCAGGCTACAGAGAGACAGAAGGGGGGAGATGCAGGCTACGGAGAGAAAGAAGGGTACAAGCTACATAGAGGCAGAAGGGGGGGTGCAGGCTACATAGAGACAGAAGGGGAAGATGCAGGCTACAGAGAGACAGAAAGGGGAGATGCTGGCTACAAAGAGACAGAAGGGGGGGGGAGATGCAGGCTACAAAGAGACAGAAGGGGGGAGATGCAGGCTACACTGAGACCGAAGGGAAGTAGCTGCAGGCTACAGAGAGACGGATGGGGAATAAGCAGGCTACAGAGAGACAGAAGGGGAAGAGCTGCAGGCTACAGAGAGACAGAAGGGGGCGATGCAGGCAAGACAGAGACAGAAGGGGGGAGATGCAGGCTACAAAGAGACAGAAGGGGGAGATGCAGGCTACAAAGAGACAGATGGGGGGGGGGAGATGCAGGCTACAAAGAGACATAAGAGAAGGATATGAAGGCTACAGAGAGAGACAGACAGGGGAAAAAGAAGGCTACAGAGAGACAGAAGGGGGGAGATGCAGGCTACCGAGAGACAGAAGGGGGGAGATGCAGGCTACAAAGAGACAGAAGGGGGAGAGATGCAGGCTACAGAGAGACAGAAGGGAAGGAGATGCAGGCTACAGAGAGACAGATGGGGAAGAAGCAGGCTACAGAGAGACAGATGGGGGAGAGCTGCAGGCTACAGAGGGACAGAAGGGAGGAGATGCAGGCTACACAGAGACAGAAGGGGGAGATGCAGGCTACAAAAAGATAGAAGGGGGAGATGCAGGCTACAAAGAGACAGATTGGGTGGGGGGGGATGCAGGCTACATAGAGACATAAGAGAAGGAGATGCAGGCTACAGAGAGAGACAGACAGGGGAAAAAGAAGGCTACAGAGAGACAGAAGAGGGAGAGCTGCAGGCTACAGAGAGATTGAAGGGGGTAGATGCAGGCTACACAGAGAAAGAAAGGGGGAGATGCAGGCTACAAAGAGACAGATGGGGGGGAGATGCAGGCTACATAGAGACACATACTTCCCAACTTCTACTTTCACCGAGGAGGGACAGTTAGGGATATTAGGGTGCGCGGCTTGCCGCGAGAGGGGGCGTGGCCTATAATTGCATTGTGCCATGAGGCCACGCCCCCATTTTACGATGTGGGGTCATGGCTCTGTGAGTCTTTAGCCAAGCCCCCAGCCCCTCTGGATGCAGAGGTCTATTTTCCGCTCGCCAGCAACTAACGGGGGACTCCCAACTGTCCCCCCCACTGCGGGACACTGCCCGTGGTGGGAGGGACGCGGGAACGTCCCTGAAAACCGGGACGTTCCCGCGATTATCGGGACAGTTGGGAGGTATGGAGACATAAGAGAAGGAGATGCCGACTACAGAGAGAGACAGACATGGAAAAAAGAAGGCTACAGAGAGACAAAAGGGGGAGAGCTGCAGGCTACAGAGAGACAGAAGGGAGGAGATGCAGGCTACAGAGAGACAGAAGGGGAGGAGATGCAGGCTACAGAAAGAGAGACAGATGGGGGGGGTGAGATGCAGGCTACAGAGAGACATAAGAGGGTGAGATGCAGGCTACAGAGAGACAGAAGGGGGTGGGGGGATGAAGGCTACAGAGAGACAGAAGAGGGTGAGATGCAGGCTACAGAGAGACAGAAGGGGGTGGGGGGATGAAGGCTACAGAGAGACAGAAGAGGGTGAGATGCAGGCTACAGAGAGAGAAATAGGGAAGTGATGGTGACTGAAGACACAAATTGGTTGAGGAGCTACATGCAGAGCCCAGCCTCACATCCTCAGTCACTTGCTAACATCATACAATCTTAGCTGTGCCAGAGTCTGCTAGTGTTCTTTTGCCTACCAGGTGCCACCTTTGCTGGAAGAGCTTTAATGCCACACCTGATGACTTCGCCACACTGCATCCTCAGCTTGTGCCAGTGCCATTCGTGCCAATAGCTGTGGTGCTCCTAGGGAATTCTGCCAATGTTTGTTGCTCAGTGGCCAGTCTGGCTCCGGTAGGGAGTGAAGATAGTGGTAGTATAGTATAGTTAGAAGGGATTTGCAGGACCCTTATCACTTTTATGAGAGACCCCTCTCCTGGAGTAATGGAGCACCTGAGTTGTAGCCCCTTATGCATTTGCTACAGCTACTGAATGCAGGGCCATATTTTTTTTATCTTGTCCCCTATTCACAAGATTTTGGCCAACCCCCCCCCCCCCCCATTACTCTTGACGGGACTTGGAGGGAGGAGTCGGAGGCTCAGCTGTCCCTGCCCCTGCACACCCATTTTATACACATCGGCCCACCTTGAAAATGTTTCCCACCAGGGCGAATCTGCACCTGTGGATATTTGTGGTACTTGTAACATCCAGCCGTGGAGGAGTGTGTTACTGTACATAATGACATTATTTGATAGTGTTGGGGCTATTTAATAATGGGGGTTATGGATTTAATTATTGTTAAAGGGTTGCTTATATTAATTACATTTTATGGCAATGTTATGATGCTGCTTTGGTAGTTACTACTGTACTCTCTGAGGAGAGGAAGGTATTCAGAGCTACTATCTGTGTCGTACAGAGATCACACTCCTTTGTATAATATGGCTGCCACTAAAGCTCGCTGCATATTTGTTTACTGTATTTTACACTATAATGGTCACTGTGATGTTTTCTGCATTATGTGGCATTTATAAAGGTAGAGGATGATTACCTTCTACTGGGGATTGTGGAAGGAGATAGAAGGGGGCGGCACTGAGCTGAGTCTTTGCCCAGGTGACAGAAGGCATAGGCTGACAGCAGCAACTCCATAACATTTGCAGTTCTGTGACCTCTATGCTGTTATTGGAAGCATACATTCTCCAGGTAATAAACAATATGGAATGTGTTCTATTTTGGACTAACAACACCCGTCACAAACGAAGCAGTCACAACCCTTGCTGCAGTCCTCAACCACCTGGCGAATGCGGACTTTACAACTGTCCCCAGTGAGCCAGCACCTGACATACAGATGTCTAATTATAATCAGACAATCGGGACAAATCCTCAGTCTAACATTAGCTCTTTGAGGAAAAAATTTAATTTCTATTTATTTTTCAGCATAAAAAAAATTATTTAGGTAAACAAGGAATTTTATCAACTTTATTGGTGTAAAATGTTTATCTTCTTCTTGCACAAACACCAAAATGTATACTTTAGTCAATATGTATGTATAGTTGCATTTTTAATTTGTGTTGTCTTACATTTAGGACCTTATTCTGATTGACTTGCAAGGCGCTGTCGCTGCACGCAGTGATGCCCCCCCCTTGCTCACACAACCCCCCGCATGGCTGCGAATGGATGATTTACATAATAATCAATTCACAGATGGGGAGAAATCATTCGATGGTCGGCGACCATCGAATGATTTCTCCAGCACTCACAGCAGAGACACATAGTGACTCTAAACTGTGGGCAACTGCGAGGACAGGGCGGGCAGCTGACATCCGGTGATGTCAGCTGCCCACCCTCTGCATGTCTGTCACTGCCTCATTAGCCTGAGGCGTTCCCATATGCTAATGTGGCTGCCTGGTGCCCCCGCTCTTCTCCACCCCCCACTCGCCAAGTAGTGTGCGTGCACCCAGCAAACCAAATGTTCACCATGGGAGCACGCATCCTGCGTCTGCACATGCGCAGAAATGTGCCTACGCATGTGCAGACGCACATCATTGGTCCTCCATGGAGGACAGAACGGATCTGAATAAGGTCCTTAGACAGAGGGAGGAAGAATGAGTGCAAGTGTCCCGCACCCTACCACTAGTAGAAATAAAAAGAATCCAGATATGGTGCGCGATTAAACCAGAATGCAGCCTAGATTAATGCAACAGGTGAGTAAACATCCAAACGTTACTCAAACAAATAACATACAATACCAAATCTGTGCACAATCAGATCACTCAATGTGTAACCATGAATATATTCCCAACATGTAGTAAGTCACCAATTAAATAGGTCCAAAAGTGAAAATTGTAGGTTCGCAGGATTTTGTTGGTAATATGCTATACATGGAAGAAAGGGTTTTGACTCTGAGTTGCGCTAGGTTGTATGTGCAGCACCACCAAAATTCCTCCTGTTAGTGAGGAACGGTATAGTAATCAAGAAGGTGGGGGGGGGGTGATTGGGGTGCGCTACCTAGTATAGAAACTGTACCTCCCAATACAACATAGTAAAATCAAATCAAAATACACATTTCTGAATTAGTGTTCTTGTGTTTGAGGATGTTCCCAATGATTAGGCTCAGTCCATTTCAGGGTAAATAGTCCTTTTATTGGTGAAGAAAAAACCCGACGCGTTTCGTCTCTAAGACTTCATCAGGGGTAAGAACCAATAGGCGAATAGATTTTGTATAGCTGGTCCTATTGGAAATTTCTGCTGATCACAGCTGATTCAATAAAATATATATCACCAAGTAATTTTCGATAGAACTCGATTAAATGGATTTTTCTGTACTGAGTTGATAGTTTAGTATGGGTCCTTGCTACTACTCTCTCTGTAGTAACCTTCTCGCTCTGAGCTCATTCCCATTCTGAATTCAGAGCGAGAAGGTTACTACAGAGAGAGCGTCCTGATATTGTTCCTAGCAAGGACCCATACTAAACTATCAACTCAGTACAGAAAAATCCATTTAATCGAGTTCTATCGAAAATTACTTGGTGATATATATTTTATTGAATCAGCTGTGATCAGCAGAAGTTTCCAATAGGACCAACTATACAAAATCTATTCGCCTATTGGTTCTTACCCCTGATGAAGTCTTAGAGAAGAAACGCGTCGGGTTTTTTCTTCACCAATAAAAGGACTATTTACCCTGAAATGGACTGAGCCTAATCATTGGGAACATCCTCAAACACAAGAACACTAATTCAGAAATGTGTATTTTGATTTGATTTTACTATGTTGTATTGGGAGGTACAGTTTCTATACTAGGTAGCGCACCCCAATCACCCCCCCCACCTTCTTAATATGCTATACATAACTGTTGTTATATGGACTTTGAGATTATCTTTCTAGATTCTGCAAACCAACAATTGTTATTTTTGGACCCATTTAAATGGTGACTTACTGATTATACACAAATTTGGTATTGTCTGCTCCCTACCACTGACACTATCACTATTTTTAGTAATATGATTGCTGCAGTATACTCGCGTTATTTAATACTTGTAGATTTATTTATTTTTATTTTCAAGGGCATGATAACAAATCATTCTATAGCATTTTCATTATAATGCACCACAAACAGGGCCGGCAACAGAATTTTTGGGGCTCTTACACTCCATATATATTGGGACAAGGAATCACATAGACTGGATTGAAATCTTAAGTCTGTTTCTTTATTTGTAGCAGGTAACATAGAAACATAGAATTTGACGGCAGATAAGAACCACTTGGCCCATCTAGTCTGGCCCTTTTTTAAACATGTTACCTCAAATTATTATTTGATCCTTATTTTTTGTAAGGATATCAATATGCCTATCCCAAGCATGTTTAAATTGTACTACTGTATTTGCCTCTACCATCTCTGATGGGAGGCTATTCCACTTATCTACTACCCTTTCTGTGAAGCAATTCTTCCTCAAATTTCCCCTGAATCTTTCTCCCTCTAGTTTCAGTGCATGTCCTCTTGTACTGTTGTTCCTCTTCCTGTGAAGAATGTGTCCCACCTGTACCTTGTTAAAGCCCTTGATATATTTCAAAGTTTCTATCATGTATGTTTTGTGATGTAGGCCATGCACCATTTTAGTTGCCCTTTGTGCAGTCTCTAATGTATTTATATCTCTAATGTATTTATATCCTTCTGGAGATATGGCCTCCAGAACTGAACACAGTACTCTAGATGAGATCGTACCAATGACCTATACAGTGGCATTATTACTTCTTTCTTTCTACTGCTGATACCTCTCCCTATGCAACCAAGCATCTGACTTGCCTTCTTCATTGCTTTGTTACATTGCCTACCTGCTGTCACGGCTAAAGGGCTGGATGAAGTCGTGTGATGCACAGGAGCCGGAGGCGGACCAGAAGGAGAAGGGTTGAAACGTGCATGTTTAATAACAGATTTCATAAATGATAAACTTCACTCAAATACTTCTTTAAGTGGCAGTTAGGGGTAAATCATAATAGAGTCCAGCACGGTACTTGGAAAAGGGCAGGCAGTTCTGGGAACGTACACTTGAATGGCCAAAGTACATATAAGAAGATAATGATCCGGAAAGAGGCTGATATTGGTGACAGAAGAAATGGATCCGGAAGACTGAAAGATGATGGAGGTGAATCACTGGATGAAGGAGACCAGAGGAATGCTGTGCCGGGTAGCTCAGGGATACGAGCAGGAACTGGAGCTAGGTAGGACTTGCAGCATTGGTGTCAGGAGGGTAACTTCCCTGGCAGCTGGACGCAGAGAGCAAGGCACCAGAGTCAGGAGAGAAGAGTTGGGATTCGGGAGTCAGCTGGGAGTTGTGAACGACTCAGAAGACTCATTGCACTGACGCTGAGCAGCCTAGGCAGATCCCCTATATCTCAAGGGGGCGGCTGCCATTGGCTGTCAGCGCAGAACAGGTGGAGACCTCAGATCTGGGCCAATCAGCTCCCTGCCCCAAAGCAAGATGGCGACGCCGGCCTCCCGGTGCCGCCAATGACGGGGAAGTCGATCAGGAGCTCCCCTGCTGCCGTCTCTACCCCACGCTGCCGCTGCCCGCTACCCTGAGCCGGAGCTGCCCGCTACCCTGAGCCTGCACACGGTAGCCGACGGCGGAGCGCGGCGGGTGAGTACTGTACCCGCCGCGCTCCGCCGCGGCTACGTGTGACAGTAACCCCCCTTTTCAGGGTGACCCCAGGGCACCTACGCACCTTGTGTTGATTTCTTTGGAGAAATTGCTTTACCAGACTTGGAGCATGTAGATCTGTAGAATCCACCCAGGAATTCTCTTCGGGTCCAAATCCAACCCACTCCACCAGATACTGGGTACGAGAATTGCGGCAACGAGAGTCTATGATGCGTTTCACCTCAAATTCAGTCCCTCTTTCGGAATTAATCTTGGGCGGTTTGGGTATCTTCTTTTGATAGGAGTTTAATCTTAGAGGCTTGAGAAGAGAAACATGGAAAGAGTTTGAAATCCTTAGGGACGGAGGGAGCTGGAGTCTATAAGCGACCGGATTAATGACTTGGGTAATCGGGAATGGCCCAATGAACCGGGGAGCCAGCTTCATAGATGGCAAACGAAGGCGTATGTGGCGAGTGGACAGCCATACCCGGTCTCCAACTTTCAACCTGGGAGCTGGCCTTCTTTTTCTGTCCGCCATCCTCTTGTATCGGGCGGAAGATTTAAGAAAAGTGGTGTGGACATCCGACCAGATTTTAGCAAAGCGTGGTAATGAAGAGGCTGCTGCAGGGACTTCGGGAGAGGATAAGTCTGAGAAATCTGGAGATCGTGGATGTTTGCCGAATACAGTAAAGAAAGGGGTGGTACCGGAGGAGGAGTGATAGGAATTGTTATGAGCATATTCTGCCCAAGGCAGAAGGTCCACCCAGTCATCTTGGGAAGAGGAGACAAACAGTCGGATGAAGGCCTCCAAGTCCTGGTTAACCTGTTCTGTCTGGCCGTTGGTCTGGGGATGAAATGTGGTGGAAAACTTGAGTTTGACTTGCACGGCGGCACAGAGGGCTCTCCAGAACTTCTCAACGAACTGTACTCCGCGGTCGGATACAATCTCTCTGGGCAGCCCGTGAAGTTTAAAGATAGTCGAGATGAATAGTTGAGCCAGTACTGGAAGACTCTTCAGTGGGACGAAATGAACCATCTTAGAGAACCGGTCAACCACTACCCAGATTACTGTGTGGCCCTTTTGAAGGAGGAAGTTCAGAAATAAAATCCATTGACACATGGGTCCATGGTTCAGTGGGTACGGCTAGAGGACGGAGAGGGCCAGCGGGAGACGTTCTGGGTGTCTTATGTTGAGCACACCTCACACAAGAGGTGACAAAGCTGGTTACATTGTGTCGAATGGTTGGCCACCAGTAGGAACGTAATAGGAACATTAAGGTCTTTTGTGCTCCAGCGTGCCCTGCGAAGCGGGAAGAGTGTGCCCAGGACAATACCTTCTTGCAGAGTTTGGTAGGAACGAAAGTCTTGCCTGGAGGAGGAGAAGGCTGTACGGTTACCTGGGCAAAGACCACTGGGTCGAGGATTGGGCGAGGAGGTGTCTCTAGATCTGAAGAAGTTTCAAAGGAACGGAACAAGCCGTCAGCCTTGGCATTCATGGTTCCAGGTCGGAATTTAATCTGGAAGTCAAAGCGTTCGAAAAACATGGCCCAGCGGGCTTGGTGAGCAGTGAGGCACTGAACATGTTTGAGGAATGACAGATTTTTATGGTCTGAGTACACGGTGATCTTATGTCATGCCCCCTCCAGCAGGTATCGCCAGTCCTCCAACGCGGTTTTGACCGCAAGCAACTCCTGCTCCCCTATGGGGTAATTCTTCTCTGCCGGAAGAAACTTCTTGGAGAGGAAGGCACAAGGGTTTAATTCTTGACCCTCACCTCTTTGAGACAAGATGGCACCGATCCCTTCTGAGGATGCGTCCACCTCGAGAATGAAGGGTCTGTCGAGATCCGGTTGGAGGAGGATTGGTGCAGTAACGAAGGCTCCTTTCAGTTGCTGGAAGGCAGAGGATGCTTCTGGCGGCCATCGACTTGGATCTGCCCCCTTGCGAGTGAGAGCAGTGAGAGGGGCAGCGATGGTAGAGAAATTCCGGATAAATCGACGGTAATAGTTTGAGAAGCCTAGAAATCTTTGGATTCCTTTGAGTGTGGTAGGTGCTGACCAGTCTTGGATGGCTCTCACCTTCTCTGGGTCCATCTCTATCCCAGTTGCGGAAAGGATGTGACCCAAGAACGGGATAGAGGTGACCTCGAAGACGCACTTCTCCAGCTTGCAGAATAACTGATTTTGGCGAAGACGTCGTAGGACTTCGGACACTGTCTGCCTGTGAAGCTGAAGGTTTGGGGAGAAGATGAGTATATCGTCTAGATAGACTATGATGGAGTGGTACAGCAAGTCCCGGAAAATATCATTTACAAACTGTTGAAAGACGGCGGGGGCATTACAAAGGCTGAAGGGCATCACCAGGTGTTCATAGTGACCGTTGCGCGTGTTAAAAGCCGTCTTCCACTCGTCACCCGGACGGATCCGGATCAAATTGTAAGCCCCTCGCAGGTCCAATTTTGTAAAGATTGACGCCCCTCTGATCTTGTCGAATAGTTCAGTGATAAGGGGTAATGGGTAGCGGTTTTTAATAGTAATGTCGTTCAGACCTCTATAATCGATACATGGCCGGAGAGTACAATCCTTTTTTTTCACGAAGAAAAACCCGGAGAAATAGATGGTCGAATGAAGCCTTTGCTTAGGTTTTCTTGAATGTACGTGGACATGGCCTCGGTCTCGGGTAGGGATAAAGGATAGATGCGGCCACGAGGAGGAAACTTCCCGGCCACCAGTTCTAATGGACAGTCCCAAGGGCGGTGAGGAGGCAGGTGTCAGCACCTCCCTTGCTGAAGACGTCTGAGAATGAGCGATATGGTGCAGGTATGGACAAGGGTGGATCTAGAGGAGACGGAGGACTGGTACCCTCTCTTTGTGGATTGGTCTGGTAGACTGGAAGGATCTGGGGAATGCAAGTAGATAGGTAATTTGCCCCAGGCCTTGACCTCCATATTGGTCCAATCGATGTGTGGATTATGTTTGGAGAGCCAAGGAAGACCCAGGACCATCTGGTGTGAGGACTGCGGGAGAACAAAGAATTCTATGGACTCTTGATGTAGAGCTCCTATGAGCAAGGTCACAGGGGTGGTTTGATGGGTGATTTGCCCACTACGAATTCGACTCCCGTCCACTGCGGTGAGAACCAGCGGGTGATCCAAAGATTGCACAGGCAGGGCATGTTGGGTGACAAAAGAAGAAGAAAGGAAGTTCCCCGCCGCTCCGGAGTCCAATAGGGCCTGAACTTTACTTCTCCCTTGGGGACACACAAGGGTAACCGGAATGGTGGAATCAGTTGAGGAGGGAGATGGAAGCAAGACTCCTAATTGGACCTCCCTCGGGGAGATTAGGAGCGGTCATTTCCCGGATGCAACGGGCAGGAGGATAGTAAGTGGGCTGAGGAGCCACAGTACATGCATAAATTCTCTCGTCGTCTTTGGGACTTCTCTTCGAGGGAGAGCCGGGAGCGATTGATCTGCATGGGTTCATCTAGTGACACAGCCGAAGGCGGATTTGGCTTGGGAGCCGGTGCGACATTGGAGGGAAATCGAGGGCGAAGGCGATCAGAGCGGTTCCTCTCAAGTTGGCGTTCTTGGAGCCGAAGATCGACTTTGTTACATAATGAAATAAGTTCAGCCAGAGTGAAAGGGAAATCGCGAGTAGCTAATTCGTCCTTGATGCGACCAGCAAGGCCATTCCAGAAGGCGGAGACGAGAGCCTCTTCGTTCCATTTTAGTTCTGAAGCCAGGGTTTGGAACTGTATGGCATATTGTCCCACTGGGCGACTGCCCTGGCGAATCCTTAAGATCTCCGTGGCTGCGGAGGACACTCTGCCAGGCTCGTCGAAGATGCGACGGAGTGAGGCATCAAACTCTTCATAATTGTTGAGTATGGGGTCTGCGCGCTTCCAAAGAGGCGATACCCACTCCAGGGCCGGACCTGCCAGGAGGGACACAATATAAGCCACCCGAGTCTTGGGAGAAGGGAAGTTGGAAGGTTGGAGGGTAAAGTGAACGTCACATTGATTCAGGAATCCACGACATCCCTTCGGTGACCCGTCATATTTACTGGGGGTTGACAGCTGTAGATGGTGAGGAGCGATTGGCCCAGGTGGGGCAGCTGAAGCTGAAGCACTGGAGGTTGGAGCTGCCGAAACTGAGGGAGCCGCCTGAGGTGGTGACAAGGTCTGGAGAAATTGAGCCACTTGATGCTGGGTAGCCTCTACTTGTTCCAAGGTTTTCTGAAAACTACAGTAATTTCTAGATTGAACCATGGTATTGAATTGAAATTATTAGCTATACACTTTTATGAATTCTGTATGTGGACAAGTCAGATACTGTATGTTACATCTCTGCCAAAATTGTCAATAATGAAAATGCAAAATACAGGGTGCTTGGAAACGTGATGCTAGAGTTAAGTGAAAATGAAGAGGTCCTTGTAGATCAGTTACAGTTAATATATGTACTGTATATGTACTGTATTTACAGTATGTATATTCTCAAATATTGTCCAAAACATTTTTCTTTACTTTATATAAAGTTATTTTTATACATATGTTACAGTACTGTATGTGTGAAAGCAAAAACATTGGAAAAATGATAGTACTGTGTGACTTTAAACTTGATGAAGAAGTACTGTACATGTTGTGGTCATTTAAAACTTTCAAAGTGAGCTGATTATTTAAACTGTGTCAAAACTTTAGCAGTAAATAACAGGCCATTTGGCTTAAAGAGCAACAATCAGCACACTTGGATATAACAGTCCATTACCGAACCTATTTTCACAGTGGCTCTGATGCTACTGAAACAATATGTAACAAACTGTAGTACTGTATCTTCACACACAATACTGTGACTTGTAGATTTGGTGGACTGTGCAGTGCTCTACATTTCATTTTTCAAATATCTTGGTTTATTTTTAAATTAGTAGAGTACATTTTACAGGCACAGTAATTATCATTTCACATATACATATATACAGTAACTTCCAGAGCCACAAAGCTACAAAGCCACAAATTAGTTTTTATTATCTTGATACTTCTTATGTCTTATAAATATTTGGCTGCATAAAACTTATTGCAAGCAGACTATTCGTTCAAGCCACTTTTATTGCCTTGTTATCAACCTTACTTTTCCTGCTCCTTAAATAATTCTCACGTCAGGCTATTTGGATAACTCCCAGAAATATTATGTGCTCTGTGAATGTACTGTATCACCCCTCATATACTGTATATGTTTAAGTTGTACTGTATGATCAGAAAATAGTTTATTAACCCTTTCAGTGGTAATCCCAAGAATTTTCTGGGTTATGCTTCAGTGCCAAGACTGGCAAGCCCATAAATTCTTGGGATTGCAATGGTTTAGCGCCGGGCAGCACCGCTGAGCTGATGGCTGAAATCAGCTTCAGCGCTGCACAGCTGCTCGGTGGCGCATCCCCTTTCCCCCCTTCCCCCGGCTGTGTGACAGTGTGTGGCGCACAATGTCACACCAGGTTGCCGGGGGCAGGGCCGGGCAGCGGCTGACATAGTGCTCAATGGTGCTGCAAGGCCCCGGAACACAGCGTAGTGGGATCTTTTTAGGGAGAGCTCCCCCTTAAAAACCCCGCCCAGTGGGGAGCTCTACCTAAAAAAAAAACACCACTGAAGGGTGGTGGTTTTTTAAAAGGGTGGTATTTTAATTGAACTGAAAAACAATTTTTTGGGGAAAATCTTTTAGTATAAAGGTACTCTCCCCCTCAATTTTTAACAAAATAACAGCTCTGAAATTGTATAAATTCTCAACAAAATACAATCTGACAACTTTGGGCTTAAATTTTAGTCATAAAAAAGTTAGGTAGGGAAATGGTTATATGAAAATAATGATTTTCATCCCAGATTTCTATGACTTTTTTGAGCTGAGATATTGCAATTACCCCACATGTCTAAATCATTGAAAAATGCCGTGTTACAAAAATGGCCGCCATATTCGTATGATGGTAAATAAAATAAAGTAAAGGTGGTTTCTGACTATTTACTTACAGGGGTCATCACACACACACACACACACACACACACACACACACACACACACACACACACACATTCACAATATTGACATATGTCAACATAGACATAATGTTTTCAGTAGATTTCATCCTCACCCCTGCCCTAAGCCTAACATCAGTCTAACCCTAACATCAATGCTAAAATGGACTGTTGTGATTCTGCCAGTCACCATTCAGAATGTTGACATTATGCCTTCTCTATATACAGTATATACTTCCTGTCCTCACACTGGACTGATCCTCTACATGGTTGTGTGTCTTGAGAAGGGCCCTGAGTGGTTGAAGCATTTCGACTATTGATGATGACTATGATGATTCAGTAACTCTAATCCTGAAGATATATCAACTGGTGAGTGCCCTCTTTTGGTTTATTAACCATATACATTGGCTATACCTTTGTAGCAACTTGCTATTTTAGTGGAGCAATCTACTATTAACTATACAGTATATGTGAGTGCAGAGATCTTATATTGATATTATTGATATATACAGTATATATATATATATATATATATATATATATATACATACAGAGTACCACAACACTTGCCATCCCTGCGAATGGGGTGCAAGCAGCACTCGCCATTCCCAGGTTGGGGTGAAGTGGCCTGTGACCACATGCTCTAATGAATACAAATACAGGGACTCAACACTCTCCATAATGAACTAACTCACCTTAGTATACAGTTAATCAAATAAATAATGGGGTTTTAGTTCAAGAATTGATCAATGCATTTAAGCTTGCAGCCCATCGCCAAGGGACCCCATTTCACTGCAAGTCCTACACTAACAATTGTCTCTCAAGAGCCTGCCAACTGCTGACACATCATAGCTAAAGTGGACATGTGAAATGGGGTCCCTTGGCGATGGGCTTCAAGCTTAAATGCATTGATCATGTCATGAACTAAAACCCCATTATTTATTTTATTAACTGTATACTAAGGTGAGTTAGTTCATTATGGAGAGTGTTGAGTCCCTGTATTTGTATTCATTAGAGCATGTGGTCACAGGCCACTTTCACCCCAACCTGGGAATGGCGAGTGCTGCTTGCACCCCATTCGCAGGGATGGCGAGTGTTGTGGTACTCTGTACAGTATGTATATATGTGGGTTAATTTTTAAGTAACCTTTGTTACTGTGATCATAGCTTTCTCTTACACCCCAGATGAGCTAATTTATCTGTAACTTGTGACAGCTGCCCCTTTAATTCTAAGTCAGGTGTTGTGTTAGGTGACTGCCTCATCTTTAAAAGCCATAAGGTACTTGGCAGGTGAGCTTTAAACCAGGAAAAAAAACACATGTCCACTTTAGCTATGATGTGTCAGCAGTTGGCAGGCTCTTGAGAGACAATTGTTAGTGTAGGACTTGCAGTGAAATGGGGTCCCTTGACGATGGGCTGCAAGCTTAAATTCATTGATCAATTCATAAACAAAAACCCCATTATTTATTTGATTAACTGTATACTAAGGTGAGTTAGTTCATTATGGACAGTGTTGAGTCCCTGTATTTGTATATATATATATATATATATATATATATATATATATATATATATATGTGTGTGTGTGTGTGTGTTGAGAGACCAAATAAATTAATGAAGGCTTGGGGAAAGTTTGACCCAGAGAGGTAGAGGTTAGAGCCTTCCATAGTTTAGAGCCAGTTTTGGTGAAATCTTGGAGGCGGGAGTGAAAGGTGGATTAGCCACAGTCTGTTAGGCGCCAAGCGCCTGGAAGCCCTCGGCCAATTGGACGGCTGAGGGCTGTGAGGAGAGCATCTGAGTCCGCAGTGTGTCCATCACTGGGGCATGGTCCCTGGGCGGAAGTGACAGTCCTATTGCTCGGCACAAAGACGTGGCAACCGGGGACGCTCAAATGCTCTGAGTGTCAGAGGAAGGGGGTGGCTGATGTCACAAACTGGGACGCTTCCTGATTGGACATCCCAGGTTTGAACTTCCAGGTGGCCTGTTGCAAGGCGCAGGCGATTCCCTGTCTAGTCACAGTCTGGCAGCTGTTTGGTGAGAGCCTGCTGGCTCAGCTCCAGAGGTCCTTCCCCAGAAAATCTCCTTGACCTTGCCTGGTCCCAGCTAAGTTCTTTTCTTCATCTTGCGCTTTTGACCACCTTCCATCTCTTTTGCACTTCTGCGTGGAGTTATATGGGCTCTCTCGTATATATGTTTATCATACTGCTCCACATGGGTTGTTCCCTCCTATTCTTAGTAGTAGTTCTGCACAGCTGCATAGGTGGATCTTGCTATGATGTGTAATGTGAATTATTTAACACCTTCATGCATTGTTACATTTGCGGTAGTTTGATGGGAGGCAGTATCCCTGTTTCCCATCTAACTACCTTCCAGTGCTGACTTGCTTAGGGGGTCACCCTTTGGTAACATTTGTACATTGGGCTGCTGGAGGATCCCTTCCTGTGGAGGACAGTTGTGCCACATTTTGTTACCCATTTTTCTATGGGTTTTAGTTAGTCTTCCTCTTGTCTGCTCTGGATATGTTGGGCACCTTGTCTCCCCTTAAGGCCTGGTGGCACCAGAGTTGGGCAGACCTAATTTGCCCCTTCAAATGTGGCTATTATAGGGGAAGTCTTAGCTCTGCAGGTGCTTATTACCTCTGGGGGGACTAACAGAGTTAACAGTCGAATCTGAATTGGCGGAAACGGACGGTAATTGTCGAATTTGGGTCTGAGAAAACGTGACCATTCCAAATTTGAAAATAGGAACATTAAATACCAACTTTGACAGTAGAAACAGGTCGAAAATGGAAGGGAATCCGTCTTTGAGGAATGTTCTGATTCGGGACTGAATACCCCCATAGTCTCTTCCAATGTTACCTAAAATTTAAACTATGAAAATAAATGTTACATGTTCTGTGTTTACTGTAAAAGGGATGATCTTCCTATGTTTTTTTGGTAATTTTTTTACAGATAGTTTTATCTTTACATTTAATAAAGAGAAATGCTGCAAAACTGACCTGTTTCCAAGCAATTTTTTTCACTACCACATTCAAGTCCCAATTATTGAGTTACTTCTTGAGGCTTATGAAACTGTATATTTTAAGTACTTGAATGATTGCCAGTGTGCATGAATTTTCTATATTGCACTTGCAAATGAACTAGTACTGTATGCATGTTCATCCATTATACTGTACTATGGTAATGTAGCTCTAAAAGAGATTTCTATTATTATTATTTTATAGATGGACAAACACCTCTCTTATGTCAATTTTGTTTATGCACAATGCAGTGTAGTATGGCGAGAAAATATGGACAAACAAACAAGTGGCTAAACTCCTACACATGATACTAGTAAGCCAATAATTAACAATGTTATATTATTACTAAAAGGATGACTTATAATATGACTTTGAAACAAACCTTAGTTGCAATCACTACAGTAGTGTCGTAGCTTATGGTGCTAGCTATCCATTTTATTACATGAATATACAGCACTAATAGAATAGCTATTTTCTATGTTCTATTTTCTGGCACATTCAGGGATTATGTAAATGGTATGCAGTATTGTTGCATTAGGGAAAGGTATATTATTCATAAAGTAGGCCACGTTACACAAACCACAAAGAGCTCCAGCTCCCATCTTCATTCCAAGTACACTATATTATTACAATACATAAGTGACCTCTTGTTTAACTTGTGGCTGTCTGTATGCATCCCCAGCAAGTCTTCAGGATTTATTTATATGCCATACAATTCACTGTACAAACAATATCTCTATTTTTTTTTAAATTGGGAATATCCTTTAAACATCTAATCATTATAGAATTATGCAGCATTAAACGGCAACAAGTACATTTGATGTATTTATTCTGTAGGTATTATCAAGTAAATAAGACAAATAAAATATTATTAAACATTAATTCCTCCGTGGAGTCTTACCGTTTCCTCTATTTATTTTCCATGGCAATTGGAACATCATGTTGTGCAATAGATTGGAAAAGGCCTGTGGATTTTTAATAGGAAAATGAGAACATATACAGTTCTTGTATTTCGGAGTGGCCCGGCCATGTACAGTAAGACAAACAATTGCTGTTTACCATGCTTCTTTGTTTTATTGTATTTCCTGATGTTAATGCTGGGAAAAGTATTATCAGGAATAATACTACTGTTATTCTCAGATAATCTAGAACTCAAGGAGAGTGATATAAATTCTACAGACATCTACAGTCAGCGTATTCTCTGCAGAGCTATTATAAATGGAACATAACCAAAAGAAGATAAAAAATGATTATTAAGTCAATTACGTACTTCAGTGTTTTCATTTTCTTCTGTGTGTACAGGTTTCTCTAACTTATATATCCTCAATATCTCTCTTGTGACCCATATAACCTAGATTTTGCCTTCAATTGAGAACCTGTGGGACAAGCAATTTTCAAACAATATAGAACAAAAAAATTGATTGGGTACCTCCTCTGCTACATCTTTTCCATCTAACATAAAATAACACAATTTTCTTGAAATCCTCTGTGCTCAAAAAGACATTAACTTTCAATGTGACAGGTTTATTAGCGCCTTGTAGTGTGTGTTGCAGGGTGTAACCTTATGTATATATTCTCTTTGTAGTTAATTGTTATAATAATCTACTTTTTTATCTAAATATGACAAATAGTTTATGTTTATGTAAATTCTAGACTTCTATTCATTAGAGACTTCAAATTAGCAACTAATAAAGCAAATTGATAATATGGAGTAATTATGCCTAGTTAGATCCTGCATTTTTGCAAATTAAAAAAATAGCTGTTGAAAGAAGGGGCACCTGGGACAAGCTCTTTCTTAATTGCTTAAAACATATTTAGCCAATTAAATAGAAGACCTAAATGTATAACTTTATTAATCTATTTAATTACATATATAAAAATGGAAACTGTGGACATTAGATATTGTACATCATGATACAGTATATTGAATATATTGTTGGTAGCTATTCGTAAAATAAACTTTGTAAGTGATGAAGTATACAGCATCTAACATTCACTAGATACATTAATTGACAAGTGACTAATAACAATATATAGATATATCATTTTGAAATGGTAACTGCAAAAGCATATTTTGTTGTGAAATGGGAAAGAATAAAGCTAATTTTGCATGAAAGGGATACATTGTAATGTCGAACTAAAAAAGCTAAATATTGTTTTTTCATTTGGAACACATCTTTGGCATTGAAAAGGAAAGTATTATCTACATTTATAAATATAAGTAACTTAAGGGGCATACACACAGGGGCGATTTTCGGCTATTTTTTAAGCGATGTGCGCACACCTCATAACAATACGCGCTTGCGTGCATCACTATCGCCGGCTCAGATCATATGCAGAATATATCTAGATAGATTACCTAGGGTGTTTTTTCAGTTTAGTACACCTTGCTATGTGTGTATGGGCAATCTAGGCACCGGGAAGTTCAAGGGAAATCACCTAGCCTACATCGCTTAGCTCACATCACTAATCACATGTATCAGTGTGTGTGTGTGCCCCTTATCCAAATCACACAAGTTGAGCCATAAAAGCCCTGAACTCAGCCCTGAACTCATCCAATACACTAAGCAATGGAATGTTGTGATCATGGCGTTCAGGATACTGACTGCTGACATTATTGCCAACTTAAATTCCTGCACATAGGTTCTTTCTCCCACGTGGGGGTCACCTCATTGCGCTTCCCCCACTGCCAGTATTCTGGTGGCCGGGAAATTGTACAGTTTTCCATAGACTGAGCTTACTTATGGGTCGCAATACACATGTGCAAAGCTGTCCTGCAATGAACAACTGCTACTCTTTCTGATCACTGCCCATTCCCAAGGTGATTGACAGTAAGTAAGCAGCTGGGGGTGGTAACTGGACATTTAGTGGGAATATTAAGAAAAATGCAGAATAAAAAATACTGGGAGTGTATGAGTATTTTAGAGGAGGGTGCGTGATGTCAGCTCCAGGCTGGATATGCCTTTTTCCATCACACTGCCAAGTAAGTCTCTGGCTACGCTCTGCCTGTGATGATGTTTGCCAAGTGTAAAGATCAGGTGCTGGTGAGCCTGTTACGATGGGTTTTGGAAATATTGTCACGGCTGTGAATAGATATGTAACTGTACACGTCCATTAGCACAGCTACTGTAGCACATTGTTTCACAAGGCGGGATTTCACTTTGGCAGGGCGGTGGCTTCACTGAACACTGGCCATGCAAATTTGGGCTGTGGGATCATAGGGATCCCCTGTATTTAAGAAACCAGCACCAGGCTCTTGGACTGGTCTTGGTTCCAAAAATATGGGGGACAAAAAATGTAGGGGTCACCTGTATTTTGCAACTATTGCTGGGCTCCAACAGCCAGCGGTGTCATTCCACAGTTGGGGGACACTTTTTATGCAAGGTCCCCTGACCGTCACATGAGCACTGTGTCAACCCTGGAGGGGGTACCTGATACCTGGGGGAGTGAGTGATCCCATCAATAAAGGGGTCCCATCCCAGGTTTCACCCATACAGGGCTGAAGCCCAGGGCAGTTGGGCTGATGTGTGTAAAAGATAGATAAAAGCACATTGCTTTTTACAGGAGAACTGCAAGACCCGGGGGGCATTCATGTTCCCCATGGGTCTTGTAGTTCACCTGTAAAAAGAATGTGCATATAAAGAGACAAACACCCAGAGCAGTAACATTTTATTAAACACCCCATTTACACTTCAATTTCACAGGCTGTTGACTTGGCGGCTATTAGTGCAGAGTGAGCATTGGCAGAGAGAGGACAACGCTCGAGCAGGTAAGAATGTGTGAATGAAATGAAAGTGTACAGTAAATGGGGTGTTTGATAAAATTTTAACGCTCTGGGTGTGCCATTTTAAAATTATCACTTTTCAAACATCACTCTCCCTGCTTCAGGGACGATGCATCGACAGCATAGATTATCCAGCCAGTTGCAATTGCTTGGAACAACTACCAGGAGGACTATGTTACCAACTGTGAGACAATACCCAAGGCTTGTTTATTGTACAGATGTGTCTATCGTCAGCTTGTCTGATAACCATGGTAATCTTGAGTAGCAACTAGCATGCCCACGGTCATGCAGGTTCACTGTATATGCCCCCCACATTCCATAGGATTACATTGGTGCACACTGTACACTCCTGTGTATGACCCAGTTATGGTATAAATAACTGCAGATCTATCTATATAATCCTCATGACCCCAGGGTGATTCAAATGAGGGATGTGGCTCATTAGGACTGCATACCGTGTGAGACCATTCTTCTTTTCTCGCAGCTAATCCCCACCCTTCCCATATCATGGTACCATCCTTTTCATTTTCTTCTGTGTACATGTGGTAGGGAATATATAATGTAAGCTCAATGGGCAGGGACTGATCTGAATGTTCAAATGTTCTCTGTAAAGCTCTGTGGAATATGTATGTGCTATATAAATAAATAAATAAAAAAAAATGCTATTAAATGAAAATAAATATGTGGGGAAAATGACAAAGCCGCAGGAATGGCAGGCAGGAGAGTGAGGCTTCAACTGAGGTTCCCTCATTATGAATGCAACAATTATTATGCACCAATTAGTACAACATGGTCCTGCAAAAGTCTGCATTGTAGTAATTTAATGTAGTGTAAATTATGCTTGACATACTACTGTAGCATTTCTCCACTGTTACTTTGGGATTTTCCAGTGGTCAAGCAACTTGTTAGGGACCAGTGGTGGATGCACCTCAGCTCAGTGTCAACGGGCCGAATGCAGTCTTTGACTGCATTGTCTTCACAGTGAATGGCAGAGACTTCCTATTGGAAGTGCTACCTGTCAGTCACCTGCAGGATAGGCCGTCCCAATGGGAAGTGTTTCCCCCCTCTGGTACTTACACAACAGTCTCCGATTTGCAGAGAGCTGGCTTCCTGTAGGAAGCTACATCCTGCCTTTCCTGAAGCCCAATCCGGTTTATATGGGATGCAGCCAATACAGTCCATAGAAGACATTGATTTGTGCATGCGCAATCGCACCACGACTTCTGCATATGCGCTGGTCCAGGCTTGCCAGATCTATTGTGCAAGTACTGCGATCCGGAAATGGCTGTCTCCACTCCTCTGTGGACATGGGAAGTTGCAGCCCCCTACTAAAAGCATTCCTCCCAACTTTCCTGATTACAGTGGGACAGTCCTGCTTATTTCAGACTGTCTTGCTGTCCTTCCCAAGGGTCACAGTGTCCTTTGGTGGTGGTGCGGGGGCTGGTCCCAAATTCCCCAATACTAAAGTTGGGTGGTATGTAAAAGTAGTATTAGGAACCCTGCTGGTAATGACTACAAACCCACATCATCAGTAAGACTAAAGTTTGATCCTGGAACTAGCATTGAGACATGTTGCACATCCAAAATACATGTTAGTATACGACAGAAATAACTTGTTTGGGAATATTTTCTGCCATAAATAATTTCTAAATCGTGTTGCTAGGCAAGACAATAGCACTAAATAAATCATTTACCTTGCCTCTTGTGAAATTTAAGATTCCAACTTTCTGTTTTGTATGGATTGCTAATATTAGTACACCTGCTTAGCAGTTTAGTATTTTAGTATAGTTTGCTGAGAAGGAATTACATAAAGAGCTAACTGAATTATTAAAACATGACCACATTGTATTGTCTTTGATCATTCATATTAATGACCATTAGCAAAATGTACTAATACTAACATTTAGCTGAATGTACTTCTGTGTCCCAGTTCTGAAAGGGTAACTGCATTATAGCATGTTTGTCATTCCTACCTGTAAACTACCAAGCTGGATTTTATATCAGTGTTATTAGTTGATTGACAACACGTAGACAACCATATTAAACCTCTTCTAGGATATCTGCTGCTTAGAAACATAGAATTTGACAGCAGATAAGAACCACTTGGCCCATCTAGTCTGTCCCTTTTTTAAACATGTTACCTCAAACCATATTTGATTCTTATTTTTTTTGTAAGTATATCAATATGCCTATCCCAAGCATGTTTAAATTGTTCTACTGTATTTGCCTCTGCCACCCCTGAAGGTAGTCTATTCCACTTATCTACTACTCTTTCTGTGAAGTAAGTCTTCCTCAAATTTCCCCTGATTCTTTCTCCCTCTAGTTTCAGTGCATGTCCTCGTGTTCTGCTGCTCCTCTTCCTGTGAAGAATGTCTCCCACCCAGGGGTTAAAGTGAGGGGGAACGGGGTGTAACTGAGTTCCACCACCTCTAATGGTGAGGTGGAACATTTTGACCTCCACATTGGCTCAGTACAGTTATTCTCATAGAAAACCATTCTAGTTTGCAGGGGGATGCCAAAAACCATACCACTAGCCCTGCCTCTGCCTAATGGGGGGGACAGAAGGGGAGTAATTAGGTGGCATAGAGAAATTTAGTTCCCCCACCTCTGCATGACCACTTTAAGCCCTGCTCCCACCTGTACGCTGTTAAAGCCCTTGATATATTTGGAAGTTTCTATCATGTCCCACCTTTCCCTTCTCTGCTCTAAAGTATACATATTAAGATCTTTTAGTCTTTCCTGGTACGTTTTGTGATGTAGACCATTCACCATTTTAGTTGCCCTTCTTTGTACAGTCTCTAATGTATTTATATCCTTCTGGAGATATGGCCTCCAGAACTGAACACAGTACTCTAGATGAGGTCGTACCAGTGACCTATACAGTCACTGCTTCTCTTAAAACCTTCCTTAGTATGATTGTAATGGTTTTGGGCAGATGACTAGTGAGTTAAGAAAACTAATGTTTTAATATATCTACACAATATAATATCTGGTATACAGTAGCTTTGTGGTCACCCTCCATATCTGGGGATATTTTATGTTAATTATCATATTAGGTTTTTCTTTTTCATTCTAGCTGAGAATGTCTTTTTTCTTTAGGAAATAAAATGCTGTTTGTGACACTTAAAATTAGCCAAAACCATAATCCTAAATCAAGGCTATAAACTAATTCTACAAGTCTCTAATATTATCCATTAGGATAATCATTATATACAGTATGTGGAAACACTAGCATATTTTATGTGACAGGCCCATTCATCTGTAGTGTCCCAATGCAGGTGCTGTCCAATCATCAAGGTAAATTGGAAGGAGATACGAAGGGTGAAGAATTATCCCTTTATTTCTCTGCCTCCTCCAGCCTTTGCTGTGCACATGCATTAACTACTGTAAAGGCCCCCATACACTACAGCGATTTGGGCGTATTTTACCTGTTCCCGATGGATTGGGATGAGAAATTGCCCCAAATCGGATGCCTTTGATGTCCCATCGGGTCCGATGCACAGTGCATCAGACCTGAGTCGGAGGCCGGAACTGCATGCAGGTCTGACCTCCAACTCAGACCCCACCCTCGCTGACGGGGAACAGGGGTCGCATGCGATACATCACATATGAAAGGACCGCATGCAAACTTGCTAGGAAGGTCCAGAGTGGCTTGCGGAGAATCAGATGGTCATACACTGCTGAGATACATCCTAGTAGTGTATGGCCACCCTGAGTGCAGTGGTGAAAGTCAGGTCTGCCATCAGGTGTGTGTGTGTGTGTGGGGGGGGCTGTTGGGACTTGTCCTACATTATCTGATGGCAATCCCGGTGAAAGTAGTAGGGGTGCAGGGTTGCTTTCAGATCATCTGTTCATAGAAAAGATAGTAATGAATAGACCCTTAAGAGAATTGTGATCCCAGGATCTTCCTCAAATTAATAACGCATCTTAGAGCAGGAGTACATCATGCAGTGTCTGAGCGCCCGCCTTCCATCTTCCTTGTGCATTCACATGGTAGAGTCTGGCACCATGCATGCACATGCCTTTTAGAAAATGGTGTACATCTTAGCAGTGGCGTAACTACTTATTATGCGCCCCCCTGCCGCAAAAAAAATCGCCCCCCACTCCCCCTCCCCTCGGCGCCCCCCCCATACCTGCCCACCCGCTGCTGTCTGCGGTAGGTACCTGCCTGCCGTCACGGTCCCGTAGCGCTGGCTCCTGCTGCTAATAATGAAAAGTGACTCTTAGAAAATGGCTTCCCCCATACTGCAGACAGAAAACTGTCTGCAGTATGGGGGCAGCCATTTTCTATGTTTTTGTTTCCATTATAGAAGCAGGAGCCAGCGCTAACAGAAACGGGACTGTGACGGCAGTCACGGCACGGCAGGCAGGTACCGCAGACAGCAGCGGGTAACTATAGCCCTGCAGACCTCCGGCGCCCAAACTTTCTCTGCGCCTCCCCGCCACCGCGGGGGCTGCGGAGCTATAGTTACGCCACTGAATCTTAAGGAATATGGATTGTGGTGCCTTTTTTCCTGGGGTTAAGCATATTGAATTAACGGAGGGTGTGAGTTGTTGGTCCCCCCTGCACCTGTGTGCACTGTAAACCCTGCACCCATTATATATATATACATCTGCAGTGATGCGGCTTAATTCTAAACTACAGTTGCAGTTGCAAATTACCAATCAGAGCCAGATCTAGGGGTATATTCATTCATGCCCCATGGCGAGCTGTGACGACGAGTTGTGCCTATTGCTCACCGTCACAGCTTGTGGGGTCAGTATTGAACTGAGCCCCTGCACTTGCTGTTTCCACCTCGCTGGGTTTTTCCAGTGAGGTAGGTACGGCGAGTGCGGCTATCAAAATGGCGAGGGTCGCCGCTATATGCAGCTTGCTCACTGCATTAGTGGTGACCCTCGCCATTCGGGGGAATCCTCGCCATCCTCTAATGTCGAGGATTCCCCTGGAACTTAGAACAGGGGGAGCGGGTTTCTGTGGTGAGGGTGGCTTGTTTTCGGTGAGTTTTGCCACAGAAACCCCCTCGCCAGCGCCATTGAATTCCACCTCTAGAATTTATGATGCCTTAGGCAGCACACTGACTTCAGCATCCTCCTCTTCATTTATCAGGTTGCTTACATGTCGACCTGGGTCGAGGTGCATTGTGAAAGCACTAAAGCCTATAAACTGTTGAACTAACCTGGCAAAATATCCCTGGTCCAACCTTGAATAGCGATGTGAAAGGGGTATAAGTAAACATAGGTTAACCCTTTGAGTGCCAAGTAAATTTGCCAGGTGTGAAAATTGTCAAGCAAACATATTTATTCATCTTAATAACCTGTAATGTTTACCTTTTATAGGAAATATAATCTTTTATTTGAATTTATATAACAAATGCGAGCGACCCTGGCATTTGTAGCAGATATTTTGCACATCTCTCACAGAGATGTTGGCACTCAAAGGGTTAAAGCAATCTTGGTCCCCCCAGTACTCCCTGGGCACTTTTATGACAGGTTAGATTGCCTAGTGGGCGATCTGGCTATGCTGCCTACTTATATTTTTCTTTACTCCCCCCCCCCCCATTTCTTTACTCAAGTACATACAATGGGGGAGATTCTCTAAGCTAAAAATGCAGTAAAAACCCCGTTATCGGGTTTTTACCGCATTTTGGGATGCTGTAAGCATCCCCCGCCAGGTTACCGCGGCGGGGGGCATCGCCAGAAGAATCTGGCGATGCCCCATAGAAGTCAAGGGCTTCTACCGCATCCCACCGCCGCCCCGCAACGACCCCCCGCCGCCCCGCATCGCCCCCTCACCCGTGTCCGGGCAGCACAGAGCTGTGCTGCCGGGACCTGTGACCTCCTCCCTGCACAGGAGCTGCTGGTACCCGGCGACTCTCACCGCAAAGGACAGCTCTTAACGCAAGAGCTGTCCTTTGCTATAATTATCGCATATGTTTGAACATACAGTATGCGATAATTATAATTGCGAAGAGAGGTGAAGGGGGGCGGAGATTCTTAGAGAATCTCCCCCCAAGTCTCTGTTACAGCATTTTATAGCTATTATTAAAAGAAAACGCCAACTTTAGTTTTATAATAATTTGCACTTAATAATATAGGAAAATAAGACTTATAGGAAGAAGGTATGCATTTTCTACAAAAGGTTAATAATATGAGCGTATGACTTAATGTTTTCTCAAGTCACTTACTTTTCCTTTCACGTACAACTGTTAAACAATCATATAATTAAAGCTTTTGTGCATGTTCTCTGCTCGCACCCTATATGCTGGAGGATCTGTCCGTTCTCCGTATCATCTGCGGCAGCTGCAACAGCATCTGAATAAGAGAACATATCTTATTGATTATTATTAAGTGTATTATTTCCTATTATGCGGCTGTATCCTTCCCACAATTTCCATGCCTGATTACCATTTTATAGGTCGGAGTGTGATTAATAGAAATAAATATAGCACAGGCTAAACATAAATGTTGTTTTGTACATTCATAATTGACTTAAAATTAGTCATATTTATCAAGAAGCCTTAATATAACATGGCTCATTGATTTAAACTAACATTGATAATAGATGCAATACTATACATTACACTGCAGTAAATAGTTTAATGTGGGCCTCCTACACGGGAAAGGGAATTATACACACTATTAAAAGACCATAACATAAATATTATTGATAAACATGATTTAATTAGTTTAAAAATGGAAACAGAAAATAACATCTTCACTGTATTATGGAGAGGTGGATAATTGCCTTGTAAAGGACTATTTGTTGTAAAGTCACAACTAAGAGAAAATAATTCCTAAAATACAGTACTAGCCACTGTGCAATTCCTGCACTCTAAATGAACCAATGTTGGATTACTTTTGCAGAAATTTTTTATATTTTTAGTGTTATATATCAAAGTGCTAGGGGCAGACAGAGTTATGCACAAGGTCCTGACACAGGGACCGAATCAGGTTAGAATGCAGGGCTGTGAATTAGTAGCCTTGCCGATTATCGATAGACCACGTGTGCACACTGTACGCTGCGCATATGCGCCAGGTCTCCCTGTAAACAAAGTCAGCAATGGCTGGCCATTGCTGGCCATTTGCAAGATGGTTGACAGGCATCGGAAGTTTGTGGATGAATTTATCTTGGTAGGAATCTTTTGTAGTCATATATAAACAGGCTTTGCATGTGCCACATTTACGTGAGCCAGTTTTCATCTTATCAGGTCCTTTGATCTTATCCAGATGGCTATGGCAAGCAGGTTTTTACTCCTGCGCCAGCTAATTTCGATTTGGTTGCCCAGAATTGGGGACATATCAGGATCTGTCTTGAGGATATCCAGATGCTGGTTAAGAATCCTCTTGATATCACGCCATTCCTGACAGTAAGTCCCTATGAATCTGACCTTCTGATCTTCTTTGGTGTTTTTGTTGGAGGGAACAAGTAGGGATTCTCTTTTGACCCTTTTGGTATGTATGCAGATTTAATAGCCCGGTTGCTGTAACCTCTTTCTCTAAGACGGCCACTGAGTTCATCAGCTCTTTTGGTGAATGTGTCCTCATGTGAACAGTTGCGTTTGGTATGCAAGAACTCTCCTTTTGGAAGCCCCTTAATGACAGGAGGAAAATGGGCACTCTCAAAGTGTAATAAAGAGTTTGTGGCAGTCTTCTTCCTGTACATATCAGTGGAAATGGTCCCATCTCCCTCTATGTTCAGGCGCAGGTCCAGGTAATTAACCCCTTCTTGACTCATCTCATAGGTAAGGCGGAGATTGAATTCATTAGTGTTGATGAAGGTGACAAAGAGGTCAGCATCTCCCTCCCAGATGATTAATAAGTCATCTATATATCGTAACCACAGAAGTATTTGCCCCACTGTTACCCTGTTGCTTTCTTAATCAGGTGTAATCTCAGCCCACATATGATAATTATTAGTTACTCTGTATCAGACACAGCTGTCTCTATGATTGTGTGACACTGTATCTACAGACAGTTACTATCATTAGAGAAACTATACACATGATACACCATGAGAATGTATAGGATGTCCTCTTAAACCAAACATAAAGAGAATCCTATAGGCAAATTTTCTAGAGGGAATTGATAACTATAAGTCGACTTCTGTGTTGACTTTTCACCATAAATATACATAAGTTTATGGTTTACTAGTGACTACGCATACATATTGGGCCCACCTAATAAGGGCAGTCACTGACTGCCCTATTTGGTGAGAAACTACTGACACTGATCGATATCAGTGTCGACTCAACTTCATAAGAGTCTCCTTTTTCATTAAGACCAGTAGCATCCCAGGTGAATATTCAGATAGCCATTTGATACTACTCCAGGGATATAGGAATTGTTTGTGGCTTACACCTTAAGGTGTTAAACATATTAACCACCACACTGTTATCAGTCTTCTGCACCTACGCACAGGGGAATTTAGCCAATAAAGACACCAGAACTTCATATATATCTTTACAAAAAGTGTCGGCTAATAATACCTGTAAAAACTTTTACTTACCTATGGTCAATATTTATGTGGAGTCGGAGAGCCATCGTTTTTTAAACACATTTGCGTATATGTTCTGTCTGTGTGTTTTTATATTTCGCTATCTTAAAATTGTCAATAAAAGTTAATTTTTATTCGTTGGAGTTTCAGCAGGTGCACCACACCAGGACATACTTTTTCTTCTTCATTACCTGTGTATATCTTTGATGTCCAGTGGTAGCACACCCCTGACAAGATCCACTTAGAAATTCTAGTGCATACTGTATATTCACTAGGGGTCCACCCATTATCCTCAATATTAATGAGGGTCCTGTGCGAATAGTAATCCTCTTTGTGTCCTTGCTTTGGGAAGGTTATTATTCCTAATCATAGTCCACATAGAAAGTAAATCAAACAAAGGTTGGGAAAACATGGACAACCCCCGAAAACATGCGTTGACCATCTGTGCATCAACCATAGACTGTTGACCTTTCATCTGTCAACCTAATGCATGTTGACCTTATGGTGTCAACCTATTGACTGTCTACCTAGAGGCTGTAGATCTATAGAGTGTTGCAGCCCTGATCTGAAATCGTTGAGGTCTTTGCTAGAAAGAGGTTTATGTCTTAATGATATTAATATGCATTCATATTTCTATTATTAAAAATCTTTTTTACTTGTGATATTTTTTACGGTATATTCTACATAATGTGAACTGATCATTCTAGCACCCTAGAGGACTAATGGAAGACTCAGGTATATTTCCCATACACTCGTACATTTCCTGCCATTAAGTGTTGATTATCAGAACACCTTGTCTTAGAGTTCTGGATCCCCTTTGACCAGAGTTGGCCTTTCTGAAAAGAGATTTCTCATGCTGCAACAAATCTTTTAAGTCCTGGTTTTGAGAGTGACCTTCATATTGTTGATGGATAGACAAAGACACTAGAGGCTTCTGCCAGGTCTGCTGTCAATCCAGCATTTGTCTTCTTTCTATTCCTTGAGGATATTATCTCCAAGAATTGCTCATCTTTATTAGACAGCTTTTCAGGCTTCTAGTCCTGGGTTTGTCAATTACATATGATCTTTCCTTGTAGTTCTTGATAATACCTTCACAATGCCACGAGTAATTCAGGCTATTCTACTGTATGTATAGAGCATAAGAACTACTCATTTTATAAACATAATTCTTAATATAAAAACATACTGTATATTACAATAAATATGTAAGCATACTGTACCTACTGTAAGTATACTACAGTCACAGTAAAGGGAGAGTACTGTACATTATGGTCCAAGTTGTTGCATTTGCAATGTGGTTAAACAGTTTACATTTATACAAGGATACTGTGTTAGTCTTGAACACTTATTATGGGGTACATTTACTAGGTTCTATGAAATGAGGTGATGTTACCCATAGCACCTATCAGATTGTCTCTATTATATCTCTATTGCATCCTAGGAAATGATAGACAGAATCTGATTGGTTTGGCAATATCACCTGTTTTCATTTTTAGAACCATCAGTAATTTTACTTCTAAGAATCAGTCAGCTTTAATCATGATTCTAATGATTGTTCCAGCTTCAGTTCCTGCCCTTTAATAAGTTATGTTCATTAGCAAGATCCAGAAGCTGTTTTGTGTGATGACCTCATATTAAAATTATAGTAATATTGATATATTTCCTGACAGGCACCCTCGGGTCTTCAGAAGAGGTTCAAGACAAGCAGGAGGGGTTTACACTTTCCTAGGGACAATGCATTCTCTTGGGACAGGTAATAAGGATCAGTGGCATAGCTACATATGCGGCAGACCCCACGGCCACTTGGGGGAGCAGCGCCAGCAGGGTCTGTGGTGGGCGCCGCTGGCTAAACTGACAGGTGACCCAGGCAGCAGTGAGCGCTGAGCTGGTCCCGCCCTGTACATATCTAATGAGCGTGGACCCAGTGCAGTGCATATTGAATGAGCGGGTCCCCACCCTCTCCATATGTAATGAGCGGAAGGCACCAGATTTTTTTTCCAGGGGGGAGAAACATTTCTAGCTATGCCACTGATAAGGATTATGCACAGGATATATGCAAGGAGCTGAGGCGGTCTGCTGCCTTCTCCATGCTCAGCCAAGTCATGCCAATGAAACATTATTATTGCTATTATATTAGAAATATTGTATTATTACTATGATTTAAAATGCGAAGCACATGCCCTGGTATTAGTTTATTCACTGAATAAATCTGCTTGGGGGTAACAGTTTGTTCTTATGCGTATATAAAGAAGCGATAAACACAGAAGAGATTGGCTAGATCATTTGTATTGTAAAACTCTAGCTAGTTCCAGATGGGACAGATTGAATGATTTGGTGAGTTTGGTGACTCTCGGTTACAGCTGATATAATTAGACTGGTGACATTTCAAATCTTGGGGTAATTTATGACAGTAAACTTTGCATAGCTACATAGATATTTACCTTTCTGGTCATTCCTTTGTAATTGAAAATGCTGAAATGCAGATATATTTTTATTGCATTTATATATATTACCTGCAGTTACTGATGATTTTAAAAACAAAATACTAGTGTCAATTTAATCTAATAAAATATATTTAATCTAACAGCCATTTCTTTGTTTGCATGCAACTATGACGGCACTGCTGTTATCATGGTGTTTGGTATCTCATAAGATTAGCAATGTTGGATTACCTATAAAAATGATCTCCATAGAACGTTAAAAATACCAGAGGCCAAATGTAATAGCCTTTGACTTCAGCCAGCATCCCGCATGACCACCAAACTCATAGGATATTCCATTTGGCTGCAGGTGTCAGTATGACAGTTCTGCACTCAAGTGTAAAATACTGTTCAGTATAAGGGTAAGTACCTGATAGTAGTAAGTGGATTTTTTTTTGTAGGGGTTAAACATGGAAAGACTTTTGTTTAGCTTGCTTTTATATATTTTTTTTTAATTAAATGTTGAATCAGCTTCAGAAATCATGCTACGTAGATTCTACACCAGCATAGCTATTCATACTATGAGAGATAAGAAGAAAATCAAGTGTACACTTTTATAAAGATGAATTATCAACAATAGCCAGTAGTGCCAGAGAGTGTAGGCAGATAATGCATGGCAGGTGGCTTACAAACTTAAACAGCAGGATTCAGGGCATGCCCGGAGCCAGCAGAAAGCCGCTCGGAGTGCAGCTAAGAAGGTGGAAACCAGAAGATAAGAGCTTGCTGCAGGAATTTCAATTATATAGGCTTTGAAATAATGTGAGGACTCTTTTGTCTGATCCAGCATGGGTATCAAAGTTAACACAGCTAATATGTGAGATGCTACAACATTCACATGGGACTTATACCGGTGCATCATGCCACTATATACTTTAGCTCCATTCATTTCTCAGCTGCGCACCGTATTGCTCTTGAAGGATAAATGCTTATTATTTGATAGGGCTTAATTTCACTTTATGTTTCTATGCAAGCCTGGAATTTTTTTTGTATCAGGGTTGATGCATTGATTCATGAATTCTTTATAAAAAAGAGGTCCGACCTTTCCCATTCTAGTCCTGCTTTTTTTTTTTGGAACTCGCAGTGTAAATATAACCCTGGGAACGTAAATTATTCTACCTGAACTATAGCCAAAAATACTATATTTGCACAAGTTTCATGCTTTACTGTGTATAGGGGGAGTGTAGGCACTTCTGGTGGCCATAATATGTCCTGATGTAAAAGATTTTGTTGACGCTTGCTCTACTTGTGCTTTGTATAACATATAATTACAAGCTCCTATAGAGCCTGGGTATCATCTACCAACCCTTTTCTATGGGAAATGTACTTCACTGTTGAACTACTATAGTTCAAAGGTTCAATACAATCTATGTAGTGGAGGATGGATTTTGTAAAGCTGTTCAACTTGTATCTTTAAAGGGATTATACTCAGTTCCAAAGCTAGACCATGTCATTATTAAATAGATTTTCAGACTGCATTGATTTCCTGAAAACATCATTTCAGATTGAGGGGTACACATCAACTCCAAATTTTGGAGGTCTCTCTGCAAGTGTTTCAATATTATATCATCCACAGAATTGTGAAATTGAAAATGTTAATCAAGGCCTAGAGAAATTTATCAGGATCCACATCAAATCCAATCAGAATTATTGAGTTTCACCAATAGACGCTGAGTTTACCTATAATAAACTCTTTTATGATGCCTTAGGCCACGGGTAGCCGACTCCAGTCCTCAGGAGCTCAGGAGTTAATGATTTTCAGATCTTCTCACAGAATCAAGTAAAGTATTTAGCTCACCTGTGGATCTTCAAAAATATGTTAGTGAGTAATGAATGAACCTGTCCACCAGCTAGGTTGTATGGAAAATGTGAACTGTTAGTAGCTCTCGAGGACTGGAGTTGGCTACCCCTGCCTTAGACTTTAGGCCAGAATTGCCTTCCTGTCAGTCACTTCCTCTTTCAGAAGTTCATGATCCCTTCAAAGATTTTCTTGAAGTTTAGAATAAGGTAAAGAGGACCTAAGAGAAACCTCTTCCTTTTACAAGCTCTTCTACAACAAGAAAAGAAGGAAAGTTAATTTGTTAAACCACAGAGATAAGTGTTGGCTTTCAGCTAAACTTCTACATTTAAAGTTGGCTACAATAAAACTTTCTTATTGGTCACTGGGCTATTCCAAATTCTGCAACTTATCAATACAGTTTAATTGTGTTTTAAAACTTTCACGACACTCTAGTGTCTTCCATGTCTCTCTTCTAAAACCAGTAATTGTAAATCAGTTTTCCTCGCCCAAGTGCAATCTTGCTTTGCCACCAGGAAGAATAGGAAGGTAAGCATATCCTGGTCTCCAGAATGTTTCAAGGATCTATTCAGTGCTTGGTGGTTTAGAAGGGATTCACCAAAAAGAGGGATGATGGTAAAGGGGAAATTTCACAGCATGCTGAAGCCTTTCCTTCTTCCCGAGTCTGACATAACTTGTACCCTGTGGTGAGGAGCCTTCCTTGTTGATTGGCCATTCCTTTACTCATCTGCTGTGAGGAACACTGGCATTTATCTCCTTTCCCCTGGCTGCTTTACACTACCTGGTTACTGTGGACAGCTGTAACTCCAAGTGGCTGCAGCTCCAATATGGGTACCCATGCCACTATGATTGAAATCGAAAGTGATAGATATGCCAAATGTGTTTGGTGCCAAATTTGAATCTGCTCCCTATGAATGGGATTATCTGGGCACTCTTCATGTGTCAGAGTAGGAGAGGTAAATTTACTAAAACTTATACAAATAAAAAGAGAGTTGATTTACCCATAGCAACTGATCAGATTATGTCTATTATTTTCGAGGATGCAATAGATAGACAGAAACTGGTTGTTTGCCATAAGCAACATCAGCTATTTTCATTTTTAAAAGCTTTAGTAAAACTCACACCTTTTACTCAAATGCATTAACCTGTGTTCAGATGTGGTCTGTCTGAGGATTCTTCTGTTCATCTGTTCTTTGTTATTACTCATAGTAACTTCATGGATCCGACTTCAGCTATTCTTATGACCTGACTCACTGCCCATCAGTTGCTGACTCATTTTAAAAATAACATTCCAGTATACTGTACCTCACAGTGACCAGTCTCACTGTCTGTCTTTGTACCTACCTGCACATATACAGAAACTGTGGGAAAGTGACTCAACCTGTGTATCGGGCACAATGAAGACAAAACCCTTTAGGAGTTCCTGGTGAAGGCCTCTAATCTAGTAGACTCTGTACCTTTGTTCTTATTTTATGTCAGTATTAATTGTACTGCACATACAGCATCCAGAATAAAAAAAATGGAGGCACACCACCATAGGCGCCGATTCCGTGGGTGCTCTGGGGCCTGAGCACCCACTGAAAATCTTAAGCCCCCACCAGACCCGCCGTCCGTCGAGTCAGCTGGTGGCTGGCCGCACAGCCAGTACACCTATATCAATGCTCTGGACGCGCTGGCATCACACCGTGCTCTCCCCCGCCCTGCGCTGTACTCCTCCTGATTCAGTACAGCGCAGGGCGGGGGAGAGGGAGGGGGGAGCGCGGTGTGACGCCAGCACGTCACATCGCAAGCCGGCCGGAGTACAGGGGCCCATGGCCACTTGCTTAAGGAGAAAGGGGGACAGGAGCAGGGGCGTAGGGAGGGCGCCAGAGCCATGCACTGTCGGCTCTCTCACAGTGCTCGCCTCGCTCCCCTGCCTCCCCATCTGGCGGCTCCGGGACAGCAGGGTCGCCATCAGGGGCTTGACCATTCCAGACAGAGCCGCCGCTATCTTCACGATGTTACAGTACCTCCCGGTCCCCGCGCACAGCCTTTTTAAGAGACTGCGGTTGTTCAGAGGAGGGGACAGCATGCAGGGAGAGTCAAAGTGCACAGATTCCCCTGACCATGTCCTGTTGAAGCACGGAGTCCGTGTCCCAGGTAGGAGACTTGTACTTGTAGTACAGTAATCTCTAGTTTCTAATGATCCCCACTCCCGAGCCTCAGTGTACAATGAAACTAACATGTACACAGTCATGGGTGCCCTGGATTTGTGCCCTGGTGCTGGGTGAGGTGTGAGCCCTAGTGCGAGGTGCACCTTGGTGCTGGTTGAGGTGTGCGCCCTGGTGCTGGGTGCTGCATGTGCCCTGCTGCTGGTTGAGGTGGGATCCGGGATATATATGGGGGAACAGGCACATTTTGAGGCCGAAGCATAGATGGATGGGTGGTCCAGGGGAAACAGTAATATGAGTGGGAAGAGTCACATATGGGGGGGTTTGGAGGTGAGACTCCTCTGGCCGGCTCCCGATGTGACGCGCTGGCAGGGGGGTAACTCTGTTCCCGTAATTTGAATAATGGGGACATCTGTGCTATGTAAAATAAATTGGCATTATTTTGTGGCCACGCCCCTTCCCCGTGAAGCCACTCCCCTATATTTTTGGCTTGAGCACCCACCAGCAAAAACATAAATCGGCACCTATGCACACCACAGTAAGAGAAGGGGGATGGTGATGTTGCGCAAACTTTCAGAAAAGTTGTGTGTCCTCAAAACAAGGGGAATGCTGTACCCACAAATCACTTATTTTGGGCATGGGATACAGTTCTAGTAGGTAACATGGTGAATATGTGGGACAGATCAGGTAGAGGACAAGGTGAGTGTGCAGAGACAGGTCTTGTAGAGGACATGATGACTGTATGGGGACAGGTCTGGGAAGGACAATATGAGCATGTGGAAAGGTCTGGTAGGGGACAAGGTGAGGTAGAAGACAGGGTAAGTGTATGGGTACAGGGTGGGTGTACAAAAGTATTGGGGACATAGTGTACAGACCTGTTCCCATACAATCATCATGTCCATTACAAGACCTGTCCCTGCACACACCCTGTACAGGCACATGTCTGATAGCAGACAGGTCTAGTAGAGGACAGGGTGTGTCCCAGGATAGGTCTTGTAGGGGACCGGGTGAGTGTACAGGGACAGGTCTGGTAGTGGACAGGGTGAGTGTAGGGGGAAAGGGCTGGTAGGGGACCGGGTGAGTGTATGGGGACAGATCTACTAGGGACCGGGCAATTTTTTTGTTACATAGTGCAAAATCTGTCTAGTTTTTAGCTACAGTGACCCCTCTTCTCTAGTATTTGTTATAGTCCCCTTTTTTGTTTAAGTGCCATTTTTATATACTGTAGTCTCCTCCTTTCCTGCCTTTTGGTTATAGTCAGTATCCAACTTCTCCCCTTCACCCCCCTTCCCCATCTCTCCCCCCCTTGTTTAAATTCACAGCTCCTGACTCCTCTGTCAGACAACATGATGTTGCCAGGACCCAGAACCAGAGCTTTAGTCTTAGTGATCTGCGTTCCCCGTTTTAAGATTTCCACTGTAACACAAAGGAGCAGCCCTAGGACTACATTGAATTAAAAACACAATGTGCTAAATGAATAATTTTATGTAATAATATTATGTAGTAAAAAATAATTGCCACTTGATACATAAAAAAACATACAGTATATAGTAAATGATGAAAAATAAATAAAAGGGATAATATATGCCTCACTCACAGGATGGATATGGGATCCAAGGATATCAATTACTCAAATGGTCAATAATTTTAAGGTAACTGCACTTTACCAGTTTTGCTGCTGTTGGTTGATGGAAGAGATCTGGGAAAGGTGGGGGGTCTCAGGTCCTCTCTATTTATACGGTTACTCAGTTCGGTGCCGTTGGAGGACACTGTGAAGATGTAATTGCCCTCAGAGGGTTTTGGTGAAGATCGAAATCACAGGTCCTCTCTTGTAGTACGGTATCCCAGTTTGGTGCCGCTGGAGGAAGTGTGAATGAAATGGCCCTCAGATGTTGTTAACCCTTTTGAATTTGACCATACCCCAGTTGTCGTTTGGGCCAGTTGGTATAGATCAGTGGTTCCTAACCTGGGGTACTAGTACCCCTGGGGGTACTCTGCAGACCAGTTGGGGGTACTTGAAAATAATATTGGTAATGGCGGAAGTAGAAGTCTCCAGGATAAGTCTCCCATTGCCATGGAGACGAATCACGTTGCATCACTTCTGGTTCTGCCTGCATCGTCATTAGCGTCTTCCCATGTTTTTGCCCGATCAGCAATCCACTGGGAGCTACCTGCGCTGCCACAGGGCGAGGAAGCAGTGGCATTAATCTTACAGGTGTTAGGAGGAACCCCGGAGACAGTACACAGCCAGCGGCCAGACACAGAGGGACTCAATTCCTGACCACACACTACTCCTCAGCTACTCCTTAATATAAGGACACACACACCGCTCACTTCCACTCCACTTGTAAGTACTGTGGATAGATCAAATTGAGAGGAGGGGGTACTTATAAATGAAAAGCTTAATCAAGGGGTACGGGAGAGAAAAAAGGTTGGGAACCACTGGTATAGATGGAAATTGTCCACTTGGGGTGACTTTAATAAAAATAATCACCTAAGGGTGTAAAGTGCTGAGGGTTCATGAGGGGGCCGCAAGGATCCTGGTTGCCCAACTTGAAGGAGCAGGTGAAAAATGGCAGCTGTGAATAAGTTCAGATCCAAACCTGGATACTTTGAGGCAGTAACACTGACGCGTTTCGCTACTGGCTGTAGCTTTTTCATCCTTGGACTGAGGCATATATTATCCCTTTTATTCCTTTTTAATCATTTACCGTATATGTTTTTTTATTATGCATCAAGTGGCAATTATTTTTACAAAAAAAAATTAGGTACTTGTTTCCTAGCACGGCGCCACCGATTTTAATTGTATTGATCGGGGCCGCAAAAATCTCGTCGATCGCATCGCATGCCAACCAAATCGCATGCGATGCGATCGACCCGATTTTTACATTGGAGTCAATGTAAAATGTTCCCTGAGACCCCAATTTTACATTGATTTCAATGTAAAAAGCCCCAAAACCCCCCATTTAGATAGCAAACCCCCCCGATGGGTGAAATGGCCCTCCATTGTTAACGCCACCCCACTATTAACGCCAACCCAAAGCGTGGCGAGCGCAGCGGTACGCGTCCTCCGACCTTTTCATACCCCCATTATCCACATCGGCGTGGAGTTGATTTTATATAGTGTGGCGAGTGCAGCGAGCCACCGAGCCCGAAGCGTGGCGAGCGGATGCGCATTACTTCACAGGTATACGCGTCCCCTCGCGGGGCTCGCTGTGCTCGCCACGCTTCGGGCACGGTGGCTCGCCACACTATATAAAATCAACTCCACGCCGACGTGGATAGTGGGGGTATGAAAAGGTCGGAGGACGCGTACCCCCAGCCCCTCGCCTTCGCTGCACTCGCCACACTTCGGGTTGGCGTCAATAGTGGGTTGGCGTTAACAATGGGGGGCCATTAACCATACTTAATACCCATGAGTGGGCATATACAATGAGAAATTGGCCATATTGGCCCTTTTCCCATTGTTCCCTATGTAAAATCAGGTTGATTGCGTCGATCGCATCGGATGCCATTATAATGGCATGCGCCTGACACGATCAACATGATTTTAACGTTAAAACTAATTTAACATTGTTCTGTATGGGAAAATCGCGTTGATTGCGTCGGTCGCATCGCGGCCCTTTATAATGGCCCGCGATGGACGCGATCAACGCGATTTTGTCTTTACCGGCAAATTAAGCTGTTAATTGACAGAAAATCGGGTCCATCGCGTCGATCGCATGCCTTAAGTACCTTAACTTAAGGCATGCGATCAACCCCGACGGATGCCGTGCTAGGAAACAAGTACCTAAAATTATTACATAAAATTATTCATTTAGCACATTGTGTTCTTAATTCATTGCCGTCCTAGTGCTGCTTCTTTGTGGGTTTTTTTTTTGCTTGCTTTCCATATAGAAACTGACTATCTCTATACCCCAGCAGCTGCTTTGTGAGAAACAGTCCATATTGAGGAGCCTGTAATTTTACTTTTCAGTAGAATATTTTTTTTTCCTTCCACTGTAACATCACTGATCTACCAAAGGCTGATATGTGAGACATATGCTGTGCACCAACTCCAACCATGAAAGTAAGTTCCTGGCATATAACCCACTCTCCTCATCTTTATTATGCCTTTTGACACTGCAGGCTGTTATTAATGATAGCTGCATGGGCAGTGGTGACAGTGGCCCTTATTCAGGTTGGATCGGGCAGTCGCGTGTGGGGACGGACGTCCGAACGGATCGCTCACTCTTTCAATGACCGTGAGTTCGCCCACAGAACATCTGTGCATGGTCGGTGGGAAAAGCCAGCGAAGGGAAGTGGCGTGTATATGAGTGTACGCTACTGTGCTTGGACGGACCTCATCCTTTTTGGTCAGAAACTAAGCGTGTTTCTCCGTTCATAGGAGGAAGCGTACTTCCGATCAAGGTGGCGCTTCACATATATGGTCCAGCAATTATTCCCTTTGAAGTAACCTTTTAACAATTATCCAATTATGCTAAGTTTTATTGATTGATTTCTTTATATTACCTCATTGGCCTCCCTTAATTAATATACAATTGAACCCTCTTTCCATGTATATTTGTTTTGTTCTAATGTGGCACTTTCCTCACTATCTATGTGTCCCCCAATTGTTTTTTTTTTATTTATTTTGGTGTTTGTGTGCATGCTGTAAATAGTGTTAATAAATATTATGTCCCTATTTATTGTCTCGCTACCCTCATGATATGTGTGATGTTTTACTCCACCAACAACTAACATTCATGCATTTACAGTATGTGTTATTTAAGCCTAAAACCCACACATGCACACAACATTCATTCCTTACCCTTCACTTTAAATAACATATATAAGTTACATTACACATGTGTACATGTACCCAGGAAAATAGGTTCAGGAACTGTGGGTGGGGCAGAAGTGGGTGGTGATATGGGTGGAGCTACCAAAGGGGCGGGGCATCAATTGTTGCATAAACTTTTTTTTAACCACATAATGACCTCAGCAACGCCATATACACACAATGCCCCCAGCAGTGCCATATATATACATAATGCCACACTCCTATTATCCTCATGATAACAAATGTGACACAAAAACCGTGACAACTCTAACCACCACCGGTGTGATTATGATAAAGAGGCACTTAGGCAGTTAAGTGACAGGAACACCTACTGCCCGTTATGAGGAGATCCCAGTAACCGGATAATGAAAGAATTAGAGAAGCTAATTACAAAATATAAAGAACTAAATACCATCACCGAAAAAGAAGCAAAATTCCTGATTAACTCCAATCCCTCTTTGCCTGTTTTTTTATCTTCTACCAAAGATCCACAAGGATACCAAGGAGCCCCCGGGTCGACCAATAGTGGCAGGTACCAACTCCATTACATCGAACATGTCTGAATTTGTGGACCATGCACTTCAACCTGAAGTTATAAAAATAAGAGCATACCTTAAGGACACCATTAATGTCATCACCGAGATTGAAAATATAACATGGGAAGACGGCGATATCCTAGTTACGGCAGACGTGGGCTCCCTTTACTTTATAATCAAACATGAGAAAGGGTTGGAGGCTATTGATTATTTCCTGGAAAAAGGAGGTATGGAGAATGAAAAAAGAAATTTTCTAAAAGACGCAATTCTCTTCATCCTCACAAATAATTTCTTCTGGTTCAATGAGAGATTTTATAACCAAGTCCAAGGCACTGCCATGGGCACGAAATTCGCGCCAGCCTATGCTAATTTATTCATGGGCTGGTGGGAGGAAAATACCATATGGTCAAACAATACGTACATCAATAATATCAAGGTATGGAAGCGTTATATTGACAATATCCTTATGGTATGGCACGGCAGTAAAGAGGACCTACAGATTTTCTGTGATTCACTAAATCAAAACCAACTGAATATCAAATTAACATTTGATATAAGTGAAACTGATCTACATTTCCTGGATCTCCATATTTATATAAAGGAAGGAAAAATCCATACCAAGAACTATATAAAACCAACAGACAATAATACCTATATCCCAACCACGAGTAACCATCACAGGAATTGGCTACAGAATATTCCCACAGGACAGCTACAACGGATTAGGCGAAACTGTTCAGAATTGGAAGTCTTCGAAAATCAAGACAAGGAAATGAAAAAACGTTTCGTGGAAAAAGGTTATAAGGAAACAACTATAAACCATTCCATCAATCAACTCAGTGAAAAAGACAGGGCTCCCATGTTAAAATACAAAGATAAAGTACTTAATCAGAAACCGAAACTTGCCTTCATAACGAAATATAATAACCAACATAAGGAACTGGAAAAAATTATTAAGAAACACTGGCATATTTTAACAAGAGATCCACTATTGAAAGAACACCTGGAGGAAAAACCAAAATTCATCTATCGAAGAGCCAATAACTTAAGATCTAAACTAGTAAAAAGCGCCAACCCGGAGAAAAAAAAGCTAGGCCACATTCTCACGAAGGGCTTTCACCGGTGTGGGTCATGTCCTATGTGTAAAGTACACAAAGACACACCCAAGAAAGTGGATAAGATCATTGCCACAGCAAACGGGAACACTTTCAACATCGATGAATTCATAACATGCAATACAAAGAACTGCATTTATGTAATTGAATGCAAATGCGGATTACAGTATGTGGGAAAAACCTCACGGACCCTAAGGGAAAGATGGTGGGCGGAGCATGCAAGAAATATTAAAAAGGGCCTAGAGAACCATCTACTTTCTGAACATTTTAAGAAGGTACACAACTGCTCATGCTCAGAAATCAAACAGGTAGTGGGGATCAAAAAAGTCGTGGGGAACTGGCGCCAGAAAGGATGTGAAATCTCCCTGGCACAAACGGAGATGAAGTACATCTATAATATGAGTACCCTTACCCCGAAAGGACTTAACGGGGATTTTGAAATTAAATGGTTCTTATAACTCCTCTTAGACCATTCCTCCTCTATAACCACAAGCCCAGTTCATACAATATGTGATTATGTGTATCTATTCATTTGTGTTTTGAAAAAGGTACTATACTGTATGTAAAAAATACCAGCACCTGCCATCTGGAACAACAAATATGGCCGTGCGTTTTAATGCCAATTACTATTATCCCCAACTATGCCGTATTAAATTGTATACTTCATCTTATCAATATGGCCGTGCGTTCCACGTTAAACACGCCCCCTTACTCGTTTGTTTTTTTTACTCATGTTTTTTTACTCATGTTAAACATCAGGTTTTAACATCTGGGGCGAAATGTAATAGGTTGCGATTTTTGGACGAGTTCCAAACTCGCCAGAAATCGCACCTTTAAAAATCGCGTTTTTTGCCGCGAATTCGCATATGTAATGAGATGCGAATTAGCAGCAAAAAATGCGATTTGCCGCGATTTCGGGCGGTTTTCAGTCATGAAAATGTGCGCATTTTCAGTCATGAAAATGTGCGCATTTTCATATATGCGATTTTGGGTAAAAAAAATAAAATAAAAAAAAAAAACGGCGTGGGGTCCCCCCTCCAGAGCATAACCAGCCCCGGGCTGAAAGAGCCGGTCCTGGTTTCATAAAATCACAGGAACAAACAAGTTGGGGTTCCGTGCATTTTATAAAACCAGCACCAGGCTCAAGGGCCGGTCCTGGTTCCCAAAATACGGGGGACAAAATGACTAGGGGTCCCCCGTATTTCAAGAACCAGCACCGGGCCCAACCAGCCAGCAGGGTAATGCCACAGCCGGGGGGAGACTTTTTATACAAGTCCCCCCGGCCAAAGCATTCAGCCCTCTGACCGGTCAGCATGGGCAGGGGTCCTGGGGGAGTGGGGACCCCCCCAAAGAAGGGGTCCCCCCCCTCCAGAACTTACCAGCCCATGCTGAAGCCCGGGGCTGTCCTCGATGCTCCTGGGCTGTGGGCATCGAGCTGATTAATTGTGTAAAAAAATAGAGAAAATCCTATTGTGTATTGCTGTGGAACTATGAGTCCCAGCAAGCCTGCACCACATGCAGGGACTTGGAGAACCACAAGTCCCAGCATGTGGGGCAATAAAGGGCCCGCTGGGACTAGTAGTCCCACAGTACTACAAATAGTTAAAAAAGTACACAAACACACTGACAGTACAAGTTTAATACACACCAAGCCCATTCATCCATACTCACCTATGTTGACACGAAGCTTCGGTCCCCTTGTCCAGTAGAATCCAGAGGGGAGGCTGTGGAGAGAAATCATACTCACCACAGACGTCTTCAGCGCTTCCCCGGGTGCCCAGCAGCATTCTTCCCACGGTCCGGTGTTCTGTTGACATCTGAGGCTCCGCCCCCCGACCGGGACTTAGGCCCGCCCATCAGCCAATCGTGGTCCTGGAAAACCGGCATGCCACCACGTCTGTGGTGAGTATGATTTCTCTCCACAGCCTCCCCTCTGGATTCTACTGGACAAGGGGACCGAAGCTTCGTGTCAACATAGGTGAGTATGGATGAATGGGCTTGGTGTGTATAAAACTTGTACTGTCAGTGTGTTTGTGTACTTTTTTAACTATTTGTAGTACTGTGGGACTACTAGTCCCAGCGGGCCCTTTATTGCCCCACATGCTGGGACTTGTGGTTCTCCAAGTCCCTGCATGTGGTGCAGGCTTGCTGGGACTCATAGTTCCACAGCAATACACAATAGGATTTTCTCTATTTTTTTACACAATTAATCAGCTCGATGCCCACAGCCCAGGGGCATCGAGGACAGCCCCGGGCTTCAGCATGGGCTGGTAAGTTCTGGAGGGGGGGGACCCCTTCTTTGGGGGGGTCCCCACTCCCCCAGGACCCCTGCCCATGCTGACCGGTCAGAGGGCTGAATGCTTTGGCCGGGGGGACTTGTATAAAAAGTCTCCCCCCGGCTGTGGCATTACCCTGCTGGCTGGTTCGGCCCGGTGCTGGTTCTTGAAATACGGGGGACCCCTAGTCATTTTGTCCCCCGTATTTTGGGAACCAGGACCGGCCCTTGAGCCTGGTGCTGGTTTTATAAAATGCACGGAACCCCAACTTGTTTGTTCCTGTGATTTTATGAAACCAGGACCGGCTCTTTCAGCCCGGGGCTGGTTATGCTCTGGAGGGGGGACCCCACGCTGTTTTTTTTTTTTACTTTAACTTTTAGCCTTTTTTTGGACAGAACCATGCACAGATCACACAGATTTGTGCATGGTTCTGTAAAAATCGCCAGCAAGAAGCTGGTCTATTTTTTTTGCGTTTTTTGGTAAGGTCCCATATGCGACTTTAGAACTCGCATCCTACAATGGGAAAACATCTGGATGCGATTTTCAGTGTGACTGAAAATCGCATCTTTAAAATGTGCGATTTCGCGGTAAAAAGTGCGCTTTTTACCGCGATTTTTAACCTATTAAATGTGCGATTTTCGGAAAATGTGCGATTTCGGCCGTTTTTGACCAAAAATCGCACATGTCCAAAAATCACACCCTATTACATTTCGCCCCAGGTTTTGCATTATATTAATATGGCCAGATATTTCACGTCACACAGTTTCCACACCATTGTTTAGAGCAATGTTCGTGCCTTACTGAATCATACATTCCACCCTACCAATATGGCCGTGCGTTCCACGGCATTCACGCCCCCCCCTTTCCCGGCTGTTTCTCATCGTGCGTTCCACCATTCAATATGGCCGTGCGTGTCACGTCCCGCACGTCATCTAATATCGTCTACCACTATGGCTGTGCGTTCCACCCGAACGGCTGTGCGGCTCACAGCCTAGACGGAAGTGTTAACCGCACAGCCTGCACTTTATCTCGGCACCAGAGAGCGGGTGGGGAACCCGCCTGTCAGTGCACGTTTCCTGATTCTTACAGGAAGTGCACCCACAACTAAAGCCCGGTATTACCATATTAGGAGATCCGGGTTAATTATTAAATGCTGGTATTTAATATATATCGTTGTGTATGGACCATTTTTAATAAGGATTTATATGTGCATATGTTCACTTTATGTATCATGTATTTTGTAATATTTGAAGTGTATTTTATGTGGTATATGAGTATATTCACATGTGTCCAGGACCCACCCCCCAATTACACCACCCACCATGTTGGGTATATAAATCCATCAAGCCATGAATGTGGCACCACCTTGAAAAAGACTTCCTACAAGTCGAAACGCGTTGGTGGGGTGCCACTACCACTGAAGTTCCTGTTTGTGTGTATGACCGAGCTGCCCCACCATACCAGTATAACCATGAGTGTGCTTCCCGGGCTTCCATCTGGCCACTGTTGTGTTTTCTGGTTTTTGGAGTCCATCTGGCACCGGTTTTTTATAATTGTTTTATAATAAAAGGAGAAAAAGTTTTTTATTCAAAATGGAGTTAGAGATGTCTTTTACATAAAGAAACCTTGATGGGAGTTCCATCACCCTGATACATGTAAGCGATAAGTAAGCATCACTCGTTGATTACATAAAGATAAAGAAACCTTTATACACGGGGTTTGAACCCTTTTTATGTAAGCAAAGTGTAAGTGATTCATAGATCCTGACACGAGGTGATCCTATAAAAAGAAAAAACCCCCAGTCTACCACCACACAAGGGACATAGAGGAATCCACAGTATACATCTAGCTCCAAGAGTCCCCTTTATATTTACTGGACTATACGTATTTGTGGACTACTACACATGTTGTATATATTTTTTTTGTTTCTTTCATGTGAACCACACGAAGTAACAAAGGAACGGACATTATCTAGGATTCCAGTTTGGTAATATATTACCATACCCCAATTGTTTTATCTTATCCCCAGTAGAGCGCTGTACTCCCAAAAAATTGTTTTCTGTGATATATGATAACTCTAACCACCTGTCTCACACAGAGAGCTCCTTCACACACATGGGCCCCCTCCCCAACACAAACACAGACACTAGCAACACACATATATACATAGTAGCAGCACAATCCCATCCCCAAAGCTAACAGCTACCAAAGATTTTACTGACTCACAGTGGTGTGTCGAACAGGCGGCAGGCCCCAGCAGACAACAGCAGCCAGGGGCGGATTTAGGAGTCAGACGGCCCCTAGGCACAATATTTTTACCGCCTGTGCTGATTGTGGCTGTTCCAAGTGACATTCCACTTGGGCAGGAGGCAACGGTGGCTGTAGGGTTACAACCTCTTTGTTCAGAGATTCCCAGACAGTGGCCTGCCTCTTGACCCACCCACATCCCACCCATTGACCTTCCCCTTGTGTCCCACCTTATCCTTTTTTTTTAACCTTTGCTCCAATTCTATTCTTGATTTTGCACATGTAATGTCACTTACATGTTATGCCACACACAATAATTCCTATTACAAATTATGCAACACACTGCAATGCCTATTACATTTTATGCCACACACCAATGCCCATTACACATTTTGCCACACACTGTTATACCCATTACACCACAAACCATGATGCCCATTACACCACACCGTGATGCTCATTACATAAGCCACACACCATGATGCCCATTACACGTCATGCAATGGCTCAGCAATTTTTTTTTTAAGTTTAGGAGTCAGGATAAAAGTACAGGAGCCAGACAACCAGAAAATACGGGTAATGCGAGCCGAAAAATTTGCACCACAATGCTTATTAAACATCACATACCCATTACATATTATACCTGTGCAGTAATGCCTATTACACATTATGCCACACACCGTAATGGCCGTAACACACAATGTAGTATCTATTACACCACATTCCACCATAATGCCCATTACACGTTCTACCAAAGACTGTAATGCCCATTACACATTATTCCACACGCCGTAATACCCATTACATATTACATATTAAGTGCTGCTTACCTACTTGCTTGTTGCTACGGGTTTGATTCTTGATGCCAGGGCTTTCGATGCTTCATGCGCAATGCCAGGGATTGCAGGCTCTCTGCAAGAAGTTACATGATCTGCCTGGGGTTGTATGCGCTTTGCCAGGGGCCACTCAGTGTATAGTTGAGTGTAAGAGCTTCCTCTGCGCAGCTCAGCCACCTGTCCAGACACCAGGGGTAGGGGGGAGATAATGCAGCCAGTTACCTGTGGAAGGTCGGGGAGGGGAGGGCGTCACTGACAATGCACTATGCTGCAGCATCAGGGAGAACAGATCTCCCTGTCCTCAGCACCCACGGACCAGGCGGATCCCCCACCTGCGCTATCGCTCCATAGGCTCCTGGGAATTACAAGTCCCCGACCAATGCCCGCCTCCGGCCCTGACAGCAGCCACTTCTCTCCCCGTGAGCTGTCAGAGGCAGACTGGGAGGCAGACTGCAGACACGCCGGGTTACAAGACGGATGCCCATCCGTGTCTCCTTCCCATTCCCTTCACAAGCTGTGTCCCTGTGAGGCTGTGCATCAGTCAATCAAAGCTGGCGGGCCGGCTCCTGATTGGCTGCCTGCACATGAGCTCTGAATGGCTAGCGGGCCGGCAGGCAATCAGGAGCCGGCCCGTGAGCTTTGATTGGCTGATGACAGTCAGTGAAGGGCAGAAGAGACGATGAGTGCGTTCTCCCGTCCTATCAGAAGGGAAGCAGAGGTGAGAGAGACCAAGGAGGAGATGTAAGGAGGACAGGCCACAGAGGTCCCGGAACGCCGTTCCTGATGACGTCATTTTGAAGATTAGCTTCAGGAACGGCGTTCCTGTCCGTTCCGGCCCGTACCTATGTCCAGCTGCCCTTAGAAAGACTCTAACATATTCGTATAAAAACCACAGACAACTTCTAACTATTCAGAAAATTTTATTTTAAATACTGAGAAATAATTTTTAAAAATGTAAAGAAAGGACTGCAGGCGTCCCAGCAGAGTGGCAGCTTCTTCAAAAGTCCACTGCAGTTGTCGAACTGTGTGGGCCAAGGCCTTCTGGTGCTGTGGATTTTCTGTTGGGAAGGAAAAAAATTATTTAATTTTTTTATTCCTAAGTCACTTTGTAATGAATAATAAGCTGTCAGTGAAATGTGAAGGAAACACACATTTTAAAAGAGCATTGAAGAGGGACCGGCTGTGAAGATGTTACAAACTACTATGATGTTGACACACAAAAACATATTACATGACTTCAAATACTTACCCTTTGCCTTCTTTGCTGAATGTATGCAGCATCACATGTCGGAGGTTTGTGCTGGGGAAAACAGGTCAAACCTCTGGACAAAGGTATGCAGTGTAAGGATCATTACATTGTTGATGCTTTACAGGTTATCCTTCTCAAACTGTAGGACAGTGGTGTCAAACTCATGGGCCTCCAGCTGTTGTGGAAATGCCCCAACAAGTCAATATCTAAATGTATGTTGCAGGTCATGCTGGGAAGTGTAGTTCCACAACAGCTGGAGGCATATGAGTTTAACACCACTGCTCTAGGATCTTTCAATGGATGTAATGTGTGTCAATCACTGAAGGGGTGGATGGCCACACTCCAAACCTACACCAAGGGACTCATTGCCCCTGGATGAGGACACCTCCTCCTCTTCCTCCTCCTACTGGCGAGCTTCTCTTGCCCTGATGCTTACCATGGCGCGTACTTCATGTGAATGTTGATTGTAGTTTTATTGAAGGTGGTGGGTTATAAATTGGAGATTTTTTTTTTTAAATCCAAACAACAAAATTTAATTCTATTTTATTATAACATTTTTAAACTAATAAATACTTACACACACACACACACACACACACACACACACACACACACACACACACCCACCCACACACACACACACACACACACACACACACACACACACACACACACACACACCCACACACACACACATGTACATAATGTTTAAACTATATATTACTTACAGCGGACATAACGGCAGATCCTCCCCAGCAGATCGGGCTGTCTCCTCCGTAAGTCCAACCACTGCCGCTCAAGCTTTGTGATGGTTCGCCGGAATACTATTACGTATTCTGCGCCGGGCTGCATTATAGGCCCGATGCTTATCAGCATTGCTAATATAGGGGCACATAACCTCCACCAGGGCCTAACTAGTTCCCTGTGGGAGAAGGGTGCGACCCTAATGGACGTCATATTGGCAATGGAGCAGCACATAATTGCAGGTACATATATAAGTTATGCTGTTCACTGATTGGTTGCAAACATTCTTACTTGGTATAAACTTTATTAATCCTTTCAATATTAACAGTATGTGTGCGTGTAAATTTGCCCATATCGTACATATGAATTATACATTACACTTCAGAAAACGGACCAGCTGGCCTATGTGTAAGCAATTGTTCGGTGAATAGTTTGCATCTACATAAAATCATATTTACAAGTATGTATATATCAACTAATGATACCTGTCACACGCCGTCGTGCGGCAACATGGCGGGCACAGTACTCACCCGTCCGTGTCTGCCGCCGGCTTGCATGTGTCCGGTGGAGTCCTCGGTCAGTCTGGCGTCAGCAGGTCAAGGTGGCTCAGGATGCTAGCTCTGAAAGGCTTGTTGGAGGCGTGGCAGTCTGACTGTGTGTTGGTAGGTGCTGTGAGGCCCGGCGCTACCATCTTGGAAAAGGGCAAAACAGTGATTGGCCAGGTCTGGGTCTTTCCCACCTCCTCTGTCCAGGTGGCCAATGGCAGCAACCCCCTTGCCATAAAGGGGATCTGCCTAGGCTATCCTGAGTCAGTGCAAAGAGTCTCTTGGGCAGTACACAGCTCCGGGAAGATCCTGACTCCTGTTAGGGCCTCTGCTCAATGTGTCCTGCCAGTCAGTAGTCCCGGCTGGCCTCTGACCTTTTCTTAGCCTCTTCCTGGTATCCGGTCCATTGATCCACCTCCATTACCGGGGAGCCACTGGACCATCACGGTACCCTCCAGTTCTACCTCCTGATCCGGATTCCATCTCTAATCGTCCAATCTCCAATCGTCCAATCTTCAATTGTCCAATCTTCAATCGTCCAATCTTCAATCAACCAATCATCCCATCTTCAATCATCCAATCATTCAATCAATCGTCTAATCTATCTTCAAACACCAATTTCCATATTTATGCAAAGACTTGTTTCTCAGTTCTTTCCAAGGTTATTGCAAATACTTATTGGGGGAAATTTACTAAGAATACGAATGCAAAGGGGCGTGGCTTGGTCTAGCATGGAGTAAGCAGCAGGACGCTGCAGCTCCTGATATAACTCCTGTAAAACATCCTTATTCCCCGGTGAGAACTCCCTACCCGATGGAGCCCAAAGGCCGGGTAATCAACTAAAAATTACCTTCGGTAATCGGGTCCGGAGTCGCGGTGATCATTACACTGGGGTGAGAGGCTGGAGAGGACGCAGTAGTGTTGAAACGTGAACCTGGCGCCCCGGAAGTGAAAAGACCGGCGTCTTCCGACGCCACGAGGAGACTCCGTGCGAGCTGTGGGGACGGATCCGGAGGCAGCATACACTCCAGCTGAGAGAGCCAGTGCGGGAACCCGGATAGCAGCCGGGGGGACACCGCGAGCACTGGGGAGTGAGCCGGGCTGTGCTGTCTCAATACTGAGACTCAAATATCGGAGGAATTAGCCGAAGTGGACCGGATTGGAACCCTTTCCCTGTAGAGGCCATAGAGAGAGTACTGCTGGCTCACGGAGCCGGGGAGAGTCCTTGTGGCCCTCCTGCAGGTTGTGACCCAGCGATCATCCCTCTGGGGAAGAAAAGAAGCAGGGGGCAAGGAATAGTGAGAGGTAAGAGAGGTTGCCAGTTGCGGAGCCGGGGAGGGGTAAAACCTTCCTGCAGGTTGTGACCGGCAGCCCTCTCCTCAGATACCACTCAGGATCCTCTTTTGGAGACCCTACTACGGACACTGTTTGGGGATATATTAAAGGAAGCAAGATACACCGGCCTGAGGAACACTGCAAATATATTTGAATACCAGCTAAAAGGCAGATTGGAGCAGTGAACCCCGGATGTAGTGAACCCTGCATAAAGCAAAGCAGAGGACTGAACTGCAAGAGCAGGGTAAGAACTGCAAGAAACTATATCTTGGTTTATTTCCTCTTTTATATACTAATCTGGTGTAAAGCTCCCCCTGATTATGATGTCCAAGGTGACTCGCTATATATAAAGTCCCAATTAAAAGGCGAATAAACTGATCTCGGACCCTGCTAACATATAGTGATAAGCAGAACAGTAAATAGATCTACATAATCAACTGTCAAAGCGAAATAAAATATCTACCCTCTGAGCTCTGAAAAAAAAAAAAACATAATTAATATGGGCAAGACAGGTGCCGCAGCAACGGCGGCAGCCGCAAAACTAGAAAAATACGCAAGATCTACACAGTCGACTAGATCCACTGGACACAGTGTGCCCAGCTCGCCGTCATCACATGCAGACAGCTCGATTAGTGAACCAGCGATCTCTCTACAGCAGATATTGCAAGCTATTTCTGCATCCGAACACAAGGTTATGGAGAAAATTGGCCAAGTCCAGGCTGATGTCTCTCTAATAAGACATGACCTACAGAAAATACGTGAAAGGGTAGAAGAGACAGAGAAGCGTGTGTCCCAACTGGAAGATGATATCCTACCATTAAAAAAAAAGGTGGAAGAGTTAACAACACAAATGACATATACCCAGCTTAAATTGGTAGATACAGAAGGGAGACTACGTCGGAACAACATTCGCATAGTTGGACTGCCAGAGCGCACGGAGGGTACGGACCCAGAGAAATTTGTCGAAGATCTGCTGGTACAGCTATTTACTAGAGAAGCTTTCACTAAGCAATTCACTATTGAGAGGGCACACAGAGTGCCAGGGAGGACTCCCAATCCTGGGGCTCCCCCGAGGACTCTAATTGCTAGGCTATTGCACTTTAAGGACCGTGACATTGCACTACAGTTAGCCCGGACAAAGGGACAAATACAACACGATAATCATCAAATATCCCTGTACCCAGATCTGGCCCTCGAGGTGCAAAAGGAGCGGGCAGGTTTCCTACAGGTTAAGAAACAACTGAGAACCCGGGATATAAAATACTCAATGATATACCCTGCCCGGCTGAGAGTAGTATATAAAGATGCAACCCATTTCTTTACAAACCCAACGGAAGCGGAAAAATGGGTGCAAAGCCTGGCAGGAACCTCAAAATGAAGAGGACTATAAGATGTTGATGAAGGGTCTCCTAGGGTAGGGATGGGGGAGGGGGGTGGGAAATGTATCTTTGAATCTATTATCCTTTTTTTTGTTTTTGTTTTGTTGGTCTCCCTCTTTTTCTCACCAAGGGTAAAATAGGAAAACATCGGAGTATTCTCCAGATGCTAAAATATAGCTAAGGGAGGACATTCCTTCCTTATCCCCAAGGGCGGGTAGGTGTAAATAAGAAGAAAATGGGGTTCAGGTATACCTTACGAAAGGGAGGTTATACAGGGAGGGTTAGGGAGGGAGGTATGGGTGTGTGTATATGTTGTAAAGTTAATGTATGTATAATCTGTTGTGTATTGTATAAGGTCATCCAAACTAAAATAATGCTATTTAAAAAGGAAAATACTAGAACATATATATATATATAAATGGGGGGTTATTCTATTTTAAGTTGGAATGTAAGAGGGTTAAATAATAACGTCAAAAGGTCCCTTGTTATGACCCAGGCCAAAAAATATGGAGCAGACATAATATGCCTGCTGGAGACACATCTATGTGGAAATAGGACTCTTGCACTGAGAAAGCCCTGGATCGGCCATATGTATAGCTCAACGTTTACTCAAAATTCTAGAGGGGTCACGGTGCTTATCAAAAAGACCCTGACATATCATCTTGAAAAGAGCTGGATAGATCCATACGGCCGATTCGTGTTTCTCAGAGCAGTTGTCAACTTTAAATTGCTTCATATCTTGGCAATATATATACCGCCCCCATACAATAATGAAGTCTTTAGACAGGCAGCCCAGTTTATGTCAGAGTCTCCAGACATCCCTGTGATATGTGTAGGGGACTTCAACAATGTCATGTGTAAAAATTTTGATAGGTGGAAAGAGAACGGTAAGCAGTTGGAAATACCAGAAAATGTGCAACCTACCCCATTCTCTAAATTAATAGACGAACTGGGCTTGATAGATATATGGCGTATTAGAAATATGGGCAAGATGCAGTTCTCATGTCACTCTACCACGCATAATACACTCTCTAGAATAGATTTGGCATTAGTATCCCCTATGAAAGCGCCGGTAGTCACAGAAATAGAATATTGTGCACAGGGAATATCAGATCACTCCCCAGTATTCCTAAGAATAGATACAGGAATGGATAGAGGCAAAGGGGCGTGGAAGCTCAACCCTTTCTGGCTGGATCTGATGGGCACTGGGGATGAAATGGTTGCCGAATGGGCAATGTGTGCCACTGAGAATGCCACATATCAAAATCCGGCCATAAGGCATGATGCATTTAAAGCTATAATAAGGGGCACATTTATAAAAAGAATAACAGAGATTAAAAGAAAGAGCAGAAAAGAGGAACAGGCTCTAGAAAAAAGCTATCGGCAAGCTGAAACTAATTACATCTTATCGGGAACAGCAAACGATAGAATATCTCTGATAGATGTTAGAAGAGAATGGGCCACATACTTATATAATAAATCTAGAAGGAGAATACAATTTGCCAAACACAAACAGTATTTTCAATCAGACATAGGAGGAAGCCAATTGGCATTTATAGCTAAAGACGATAAAATTAGTAATCTAATACCATGTATCAGAAACAATATGGGGGAAATAAGGTATTCCTCTAAGGATATAGCGGAGGTGTTTAGGGAATACTATCAGAGCCTGTATGAGTCTGGGGAGGTGATAACTGAGTCAGAGCTTGGGGAATATCTGGACCAAATTGATATGCCATGCTTCTCAAGGGAGGATATGCAAATGTTAGATGCTCCATTTACAGCAGAGGAGGTGGGAAAGGCGGTTACCGCACTACCGGCCTCCAAAGCACCAGGACGGGATGGAATTCCCACCGAGGTGTATAAAAAATTTGGAGATTTCTTCATTCCTTATTTAACTGAGCTGTATAATACTCTTCTGGAATGGGGTTCACTGCCGCAAACTATGTCAGAGGCAGTTATAGTACTGATCCTCAAAAAAGACAAGGACCCGCTATCCCCGGACTCATACAGGCCTATTTCCTTATTAAACACAGATGCAAAAATACTTGCAAGAATAATAGCTACCAGATTGAGTCGTATAATAACAACAGTAATCCATCCAGATCAGACTGGATTTATTCCAGAAAGATCTACAACCCAAAATCTGAGACGATTATTTTGCCATCTACAGAGGGAACGGGATCTGCAGACCGAGGCATTGGTTGTATCTTTGGATGCAGCCAAGGCCTTCGATACTGTAGAATGGAATTATCTATGGGCAATACTACGAAAATTCGCATGCGGCTCACAATTCATTAAGTGGATAAAATTGCTTTATGCACAGCCAACCGCAATGATAACAGCAAATGGATATATCTCAACTTCAATTAAATTAAATAGAGGCACCAGACAGGGCTGCCCCCTGTCTCCTATGTTATTTTCTATGGCAATCGAACCATTAGCCTGCATTATACGGGCACATCCTAATATTAGAGGTATACAAATAGGGGTGATAGAGGATGTAGTCGCATTATATGCAGACGACATGCTCCTGTTCCTGAGAGATTCGGGTAACTCATTAGAGACAATGCTTGATGTAGTAAAAGGATTCGGTAATTACTCCGGACTTCGTATAAACTGGAGTAAATCCAGTATACTTCCAATATCAGGGAATATTCCCCACATAAAGCAATTTGAATCTCCCCTAAAATGGACTCTTAAGTTTAAATATTTGGGTATTTGGATAACTCCGTATGTAAAAGATTATGTGGAACTGAATGTGGAACCTGTCACAATAAATTTCAAGGAGAGACAGCATATCTGGAAAAAATTGCCAATAACAGTAACAGGGCGAATAAACATGTTCAAAATGATAGTTCAACCTAAATACCTTTATGTCTGGCAAAATTCACCAATCTATATTCCAAAGTATGTATTTACAGCTATAGAAAAAATATTATCTTCTTTTATTTGGAAAGATAAATCCCCGCGAATAGCAATAAAGACATTATATAATAAAAAAGAACTAGGTGGATTAGCACTACCGAATCTAAGGAACTATTACATCTCCTCCCAGATAACACATCTTGAAACCTGGGTAAAAAATACAATGGAGAAAACAATGCAAGCGTATTATGAAGAACAAATAGATAAGGGGCATTCCCCTTTGTTGTTCTTGTTGTCAGGGATATCGGCAACCGGGCTGCCGCATATACTCAGACAGGCACTGATGATATGGAGATTAGCGCATAAAATATGGAAATGGTCCGAAATAGAAACTGATTCACCTTTGTGGAATAATAAAAAGTATAGAGAGCTAGATAAATTGTCAGATGATAATGTATGGCAAAGAAAAAATATCATCAGTATCGGACAGCTATACTCGAGTGGAGTTCTTAAATCATTTAGACAATTACAAGTAGAGTACAATATTGCAAACGCAGATTTTTTTAGGTACCTACAGTTGAGACATGCAATACAATGTCAATTTAAGGGCCTCAAATTAGAGATTATTCCATCTCCTGTAAAATTAATGCTCCAAAAACTGAGCAATAAAGGGAAAATTTCTAGAGTATATGCGGCAATAGGTAATGCTCAATGTCCCACTCAACTGGAACAACTAAGAGTAAAATGGGAAATAGAACTGGGACCACTGGGAGATGAGACATGGAGGGTAGTGCTAAGATCTATAAAACATGCGACATCCAGTATTAGGTATCAACAAATACACTATTTCATACTCCATAGAGTCTATCGAACACCAATGGGGATGCATCGAGCAGGGCTGAGGGGAGATACAAGATGCCCAAAGTGTGCAATGGAGGAAGCGGGATTCCTGCATCTGCTCTGGGAATGCCCGGGGATAAATGCATTCTGGAAGGCAGTATGGGAGGATATTAAAGCCACAGTCCCGCTATTAGCTGAATTTGGACCTAGAGCTTGCATTCTATGTATTGAAATAGAAGGCGACCATTCACCACTATTAAAGCAATATGTGTTAAGTTTGGTTACTATGGCAAAGGTGGTGATAGCACGGCTGTGGTTCTCCCCCAGGTTGCCTGAAATTATGAAATGGAGAGCACTTGTGGGGGAATTGATTAAACATGAGAGATTTATGTACAATGTAAGAAATAGCATGAGTAAATTCCACAGCAAATGGGGTAGATGGTACAACTCCCCCAATGTAAGATTAAACGAGGAGTTATCTCTAATTGAGGTAATATAGAGAGTTAATATATTACAACCAAAGACACGACACAGGGGAATATTGAATATATATGTGCACGAATATAAATATACACTGATATATATAGAAATCAGAATTATGCTATATATTTCCAAAAATACACTGGTTTATATAATTTAAAGTAAAAAGAAAAAAAAAAAAAGGAAAAAATATCTTTAAAGCACAGTCACTTTAATAATTTTCCACTTAAAATGTGAAAATAGGGATTTTGTAATAATAAAGAAATGAATAAAAGAAGGCACGTGTAAAGTACACAAAAGCACTATTAAAAAAAAAAAAAAAATCTATGAAAATATATAAAGAATTAACTCGAACCTCGATATTCGCTGTGTAAACATATGGTACTGTAATCAAATCTCAAAGACAATCAACAGCATATGGGAAAAAGAAAGGAAAAAAGGGAAAAAAATAATAATAGCAACAATAATAATAAGCTGTATGTATATGATGACCTGTATGTATATGTATGTATGTTAAGTATTGTAAGATGTTAGTAATGTATTCATGTATGTAGGTATCTGTCTTGTTTTTTATATATTATTTGTAAATGTCTATAAAATGAAATAAAGAGTATTGAATTAAAAAAAAAAAAGAATACGAATGCAAAAATTTGCATTCGTATTCTTAATACGAATGAATACGACTGCATACCTCGTATGCCAAGTCGTGTTTCGGAGGGGGATTTACAAAGCAGTCAAATACGACTGCTTTGTAACCCTCCGATGGCGTATAAATTTGTATTAACGGCCGTATATACGGCCGCTAATACGAATTAGTGGAGGCAGTCTGCACGGATCAGTCAGATCCGTGCAGGCTGCAGAGTGTAAAAAAAAATTGTAAAATAAATAAATAAATTAAAATCAGCGTGGGGTCCCCCCACAGCTGTAACCAGCACCAGGCTGAAGGAGCCGGGCTGGTAATAAAAAATCAGGAAACCCGACAAATAGGGGTTCCCAGATTTTTAACAACCAGCCCCCTCCAAGACATACCTGACCGGGCTGAAGCCTGGTGCTGTCCCCGGTGGCCCTGTGCGGTGGCCACCGGGCTGATTCAGTGTAAAAAAAATAGATTGAAAAACTATTGTTTTAAACTGTGGAACTATGAGTCCCAGCAAGCCTCCCCCGCAAGCTGGGACTTGGAGAACCACAAGTCCCAGCCTGCGGGGCATTAAAGGGCCCACTGGGTCTTGTAGTTCCTCAGTTAAAAAAATAGTTAAATAAATACACACTGACACCCCAGAAAAATAAAACTTTAATACATACATAACACACACATATTGATACTTACCTATTTTGATCCCGTCGGTAGGTCCCTGGGTCCCGGGTCCCGGGTCCCTGGCTCCGGGGTCGGTGTCCAGTCCGAAGAAATCCATGGTGGACCTGTGGAAGGAAATCCTACTCACCCAGGTCCTCCATGGAAGTTCTTCAGTCTTGATCCGCCGTAGTCCTGGGCTTCTTCCATCTTCTTCAAGCTGCAGGCGATTCCTGGAGCTCCCCGCGTCGGACTGAGAGGTGCAGAGATCCTTCATCCTCCGCGCCTCTCATCAGAATGATTCTATTGCCCACTAGGCGGCCAATCAGGAGCCGACTTTCTCGGATAGGTAAGTATCAGTATGTGTGTGTTATGTATGTATTAAAGTTTTATTTTTCTGGTGTGTCAGTGTGTATTTATTTAACTATTTTTTTAACTGTGGAACTACAAGACCCAGTGGGCCCTTTAATGCCCCACAGGCTGTGACTTGTGGTTCTCCAAGTCCCAGCTTGCGGGGGAGGCTTGCTGGGACTCATAGTTCCACAGTTTAAAGCAATAGTTTTTAAATTTATTTTTTTTACACTGAATCAGCCCGGTGGCCACCGCACAGGGCCACCGGGGACAGCACCAGGCTTCAGCCTGGTCAGGTAAGTCCTGGAGGGGGGGACCCCTTTATTGGGGGGTCCCCACTCCCCCAGGGCCCCTGGCCAGGCTGACTGGTCAGAGGGTTAATGCTTTGGCCGGGGGGACTTGTATAAAAAGTCTCCCCCCGGCTGTGGAATTACCCTGCTGGCTGGTTTGGCCTGGGGCTGGTTCTTAAAATACGGGGGACCCCTAGTCATTTTGTCCCCCGTATTTTGGGAACCAGCCCCGGACCTGGAGCCTGGGGCTGGTTGTTAAAAATCGGGGAACCCCTATTTGCCGGGTTCCCTGATTTCTAATTACCGGCCCGGCTCTGTCAGCCTGGTGCTGGTTACAGCTGTGGGGGGACCCCACGCTGATTTTTTTTTAAATTGATTTATTTTACAATTTTTTTTAACACAGATCTGACTGATCCGTGCAGGCTTCTGCCAAACACGACAGGAAAATAAAGTGTATTTTCCTGCCGTATATTCGTGGCAGTTTTACACTAATTAGCAGCCGTATTTTCAATACGGCTGCTTAGTAAATAAGGAACCACCATTCTTTTGAAATGTGATTCCTGTCGTATTCTATCGATGGTGTAGACATTCGTATTTGTAAATACAAATACGAATGTTCCATCAATATGAATACGAATATTTGTATTTTTGGCATAGTAAATGCCAAAAATATGAATACACCCAAAAAATTCGTATTTTCGTAGGAAAATATGATTTTTTTCTACTAAATCATCTTAGTAAATTTCCCCCATTATGTATGATTTGTGACTGCTTATCAACAAAGTATTTGATTCAAGTTCATGTCATTTATAGATGAGTTCTTTCATTAAACCTGCTCTTTTTAAACTTACATCTTCTGGTCAATCATCCATTCCTGTGCACCACACAATACCATCTAATCCACCACCTGTGACAGATACCTGTTATGCTGTCCTTTGTGATAAAGTGTGACATGGCCTTTCTATCCAGATTGCAATATACTGTAACAAACACACACATACATAGAATCTCTACATACATATTGATTGAGGAATGACACAACAGACTGGGCCACGGACCACACAGTCATCTCAGTCTGTGTGTGAACTGTCACATGCACACATGTGTTGAGTTGGTGTAATTTACGCCATTTTTTTTATGGGAGTTTCACCCCCCCCCCCAAAAAAAATGCAGGATTCTGCATATATATATATATATATATATATATATATATATATATATATATATATAGGTGACCGCCTAGAAGGAAAGGTTGCTGCAAACATACAATATGCAATATGTCATAGTTTCATGCTGTTTTATGGAGTCCACAATCTGGAAGCTGCTAACTTATATTGATTCATACCAGGGCCGCCGACAGGGGGGTGCTGGGGGTACAGCTGTCCTGGCCCCCTGACCTCTGGACGGGCCAAGACAGCTTATTTTACCCACTGCAACACCCCCCAGCCCGCCCATTTCAAAAACATTGAAAGGAAAAGAGGGTTAGAAACATATCAGTGGTGTTGTTTGACCTGATAGAGGTGTGTAATTTAATGATGTGAAGTGTATGTTTTTGTGCAAGTGTGAGTGTTGACACATGTCGACTCCTGTGAATTGTGTGTCCTGTTGTCCTAACATGACAGGCACACTTGCATTAAGGGTGTAGATGTTTAAAAGAGACCTAATTCCACAAATTCCAACATGTGTATTTGGCCTAACAAACAATAAAAACAATCGTACCTTGGAACTGTGGAAAGTGTAGAAAGTGAACCTTCCAATGTGTATCAGGGCTGTGTATGGCTTGCAGGTACTCAAATGAGCTACTATACTAAATTGCCTGCAGCATTGCTTATTATTGTGTTCAGGTGTCAGTATTTTAGGTGTGGTGCGCGTTAATTAGCCGACCGATTGAGTCCGTACTCAGCCGGATTGTCTAAGAGTGCTAGGGAACAGTTTTTGCCGGACCGATGATTAAGAGGCAAAAGTATCCTGACCGCTCGCTGAGCCAAACGGATGCACCTCCGTGCAGTTTGGGTACACTCCCTCGTGTACGCCCAGGGATATGCCCAGTTTCGCCCTGTTTTCTAGCCTCTCCCATGAAAACGCCCCCTAAATACGCCCACTTTGTCCGTCTGTGATTGAACTCTTCTTTTTTGATCAGTGAGTACCGTCCACTAGCGGTTTGCTGTCATCGCACATACGAATTGTGTAAGGTACGCATGCACAGTGGGAAAAAAAGGCATTCCGTCCGCTCACGTAGCGGACCGACTCAACCAGAATAACCCCCAGTAGCAGGCCTCATTATTGTTCAGCTACTATGAAAGTAAAATCTATATGATAATTGGGGGGCATGTGACTTAATGCATTGCCCCCCACTCCCTTATCTTAATCCATCACTGTACAGCATCTATACCATTTCTGAGTTGTGATATTTGGCACTTTGCTTTGTCCCCTCCTATTTCTAAGCTCAAAGCTTTCCTCCTCCTGTGAATCGCTGACTTCAGCAGTATGCCAGTATGCCAATTTTCACAATACTTTCTGTTAAATTTTAGTGAACTATGTGAACTGCGGTACTCTCTGCAGCTATACTGTCATTTACATGGTGGTCTGAAGCTGCTTGCTATGTCAGGGAATCATATACTGTATATCATATTGCCAAAGACAATAAGATTATTTACTAACCACAAAAACATCTATATAATTTCAAATTGGAGATTCATTGTCACAATTCAGTGTGCATACAGTAAACCCTTGTGCATTTGTGAAAATGTAGTTTTGTTATATCACAAAATGGTATTTGTCTTGTGTGTTTGTAGTTTTCTAACAACACAAAAACAAAAAAATAACCAACTTGTCAAATAAAATAAAAAAATGTTCAGGATTTAAAAAAAAAAAAAAATAACTTAAAACAACTGTTGATGATTTTGTACAGGTTCAGTAGAGTGCTGGCTAATGGTCCTATACACTAGAGCTATTGATGATTATACTGAGTTGTGAATTTTTTCCATATTACTTATTATTATTATTATTAATAACAAAAATCAGAAAATATACTCAGTCCTAAATAACCTTAAATATCATTAATTTCTTAAAGGAGATTTTTGCAACTGTGGAACCATAAGTCTGTTACAAGGATCTGGCTTTGGGTTGGGTGAACATAAGATACTGTACGCAGTACAATCTACGTATATTGCAAACTGTCTCTTACGTAGTGCTAGAACATTGACTCACTGACACTTGATATAAAATTGAGCATTGTTATACTTATTAAGCAGCAGTTACAGACAGTTTTCTTTCAGTCTGACAAGAACTAATCATGGCCTGATTCTTTATTGGTTGGAAATTATAAAGATGTACAAATGGCATCAAGAAACACTTATGGCAAAGTCTCATTATTTCCCTAGATGATTGTCTATGCTAAAGCAGAACAAGTCACTTCTTCCTGATCCTTTTTCTACATTTGTCAGAGATCATGTTTTTCTATTTAGTTAGTAAGTTTTATGCACCAGCATTATTTGATGTTATGTATTTAAACAACATTAGGAATGTTTTTATGTGGTTGAAGGTGTCAACGATACAATTCAGACTGATACACTGAGAATTTACAGACTCTGAACTTGACACAATGAGTAAATTGTTTAGTGTTCTTTCATATCTGCAAAAGAATGCATAGCCTAACTACATTAATAATGTCAAAGTATTATGTATTAAAATAGATCAATTTGAAGGAATTGTATTATCTTGTATCTGTTGTCATAATAATCAGCCAGTGTTCTCTATAGTTTGATGCTGCAATTGTTTGATTTCAGCTCTTAAAATATAAAAGCAATAAAAGTTCAGAATTGTTATTTTGTTTTAATACAGATGCTTGTGCGTCCTATACACATAATGATGAAAATAAGCAAAGAAGACACCTGACCTTACCAGAGCTGCCCAGCAACTGCCGGCTTACTCCCGTTAGCCATCTTGGGATGCATGGAGTATTAAAGCTGTATGTATGGGAACAAATCCCTAAGTTCATCAACATTCTAGATTTGGGAGAAGAAAGTGTAAGTTCAATCTATGCTATCTTTTGCACAATATTCGTTCCAACTGGAAATTTGCATGCCTGAGTACATACCACTATGAAGCTACTACTGTATTTGTACTGTTTTTTAATGATTTTCTCAAACTGCTTACCTCACTTGCCATTTTGCCATGTTAATCATAAAACCATCCTCCTCCTATTCTGGATTTACATCATTCCACATGACAACTACGGCCAATGCATTTGCTGCCTCAATGCCAGTGTAACTTGTCTCAGTACTAGTTCCTGGGTCACTCTCTGAGTGTATTACGCTATCTTGTACAAACTTTGCATTATAATGGTAGTACTCTCCTTTGGGGATCAACTTTTCTGTACACCAGTGAAAATTCCTGCACCTACCAACCCACAGACTTACTGGTTCCCTTTCAGCAGTCTACACCAGGATATACCTGCATTGTCCGCTAATTCAGTGCAGGGTTTCAAACAGCCTTTTAGTGTGATCTCATTTCAGCTTAACTCCTGCTGATAAATATAAGCTCGGTCACTGTGCTACATACAGACATACAGTACAGCCTGTATTACTGATCCTACCTGCAGGACAGATCACATGTAATACAGTGTATCCTGTTCTTCAATGCAGCACATATTCAAAACACCACAATTTCATTGGTCTGAATGCTAAACAAGAAACACCCCTGTCAGTGCATAGTCTCCTTCCTTTTATCTTAATTGAAATAATCTTATCCTGTGAATATGTAATCTTATTTTTCTATTTGTGTGCATAACAAGCTCACCTAGTAGAAGACACATGTGAACCATCCAGCTCCATCCCATCTAGCTTTCAAAATGAAGAGACACATCCACATTACAAAAAAATCCCATGCATAGACATAGGTAGCTACAGAGCCAGATTAAGGTCTAAATGGGCCTGGAGCTGAAAATTATCAAGGGCCTATTATGCGCAATAATAGGGGTTGTGGCCAGCACCTAATAATGTGGGGGGCTTGACCAGTGTTCTGGTTGTGCAGTCTGCTCATGGGTCTCTATTTATGTAAATACTTTCAACTAATTATATATGCCTGAAAAAAAGCAGGAGGCTGGCATAGGAAAAATGTAGGAAGATATATTGGCGGGTGCCCTCCAAAAGGTGCACCCGCAGGATGCCGATGTCCTAAAATCCTAAAATACTTGCGGGGTGAGGCGGCACTCCAGTCATAAAAAGAATACTGAAAGACAAAACTTGATAGACAACATTTCAGCACCTTTTATGTGGTCATCTAAGTTTACCACACCATATACCGGGATGCGGTCAACATGCCGGTGGTCGGAATCCCAGCGGTCAAAATACCGATGCCAGAATCCCGACCACTGCAATGCACTTTGTCCCTTTATGGGTGTCCCCCGCAAGGAGGAGCGATCCACAGCCCCCCTCTTCGGCATTGCGGAGGTCGGGATTCCGGCGTCGGTATTTTGACCGCCGGGATTGACCACCAGCATATCATACCGGACCCCATATACCCCTTATACAAATCATGCAACAAAAGAGTAACCCCTTTATATTGTACTTGCCTCTTAGACATTATGCCACATGGAATGAGCAAAAATTCACACTGTCTGAGCCAAAATTCACGTTACGCCACACAGATTAAGGCAAAATTTTGCCACATGGATTGAGCCAAAATACACACTATACCAAACAGATTAAGCAATAATGCACAATATGCTTCATAAACGGGCATTGCACGCCAAAGGTGCGCATTAAAAATTACACCATAATGCCCATTACATGTTAAGCCACACACCATAATGTCCATTAAGTATTATGCCAAACACCATTATGCCTATTAAAAATTATGCTACATAAGTGCTGCTTACCTATATGCTCATTGCCAGGGGTTACATGCTCATTGCCATGTGGGATTGCATGCTCATTGCCAAGGGGGAATACATGCTTGCGGTAACTGGGGGGCAGCCGCCGCCGGGCAGAAATGACAGCCATTGCAAGCCGGGCAGAGAGCAGGGGGCTGCCCCGCTGTATTCAGAGCAATGCAGGTCCCGGCTATTTGAAATAATACCCCTTTCACACAGAAAATGCAGGGATTTACCCGGGCTGGCCCCTATTACACCAGCCTAGTTCCTGCATTTTCTGGTGTGAGGAGAGAAAACTACCCCCCCCCCCCCCCCCTTTAAACTTTAGGGGTAGTTAACCAGCATTATCTTCGGAACCAACTGACCCATTTACATGTGGGCTTCGAATGATTTTCAAATGATTTTGGTCCTGTGAAACTGGGCCATTTGGTTTCAGAGAAATCTGTCCTCAAACAACATGAACAGCCATGAAATGACATTTCAAACATGAAAAAATAGTTTTACCCGCAATATCTCTAGAACCAATGAACCCATATGGACCAACCTTGTATCAGATTAAAGGCCCAGCAATTTGAGTTAGATCAACCTCGAGCTTCTGTGATGCCGTTGGAACCAGGAGGGGGTCGGAATTAGCAGGTCTCATGTTATCCTATGGGGAAAACGTTCCAGCTTTGCCTGGCGGTATCTCCGGTTCCCGAGGGGCTAGCAACGCGGGGCCAGGCTTGTTGGAAAGCCCTGACCCTCAGCTATAAAATGTGCATATTTAGAGAGTGGGCCTGGAGCTGTAGCTCCATCAGCCCCATTGTTAATCCGGCTCTGGGTAGCTAGCTATGAATGGGTTGGGATTATTGGGTCGACCTAAAGATGGCCACACCACTGTGTCGACATACTGGAAGAGCAACAGGTGTCTAGGTCGACATGTCACAATGTCGACAGGTGTCTAGGTCGACATGGCACAATGTCGACAGGTGTCTAGGTCGACATGGCACAATGTCGACAGGTGTCTAGGTCGACATGGCACAATGTCGACAGGTGTCTAGGTCGACATGGCACAAGGTCGACAGGTGTCTAGGTCGACAGTGAAAAGGTCAACATGGGGTTTTTGACAGTTTATTTGACCCGAATGTCGATGGCAGCTGTGGTTCGTCATTACAAAGTGACTCCTTGGGAGTTGGTGTGGCTCCTCTATTTGAATTGTGTACTGTGCTGCAGCCTCATCATAGCTATGCAATGTAGGAGATTGTGCTGGTTCATTTGATATATGACATTTGCATATTTTGGCGCAAATGATTCTATATATGGAGCAAATCAGAATTTGTACAGTATTTGAAAACAGCTACATCTGCTACATTGTTGCACTTAGTCTACATATGCAGACATACAGATCAGTACAAGCTGGTGAAACATTCACCAGATGGCGGCGCGCTACGGTGCTGCGGCTGACGGTGCATGGAGGGCGAGGAGAGGAGCTGAAACCAGCGTGTACCTGTGGGCAAGATGTGCGGTTATCTCGCTGCTTCTTGTTGGAGCAGCGGGGCGCATACAATATCCAAGGGCTGAGCTCCTAGCGTACAACGGAGCCGGCGGTGACCATCCGGATGGAGGCGCCGCGGGTTGGATGACGGAAGCCCACCTGACCACAGCAGCTGGTGAGGTCATCAGCAGTGGCGGCTGGAGCCCGATGCTGAACGCTGAGGGAGAGAACGCTGCGGTGTCTTCTAAAGGGGACCGGAGATTCAAGCACAGCGGGCAATTTAAGCGTGATCCTCGCAGGAATCGAAGGCAGAAGCGGGGTAGAAGGGCAGGGGTGCCTGGTGGCTTAAAATCTGCTCCCTTTAGGCCCCCATTGCCCAGTATTTACCTTGCAAATGTCCGTTCTCTGCCAAATAAAATGGATAAGCTGCTGCTCAGCATGGCCAGTGAAAGTCTGCTAAAAACATGCTCACTGACCATCTTCACTGAAACCTGGTTAAATCCAGGTATTCCGGATAATGGGGTTGCATTACCTGATAGAACATTGTTTAGAGCAGATAGATCTTCTGCTTCAGGTAAATCTAGGGGCGGTGGCTTGTGTATTTACATCCATAACAAGTACTGCTCCAATGCCCATATTCTGGAAAAATTCTGTTCACCGGAAGTGGAGTTTTTATTGCTGAAATGCAGGCCTTTCTATCTGCCGCGGGAATTGTCTGCTGTGTTTGTGATGGCAGTCTATGTTCCGCCCCAAGTTGACACCAAAGCTGCACTGGAGATTGTGCATAATGTTGTTGCGAAACATCAAACAAATTGCCCGGAGGGCCTATTTCTTATTGCGGGAGACTTTAACAAAGCGAATCTAAAGAGTGTGCTGCCGAAACTTTATAAATCTGTATTCGTTCCTACTCGTGGGGAAAATATTTTGGACCAGTTATATAGCAATGCTAAGAACGCTTATAAAGTAGTAGTGCGTTCTTGTATAGGACTCTCAGACCATGTTTCATTATTTTTTGCCCTGACATACAAGACTGTTGCTAAACATACTAAACCAGTAAAAAAAACGGTCTGTACTTGGCCTGACGGAGCGATGGAGGAATTACAGGACTGCCTGGACATTACTGACTGGAATTTGTTCATTCAGACGGTACTTATGTAATATCTGGGCTCCCGTTTTTCTTATGAGACCGCGTCCCCTCGCGGGGCTCGCCACGCTTCGGGCGCGGTGGCTCGCTGCGCTCGCCACACTATATAAAATCAACTCCATGCGTAGTTGGATAGTAGGGATATGAAAAAATGGGGTGCATTTAACATGGGAGCCCAGATAATACATAAGTACCATTCAGACTTCTATTTGTGATTTTGGGTTGGATGTGGATGTGCTGACCTCTAGGGCGAGATTTATTGTGTTTACCGTTTTTCCGAAAATGCGATTTAAACTCAAATCGCCATATATCGCCGTTTTTTCAAATCGCATTTTTTTCCAGAATTCGCATTTTTAATGAGGTGTGTATTCCGACATGAAAAGTGCAAGAAAGTGCGATGTAGGGCGATTTTCGGGATGAAAAGTGCGATTTTTTTGGTCATGAAAAGGTGCGATTTTTTAAAAATGTGCGATTTTGTGATGAAAAAAAAATAATAAAATAAATTGGCGTGAGGTCTCCCCTCTTGGACATAACCAGCCCCGGGCTCATTGAGCCGGACCTGGTTCCAAAAATACGGGGGACAAAAAGCGTAGGGGTCCCCCGTATCTCTGAAACCAGCCCCGGACTCTTGGACAGGTCCTGGTTCCAAAAATACGGGGGACAAAAAATCTGGGGGTCCCCCGTATTTTGAAACCAGCACCGGGCTCCAACAGCCCCCAGTGTCATGCCACAGCCGGGGGACACTTTTTACACAAGGTCCCCCGGCCGCACCATGAGCACCGTGGCTGGTCAGCCTTGGACGGGGTACCTGGAGGAGTGGGGACCCCCCCAATAAAGGGGTCCCCCCAGGCTTCACCCATCCAGGACTGAAGCCCGGGGCTGTCACCGGCGTCCCTGGCCATTGGACGCCGGCCTGATATGGTTAAATTCTCATTCCTAACATTGCTTAATACAGGAGAACTGCAAGTGCCAGCAGACCTCCCCCGCATGCTGGGACTTGGAGAACCACAAGTCCCAGCATGCGGGGCATTAATGGGCCCGCTGGGACTAGTAGTCCACCTGTAAAAAGAATGTTAAAAGAAAACACACACACACAGAAAAGTACAACTTTATTACACACACACACACAAACACCTCACTTTTACACCGCTATACATACCGATCCAGGATCCAGCGCTGGTCTCTCTGAAGCAGAGCCGGACAGCACGCACTGACAGCGGACTGAACCGGCTTCCTCCGATGCAGCTAACAGCTTCTGTCGCGCTGTCCCAGCGCGACACAGGCTGAGAGCGTGATTGGGCGATGCGTCTCAATGGAGACGCATAGCTCAGCCCTGATTGGCTGAGCTATGCGTCTCCATGGAGACACATAAGCCGGAGACGCTTTCAGCCTCTGTTGCGCTGCTGGGACTTGTGGTTCTCCAAGTCCCAGCATGCGGGGGAGGTCTGCTGGCACTTGCAGTTCTCCTGTATTAAGCAATGTTAGGAATGAGAATTTAACCATATCAGGCCGGCGTCCAATGGCCAGGGACGCCGGTGACAGCCCCGGGCTTCAGCCCTGGACGGGTGAAGCCTGGGGGGGGACCCCTTTATTGGGGGGGTCCCCACTCCTCCAGGTACCCCGTCCAAGGCTGACCAGCCACGGTGCTCATGGTGCGGCCGGGGGACCTTGTGTAAAAAGTGTCCCCCGGCTGTGGCATGACACTGGGGGCTGTTGGAGCCCGGTGCTGGTTTCAAAATACGGGGGACCCCCAGATTTTTTGTCCCCCGTATTTTTGGAACCAGGACCGGTCCAAGAGTCCGGGGCTGGTTTCAGAAATACGGGGGACCCCTACACTTTTTGTCCCCCGTATTTTTGGAACCAGGTCCGGCTCAATGAGCCCGGGGCTGGTTATGTACAGGAGGGGGGACCTCACGCCATTTTTTTTAATACTTTTACACATATTTAACCAAAGAACCATACACAGATCACAATGATCTGTGCATGGTTCTGACAAAATCGCCATGTTTCTGACCTAATCGCCAGTCAGAATCAGGTCTATTTTTTTTTGGAACTTTAGACCATTTTTTTGGGCGATTTCCAAATTCGCATCTCATTAAAAATGCGAATTGTATCTTTTTCAATGGGGAAAACATCTGGATGCGAATTCCGGAGTTGAAAAAAATCGCACTTTTAGAAAGTGCGATTTTGCGGCAAAAAGCGCGATTTCGCGGCAAAAAGTGCGATTTATGCCGCAAATCGGCACCCATTAAGTAGTCGATTTGGGGAAAAAAACAAAAAACGGCCGTTTTTGCGATATAAATCGCCAAAAACCCAACATCGATCTCTAATAAATGTCACCCCTAGTGTTTTGTCATATATTAGGTGGTGTATTGATAATGTCACAGTGCAGAAATCTTTTTTACAGCGCTCAAATGATAAGCCGTGGATAAATGGGGAGGTGAGATCTCTGCTGCATAAAAGGGATCGGGCATTTAAAGGAGGGGATTTATCGGAGTATAGACAAGCAAGAATTTTATTAAAAAAGGGGATAAGGAAGGCAAAAAAGGAATATTCTGATAAAATAGAATGTCAGTTTAGCAAGGACTATGATTCTAAAAGTATGTGGAGAGGTATTCAGTATCTCGCCAACTATAAAGGTAGCAATGTAGGGCAGGAGGGGCAGGAGGAATCTTTAGCAGATGACCTAAGTCAATTTTATGCCAGGTTTGACAGGGAAAATAAGATCATTGCTTATAAACTTCCTCCGTCAGAGGATGACCAAGTTATTGTTCTTTCCGAACATGAGGTTAGGTTGGGTTTGTTAGGGGTAAACTCTAGTAAAGCAACCGGCCCTGATGGTATCCCGGGGAGGGTTCTGAAAGGTTGTGCTGGGGAATTAGCTATGATTTTCACGGTCATTTTTAATTTGTCTTTAATGTCTAGCATTGTCCCAGAAGCCTTTAAATCTACTCTAGTGATCCCCATACCCAAGAAAACAAAAATAGAAAGTTTGAATGATTATCGCCCAATAGCGTTGACTCCCCTTATCATGAAGTGTTTTGAGAGGTTAATATTGACACGCATGAAGAGTTTTTTGCCGATAGGGTTTGATAATAATCAATTTGCCTATAAATCTAAGAGATCCACAGAGGATGCTTTGTTGTCGGTAATTCATTCTTCGCTATTCCATCTAGACAAATCCAATGCCTATGTTAGGTTGTTGTTCATAGATTATAGCTCGGCGTTCAATACAATTCTCCCAAACATTCTGATTAATAAACTTCATAGACTGGGGTTTTCAGCGGCACTATGCAACTGGATTCTAGATTTCCTGATTGATAGATCCCAACAAATAAAAAATTGGCGAATATATATCTTCCCCTATTCAAATTAGTACAGGTACGCCACAAGGGTGCGTCTTAAGTCCACTTTTATTCTCTCTTTTCACTTACGACTGTTATCCGCAGGCGGATACTAATTTTATTATAAAATTTGCGGACGATACTACTGTGGTAGGCCTTATTAATGACGGAGACGAGAGTGCCTATAGAGAGGAAGTTGATGTTTTGGTTAGGTGAAGTACTGAAAATAATTTACTATTAAACCTGACTAAGACAAAATAAATTATTATTGATTTTAGGCGAGGTAGGAAGACGGAATTGATGCATCTCCAGATCAATAATTTGGTAGTAGAGAGGGTTACAGATTTTAAACTATTGGGGGTAACTATCTCTCAAAACCTTACTTGGTCTGCCAATACTGACGTGATGGTTAAGAAGGTTCACCAACGTCTTTTTTTTTTTTTTTTGAGGAAGCTCAAAGTGGCTGGGTTTTCTCAATTAAATCTGATTAGGTTCTATAGAGGAGTTATTGAAAGTATTATCTCATACTGCATTGTGGTATGGTTTGGTAACAGCACAAAAAAAGACCTGATTAAACTAGATAGGGTGATCCATTCTGCCGCAGCTATTATAGGCTGCGAGCTGCCCTCTACTGAAGAGATCTTTGTTAAGAACTGCCGGCGCAAAAGAGATAGTATTATGCTTGATCCCCACCATCCTTATTACCATATGTTCTCATTTTTACCATCAATGAAAAGGTTAAGGCTTCCTAAGCTACGAACTACACGTATGAGAAACAGTTTCTTTCCTTTAGCAATGATTGATTTTAACCAAGATCGTTAATTGTTGTCTTTCTATGTTTCGTATTGTAATTTCGTTGTTGTTAAAAAAAATTATTGCGATGACAATGACAATAAAACTGTTATTATTATTATTATTATTATTATTATTATTATTGTTATTATTCTCTAATGATGAAATTGTCAGGATACTCTCAAAGGAGACTGTCACCACAACTGATGTGGGCTTTAAAGCTGAGAATGCATACTATCAGATGTTGAAAGTAAGGAAGAGAGAGATAGATTACCAATTACCTAGTATATCCCTTTCTAACTACTATAGAGACCGCAAGATACCACGTGGGCATCTACCTTCTAATACAGATTTGTTTAATTTGCTGTGAAGTGCCCTGAGTGCTCTTTATTGGACCGTATATGAATAGCATTGGCGGCACCGGAGTAGTTGGTGATATTGGAGTGCCGGCATAATTGGATATATATACAGACATACAGATACACATACTGCGGTGGTTGTATTGCAAATAAGACTCCTAGGGATGACCATTGACCACCCATGATTAAAAATCATCCATGGTTTATGGCCAATGTCAAATAGTTTTGCCATCAATGGGGGAGAACCAGATAGTTTCCCACCATGTCAAGCTTTAACAAATAGTTTTATTTTTGCTTTTTCCTCAAGGACACGGAGCATAGCTCTGCCCCTGACACCCGTGAAGCCACGCCCCCATATTTTGATTGGCCCACAGACCAATCAAAGAAAATGGATGACCATCGATATGTAAAAACATCAATGGTCATCTATTGAATAGTACTACACTATGGATGACCAGTTGCACTTTTGCCATCGATGGCAACCATTGATGGGAAAGGCAACGATGGCCATCCCTTAAGACTCCCAATACTAGAAATTTCTTACGTATCCTGGCATGCCCAGAGGGGTTGTTTGGCATGACTGCAGCAAGGATGTATGCGGACATGTCTGTATGCGCAGCTATACTTATGTTTTATTTCTTTATTTTACGATACATTTATGAGAACCTGAGATTTTGTGTCTAGCTTATCTGAAACCAGTATTCTTAGACTGGGTGCTATGCAAGGGTCTTATAACAAACCAAAGAGTCCTGTTGTAGAAGTTGTTGACATCCTCTATGAGCACACTACAGTTGTCACTCATTAGGGCTGTATGAACCCATTGATCCAGCAACTCCATCACTTGTTGAATGTACAAGGGCATCAGTTGCCTTTGTAGTCTCTTGCATTTACTGTTTTGAAGGCTCTTTTGAAGTGACATTATGCCAAGTACTGTACTCCTGTGCATAATATAATCCAGCAATTAAGTTTGTTTACCCATGAAATAAGGACACACAACCCAATCTACAAGGTTCCTAACTGTATGTAAATTGTCCTGCCTACAAAAATAAAGAACAATATTGAAGATCAACAATTCATCTGCACAGTTAAACACAATGTGCACCATATTATAAGCTAAAGGATAAAATAAGAACTAATGCCATTTGAGTCCACGCTGAATAACTTTTTTTCTTTGAGTGCATTACATTTTATCTTATCCAGTTTATGGCTTACTTTCATTTAAACAGGAGAAAAACAGAAAGACAAGAATCTCAAGATACATACACGCTGGGTGTTTTTGCCCAGCTACACACTTCAGGAGGATGCACCTCCCGGCTGTTGCTAGGGACCGGGACAGTGTATCATTGGCCTCTTACTAGGTGGCCACAGGGAAAACAATTCCCAGCTGGAGGAAGTCTGGCCAGCAATCAGCTGCAAAGTGTTTAAAGATGATAAATTCTGGTCTCTCCCTTATGACCATGCCGGTGATAATTTTTCCTGAGCCTCTTCACTCGGTCCTTCCAGTTCATGTTCATCGTGTTCGTGGATTACTCCTAGTCTGCATACCCAAAAGCTAATGCCTGGTGTTCTCTGCTTACCATTCTTGGTTTCTTAGTGTGTGTTTTTTCCCTGCTACCTTCATTATACCTGCACTTTCTAGTGTGTGTATTTGGTGTCAATGACACCTCTGGGCTTAGCAGGCTGCCTTCAGCAGATTAAGGTGCCCAAACACTAGTAAGATTTATCTTCAGATCTGGCTGGTTGGAACAAAAGCATGGTTATGGATGAGTGACAGTTTGTCAGTTTTCCAGCATTTCCAAGCAAATGGTCAACTGTCATTTGCTCTCATCCATAACCATGTTTTTGTTCCATCCAGCCAGATCTGAAGATAAATCTGCGTGTGTATGGCCACATTTAGTTTGTAATATTCTGGTATCTACACAGTCATTCTTATTAGTGAATTCTGCAGTGCATATATTATCACATTATTTTTCCATCCAACTATATATTGTAAACTGCAGTGCATGTTATTTCATACTGTTATTCCATTAAGCAGTATAGCCAATCAGTATTATTACCTGCTTAGTTATTCTGACCGTGTTGTTATCACTACAGTTAGTCTTTCAGCAGGTTGCCCAGCTAGTTCTCCTTATATTAGGACTCAGTATTGTTACTGCTTGTACTGGTTCCAAGAAACTTCCCACCCTGCCTGGTCCTGAGTACCACTAATTACTATAAGATCTAACGGTCTCCGGCCTATTTTATGAACCTCTACTGTCCAGGCAACATTTTTGGGTACTTGTGTAGTTTCACGGCGCCACCGCGCGCACAGTCTCTCATGAAACTTGGCAGCTTGCCAGACTCTGTGTATACTGAGCGCGTGCTGCTCTAGATGTAATGTACGTTATCAGCATAGCGCTGGCAGCAGCAGCCCGCGCTGCCCAGCGCTGACAGGTCATTGTGGTACTTGTAGTTCCACAGTGGACACCCCGGCACACCGCTAACAAACGGGGTCTCCCAAATGCAGACGCTGAAATGTAGACGCTAAAGCGTCTGAATCTAGACTCCCTGCAAACTGCTAAGAAGGGGGCACCTAAATTTAGACGCTAAAGCGTCTAGATTTAGTAGGGTGTAGGGGTACATAGGGGTGCACTCTGCAAAACACTTTTAAACCTGTTCACAATGACACTAGTCGACATAACAGCTGTCGACTTTGTTAATTCCACTATCCACTATAGTCTAAATTTAGGTGCCCCCTTCTTAGTGGTTTGCAGGGAGTGTAAATTCAGATGCTTTAGCGTCTAAATTTTAGTGTCTGCATTTGGGACTCCCCATTCGTTAGCGGTGTGCCGGGGTGTCCACTGTGGAACTACAAGTACCACAATGACCTGTCAGCGCTGGGCTGATAACATACATTACATCTAGAGCGGCACGCACTCAGTAAACACAGAGTCTGGCAAGCTGCCAAGTTTCATGAGAGACTGTGCCTGCGGTGGCGCCGTGAAACTACACAAGTACCCATTTTAGATACCGGTGGGCCATCTTTACTGAGCTGTGTACAGGAGCTGTGTCCTGTGTCAAGGGGCTGTGTCCAGGGGCAGTGTCCAGTGTACAGGGGCTGTGTACAGGGCCTGTGTCCAGTGTGACAGGGCCTGTGTCCAGTGTGACAGGGGCTGTGTCCAGTGTACAGGGGCTGTGTACAGGGGTTGTGTCCAGTGTACAGGGGCTGTGTCCAGTGTCCAGGGGCAGTGTCCAGTGTGACGGCTGTGTCCCGGGGCGGTGTCCAGAGGCTGTGTCCATTGTCCAGGGGCTGTGTCCAGGGTAATGGGCTGTGTCCATTGTCCAGGGGCTGTGTCCAGGGTGACGGGCTGTGTCCAGTGTCCAGGGGCAAGGTCCAGGGGCAGTGTCCAGTGTGACGGCTGTGTCCAGTGTACAGGAGCTGTGTCCAGGGGGGGGGGGTGTCCAGAGGCTGTGTCCATTGTCCAGGGGCTGTGTCCAGGGTGACGGGCTGTGTCCATTGTCCAGGGGCTGTGTCCATTGTCCAGGGGCTGTGTCCAGTGTCCAGGGGCTATGTCCAGGGTGACGGGCTGTGTCCAGTGTACAGGAGCTGTGTCCAGGGGCGGTGTCCAGAGGCTGTGTCCAGTGTGACGGCTGTGTCCAGTGTACAGGAGCTGTGTCCAGAGGCTGTGTCCATTGCCAGGGGCTGTGTCCAGTGTGACAGCTGTGTCCAGTGTCCAGGGGCTGTGTCCAGGGGCAGTGTCCAGTGTCCAAGGGGCTGTGTCCAGTGTGACAGGCTGTGTCCAGTGTAAAGTAAGAAAAATAAATAAAAGTAATAAATAAAATAAAAACACATTTTTGGAGGATGATGGAGGAGGAAATAGTGGGAGATCAGCAACCTGATAGAAGTGCTGAAGCTGCTACCACCAGTCATGACAAGGCCGATACCTCTTTGTATTTTTTGCTCTTTGGAGCATTTCTCTTTTTTTGGGAAGTGTAAGGTCCACATGTATGTGATGCCCACTGCTGTCGCTTAGCTTAGTCATCCAGCTACCTCGGTATACCCTTTTGGCCCAACTACAGTAAATGAAAACAATTTTGTAAGCTGCGAAGTGATCAAAATTTACTAGAAATGAGTCGAAACTAATGTTATTGAGGTCAATAATACTTTAGGGGCAAAAACAGGCCCAAATTCTGTTATTTTAGCCATTTTTACATAAAAATCCAGATCCAAAACCAAAACCAAAACCCACAAGGGTGGTTTTGCCAAAACCAATCCAGATCCAAAACACGAAGGGAGATCCAGATCCAAAACCAAAACCCGAAAAAGTGACCGCCGCACATCTCTACTAAAAAGTGCACCAAATATGAACTACGTATAACTGTTTCTATCAAAGCTCCCACACTGTTTTGGTCAGAGGGATAGAATGATCTGTGCTGCCTGCATGCAGCTACAGTTCCTTCTCCAACTGGATTGCTTTATTTTAGAATTGCTACATTCCTTGGGCAAACAGCATGGTAAAAAGCAATGCAGTTTTCAATCAGCCATCCTCTACAGTGAGACTGCCTTGTCAGTCATTGCTTTGCTACATGGATAAACAGTGCAGTAATTATTCACAGGATAAAACATGTTCACTCTCTGGGACAAATGTAATAGAGTGTGAAAAGCAGAAAGTGAGAGATTTGGGAGAGTTTTGCCATTTTCTTAAAGTGACAATCATTTATGTTAGTATTACAAAATGGAAAAACTCTCCCAAGATCTGTCACTTTCTGATTTTCTCACCCTATTACATTTGGGCCTCTGAGTCTTGTAAAGGGGTATGGATCATTGGAAAAATTGCAACTAAGTCGACACCACTAGGTCGACATGACTGAAGGTTGACTTGGGGCTAGGTTGACAGGGTCATTAGGTCAACACAAGCATTAGGTCGACATGGGGAAGGATCGACATTCAATAGGTCGGAGTGGGGTTTTTTTTTGTCCCAAATGTCGACACAGTCTTCATGGACACTGAAACGTAGCACTGCGTCCCCTCGCTGTGCTCACCATGCAATTCCCATCCTATTAATACGTGTAAAATGAAATAAAAAAACATTGCCTTTTACAGTCGAACTACAAGTCCCAGCAGGCCTCCCCAGCATGCTGGGACTTGGCAAACCACAAGTCCCAGTATGCGGGCATTAATGGGCTCCCTTGGACTTCACCTGTAGTTCACCTGTAAAAAGAATGTTCAAATAAAAACATATACGCAGAGAAAAGAATAACATGAAAACATACACTAATGTTACACCAGTACACACTACCCAGGGTTGCCTAGCCTCACGGGAATGGACGGGAGGGTCCCGGAAATCGGGTCCCCCTCCTGGCCCCCCGGAAAGGAGGGCAACCCTCCTGCATTGCCCTGCGTCTCCAGCGGACCGCCCCTCGGTAGGTGGGTCCGTGGGTCAAATTATGCAATTGCGTCAGTTTAGCCTCGCCCCCCGCAGTACAATGCATAAAATACCAGCATTGGGGCGTGGGTAAAATTACATGATCACTCTAGCCATGCCCCCAAACAGTTCAGCCCAGCCGAGGCTTCGCCCCAGCACCGCCCCTTTTTGCTCCCGTATTTGACATTGCCCCCTGCCATACTGAGTCGGCAACCATGACATTATCATTCCTGGCACCACTGGTGACTGAGTGCTGAAGCTTCACCCAGCACTGACTGCGGGATGAGCTTCCTCCACACTAATTTATACTTATTTAATCCCAATATTTCACCATTTTATATTGTTTATGTATGTAAAGTGATTTCAATATTTGTTGTGTTAATGTTTACTTCTTAGGTGGCCACCTGGAATATATTATTTATATTGTTACTTTTTTTTTTACCGTAATAATAAATGTGATATACTATTGAGTAATTCAAAACTACTTGTGTGAGTGTATTCATCCATGGTGCATTTGTAAACAGATAGTAGCGCAGTAACTCCATTATTTTTGGTTATATATCCCAGCTGCCAACCTGTTACAGAAACAAAGCCCTGATTGGCGGAAAGCGTCTCCATGAACATTCTTTATACAGATGAACTATAAGTCCAAGGGGTCCATTAAGTCCCTGGATGCTGTGACTTGTGGTCTGCCAAGTCCCAGCATGTGGGGAGGCCTGCTGGGACTTTTAGTCTGTAAAAAGCAATGTTTTTTAAATGTAATTTTACACGTATCAGCCTGGCGTCCAATGCCTAGAAATGCCAGGGACAGCCCTGGGCTTCAGCCCTGGATGGGTGAAGCCTGGGGGGGGGGCTTTTATTGAGGGGGTCCTCACTCCTCCAGGTACCCATTCCAAGGCTGACCAGTCATGGTGAGCATGGTACAGCCAGGGGACCTTACATAGTGTCCACCTGGCTGTGGCATGACACCGCGGGCTGTTGTAGCCCTATGCTGGTTCTAAAATATGGGGGACCCCCAGGTGTTTTATCCCCTGTATTTTTGGAACCAGGACCGGACCACGAGTCCAGGGCTGGTTTCAGAAATATGGGGGTCCCCTATGTTTTTGTCCCCCGTATTTTGGGAACCAGGTCCGGCTCAATGAGCTGGTTATGCTTAAAAAGGGGGGACCCCATGCTATTTGTTTTAAAATGTTACTAATACTGCACACTTTCATGTCTTAAAAAATCGCACACGTCCACTGATTCGCACATTTTCATGACTAAAAATCGCACCATATCGCACCATATCGCACCATATTGCACTTTTTACCCGCAAATTCGCATCCCATTAAATAGTTGATTTTGCTTTTTAAATTATCGATTTCGGGAAATGCAATATTGTGCGATTTCAGAACCTTACTAAAAAATCACCTCTCATTAAATTAACACCCATTGATGGTGTTGCTTATGCAGTACAATTATGGAAGAGATACAGTCGCTCGGTAGGCATTATGAAGGTCAACATACATTAATCGACCACTAAAGGTCGACATGGCTAATTTGATAGGGTCGGAAGGTCCACACAAGCACTAGGTCGACAATGGGAAGGTCGACATGAGTTTTCATGTTTTTTTTTCCCCAAAAAGGGTCTTTTATACCCTACCATCCACTAGGAGGGAGAAAATAATAGTGCCCAAGTATGGCAAGCACAGCGGTACACTGATGTGTGTCAGTGTCCATGTCGACTTAGGTCAAAATTCTGGACAAAAATGTGAATAAGGCCCTATATCCAGTTGGATACTGGAAAAAACAAAACACCTTTTTAATAAAAAAAGGGAAATAAATTTATGTTGACCTTTTTCATGTAAACCTTTTACATGTCGCTTTTACAGGTCGACCTATTGCAAGTGTCAGTCTATTGACCCTGTCTTTCTTAGACATGTCAAACTTTTTAATGTGTTAACCAATAATAATCTGTATAAACTATAATCTGTTCACCAATAGTGGTCGACCTATTCATGGTCTACCTTTTTATTGTCAACTTAGTGACCGCATCCCCAGCCTCACAGATGCAGTAGCTTACCATAGTGTCTCAAAGGCCCATGCTGCTAGATCAGGGGTGGGCAATAAGCGGTCCTCCAGCTGCTGGAGGAGTACACATCCCATCATGCCCTGTAACCATTTTACCATGCCTAATTAGCATAACTATGACACGGCATGTTAGCACGGCACTTGATGTCCACCCCTTTGCTACATCATGCTGCTAGATCTCCACCCCCTGCCACCCCAGACTGGTACATGTTAAAACACTAGTGGCAGTGAAAGGCACATGCTGCTGTGCCATGCTGCTGCTGCGTACACCCCCTACCTCACCCAAAAGCAATGCAAGGTGGTCTTACCTTCAGATAGTCCTTTAGAAGGACACTGTAGTGTGTATGGCCTTGCACATCTCTGGAATAATGACCCCTGAAGCCGTGGGGAGATCAGAGTATAAAACTTGAGATCCTGTAGTGATCTACAAGTAGCAAGGTAGCCACCAGGCGTTTCTTTGCAGAAATGGCCTTTTGCATAACAGTGTCCTGTTTCTGGATAAGGATGTCACCAAACGCAGCAGTTCCTGTAACATGTCCTCATCCATACGCAGGTACTTCCTATAATCTTCAGGATTATACTCCCCAATATCACGGAGCAGTGTTGTATGAGACAGGGAGTCCCTTTTTAAAAGCCAAACTTTTTCCCAGCAAGAGCGAGCAAGTCTCCTCTCACTCCTCTTTCTCTCTCTGTCACTGCAACAGCCTGGCTTTACAAAATGCTTAGCTGGTAGTGATCCATCATTAAAGGCAAGATGCACTTTGTTTAAGCAAAGCAAAAACAAAGAAAAGCACCCAAAGCACAGTGAAAAATTTCAAAGGCAAACCAACCAAACTAACCACAGCATGCAATGTGCTTAAAATGGATGACACAATTTATACCCTCAGAAAATGAAACATCCCCTTCTGTAATATCCACCCACTATTTAAATAACATTTTTTTCTTAATCAAAATTGCTTAGCACAAATTTCTGCATGAGTATGTGCTCTCCATGGGAGATCTGGAAACCAGCTGCCAGGACCCACTTCTCAAACGGTCCAGACAATGCAGGGTTGACACAGCCATGAAATAAAACTTTCTCTGGTGGAGAACCCTGCAGATGCACAGGATATATGGTATTAGCAAACATTTTTCTGAAGTTCTCATTCTAATCCAACACATAATGTTCTTATTACTTTTAAATCATGACAGGTAACCATCCGGTCTGTTTCCAAATACAAAAATCTTCAAGCATGAGCTGAAGTAGGTATAGGAGAACAGGAGTTAGGAAACACTGTACAAGGATATCATGATAGGAACGGAAGAGTGATGCCACACAGATAACGGAAGTTCTAACTGCCTTTAGCATCATTTGCTGTTATACAGTAGATCCGTTTTTTTCTCTTGAAATGAACAATCAAATTGCATACAATCGGACCATAAAACACATTAGCCAAGCAAGATAAGGGGTCAGGCATGAAGTAGGCATAGAGTATAAATATAAATTAGGAACAGATAAGATTGAACGTATATACAGATTATATTCTCTTACATCTTTGCTGCTGATACACTAAATAGTCCCTCTTGCCTCACCAGGTACAATGAGAATCTGTGTCGGACAACTTTTGTGCAGAAACTGCATCGTAGTCACAATGCAATGTGACTTGGAGATATGAGGAGACATTGCTGATTAATGTGATATACTGTATGACACTTGTATATCAGTGTGCCACTAAGTCTCTGAATCTGTACACAAAATGCTTCAATGTAGCAGCCGTGGCTTTTTTTCCATAAAAGATTTTTCCTGTTTTGTGCGGTATATAGACTCAGTCAAAAACAATATACAAGTGTCAGAGGTACATGGGACCTGGTGGTCAGTCACGCCAGGCATCTCACACTACATGGCACATTGAGGCTCCGCTAGATGTATGAGGACACATCTGTAGATTGTGATTTACTACAGTATGTACAGAATACAGTCATACTCTAGCTTTGCCTAGAAAGAGTTTGTAGTTATGCGTTGAATTTATATTCACTGAGTATAACACTTGCTAAATCTAGCCTTGTCTCTATCATATTGTTGCCATAGAAACTAGGACGAAAGGGAATCAATCTGTATTCCCAGCTCAATGAAGGCATGCATATTGGTGCAAGAGCTCTATTGTGTGATACTCTCTAGGCAAAAGGCGTCCTCATATGTTGTGATGTCATTTGAGAACTTGTGCCCTTTGACATAGTTTATTCATGATTTTTTATTTTAAAACATTACAAAGTCTGATAAGATTCCTTGTTATAATCCAAATGCATATTTCATGAGTGGTACAGACTTACCTGTCAGACTTCTTCAAAGAACCTGCAATTAAATTGATTGAAATGTACAATAATTCACTGTTAAAACATTACAATAAGTAGTGATGTGATCTTTCTGTATTGGAAAACATGAAAGAAACCACATTTATGTGTCAAGAACTTGTGTCAAGTACTGCATGTGTTTAATACATTTTGCAAATACAGGGGGGGGGAATGCTCTAATGCGTTTTTGCTGCGGGAGGTATCGCCAGGTTTTAGATGCCTATGGGTTTCTTAATGCGACACACACGGACCCCACCGCCGCGCACAGCCCCCCGGGTGACCCACCCTCGCCTGTGTCCGGGCAGCACAGTGCTGTGCTGCCTGGACCAGTGACCTCCTCCTCCCTGCACTGTACATCCTCCTCTGGGTGCAGGGAGGAGGAGGCAGAGCCCACCCCGCAGCAGCCAGCAGCCGGGTAAGGGAGGGAGGGGGAGCCGCTCACCCTCCATCAGTTGCTTTGCGACGTGCAGCTCTTATTGCAAGAGCTGCCCATTGCTATACTAATCGCATATGTTAAAGCATATGCAATTAGTATTGTTGCGGTAGCCGGGGTGGCGGTAATTGGAGGAGGAGGATAGTGCATCCCACCCACAGTAAATAGTATACTAGATACCTAACGTGATTTGATTTTGTGATAACCCATAATTCAGTTTTGATCTAGTGAATGCAGCCAGGAGCATTATATTTCCAATGAAGCACTTTCTTGATGAAAAATAGACTAAGGGCCAGATGTATCAAGTTTCAAAATGTGATAAAGTGGAGAGTGATAAAAACCAGCCAATTAGCTCTTCCTTGTCATTTTTCAAAGCCATCCTGTAACATGGCAGTTATGAGTTGATTTGCTGGCTATTTATCACTCTCCACTTTATCACTTTATGAAGCTTGGTACATCAGGCCCTAAATCTTATATATGAATAGAGCTGTAATAGAAGAGAATAAAGTACCTATCTGTATATCAGAGTTACATTTGTTTTGTTTACTGCATAAGCCGCATACTGTACATGCCTACCTCCCAGGAATGGCAAGAAGATTCCTAAAAATTGTGTGGCACTCTCGGGCCCTTGAAAGGTTGTCAAGTATACCGCTTTCCAGCAAGCCTCCCTCGAGGACAATGATTTCAGCACGGTATAGTGCTGCGATGATGCAATCACGGAGCCATGCACCCAGCCGGCTCACCTTTCTCCCTGGTTGCAGCCACTATCTATCCACTGTGGAGGAAGTGGCAGCAAAGTAGGTACAGTAAGGGCCAGATGCACTAAGCTTACAAAGTGATAAAATGGAGAGTGATAAACAACCAGCCAATCAGCTACTGCCTGCCATTTTTTAAACAAAGTCTGTGACATGGCAGGTAGATGCTGATTGGCTGGCTGTTTATCACTCTCCATTTTTTTCACTTTTGAAGCTTAGTGCATCTGGCCCTAAGTATGATAAACTGTCATAATAAGGGGAGTGCTATGATAAAAAAAAAAAATTCAGTTGTAATGTATTTGTTTTTATACAGAAAAGTTGGCTGTACGGGCCTCATTTCATACCATATAGGTAACCCAATCACACTTTACATTGCTACGCTGTGCTGCTGCTGACATTAATTTGTTCAGACTGGCTTTTCCTTTATTTAGGGGCAGATTTATTAACTTTTTTTAACTAAAATAAATTTTTGAAAAAGCATTATTTTAATATCACCTAAATGCAATAAAGGGATTTTGATGCAGGTTTTGTATAAAAATTGCTCAAAATCCTTTATTTGTATAATTTTAAGTAACCATATCACATTTCCCATACTTAAAGTATAATGGGAAATGCGATCTGGCAAAGTTTAGCAGCAGCTCAGTTAACAGTACCGGGGGTCACACAGCAGAAGAGGATCTGATGGTTGGCAGTAATCTCCAGTCCCTTGGTTTAGATGTGTATAAGCAGGTATGGGGGAAGTCGCAGCACGTGCGTGCGTGCGTGTGTGTGGGTGGGGAGTAGTTGCAAAAAGGGGGTGGCCAGCAGAAGTATCTACAGTATGGAGATGTTGTTGGCGGAACATGTGCAGCACATAATTGCAGTATTTTTCACAAAACATGGCTGATAAGGCTGTGGAGAGCATTCTCAGGGACAGGGCTTTCTCACAAGCTGTGTCCCTGCATGCGATAATTGATACATCCATTATCGCATTGTGGATTAGGTACAACATATTAGTACCTAGTTCTTGACTACATATTCACATGGAATCCCGGCGGTCAGGATCCCGGCGTTCAAAATCCCGACGCCGGAATCCCGAACGCCGAAATCCCGACACTTTCTCCCCCCGTGGGTGTCCACGACACCCTCGGAGGGAGAACAAATTAGTGTGCCGAGCGTAGCGAGGCACCGGGCCTGCTGCGCAGCGAGCCCGCAAGGGGGGGCGATCCACGTCCCCCCCTTGTCGGGATTTCGGCGTTCGGGATTCCGGTGTCGGGATTTTGAACGCCGGGATCCCGACCGCCGGCTTTTCATGCCGAATCCATTCACATGCATGAGCTTAAGGCCCCCATACATAAGACCAACTTCCTAATTTCCCCTGAGCTCCCCAGGAGAGTTCACTACGAGTTGGCACTTGATTCGATTTATCCCATGTAATAATTCCTGGGCAGCCATGGGGGCAGGAGAATAAAAAAACAAACAAAACCTGGGCAGCATCGGGGTCTGGGATGTGCTGAGTGTCCGGGGTGTGTGGGTGTATTGTCACGGCAGGGCGGGTACTCTGCAGTGTCTGAGAAGTGCTGAGCAGACACTGCGGACAGCGGTGGCGGAAATACAGTAGGTCTATGCCATAGGTGTGTCACAGCTAGCACACACTTACTGATCGCACCCAACACATCACTGGTGCTAAAAAGCACCCGCAATGTGCTGCTGACGGGTCCAATACAACAGGTGGAACCTGCAGCAGGTTCACCACACATCTGGCCCACTTCCTAGTGAATTGACCTGCATGGGGAGATAATACTGGGAATTGTGGGACTCCAGAGAAGAGGTGGGGTTAACTGTCTACTGATGCAGAGAGCCAGGGCCCACCCATGAAGTGGTTTGATGAATCTCCGCTCGGGGTTTCTCCGGAGAGGAGCCGACTAAAGTAGGCAAATATTATCACAGACATAATACATAAGCAAAACTCTGCACAGCCCATATTTCGTGTCATCCCAAACTCACTGAACTTTTAATGTATAAACACCCAGTTACACCCATTTAGACACAAGTGGTCATATGACTGTTGCATACTGTATGTATCTGGATTGCTAAGATACAGCTGCGGTGTTCCCCTGTATTCAGTAATGATAAATGGCTCTCAGACCCTAGACAAGACAGTTTTGAAAAGTGGTAAAAATAAAATTTGTTTTCCCATGACTAGTTCATATAATGTTCTGTAATGATTCCTCATCATGTACTTACTGTAAATTGTATTTGTCATGCTTGAATAGAAGCCTAATTAAAATGCATACTTAATACCTCATTTATAGTTCTACTCTGACAACTACTTCCACTAAAATATACTTGGCATTATAGAAATAAGCTGTTGGTGTGGACTGCCCTGTGTGTTGAAAATTCTGTAATCTGGGATCACGGCTCAGAGGGCCTGATTACGAGGTGGATGCTATTGATGGAGCAACTACCTTTTTTGTGCACCATTGGTTGCCAGAGGTGTAGCGTGTTGCCATGGTGCCCGGAGCATGTGTGTGTGCTACGGCGGCGCCCCCCCCCCCCCCCCCCCCAGCCAAACTGCTGTGCTTCTGCATTTGCTCTATTGGGGCCTACACACCAGGCGATTTCAGACCAGTTTCTATGCGATATGTGCTGAGCAGTGCTTTGTGCTGAGTGATCTTGCTAGATCGCTCAGCTAAATCTCCCTGTGTATTGGCCCCATAAAACTCCCCAACTATTAGGGCCCAGTACACCTCTGAATGGATCAGTCTGCTGGGATGGGGTGCAGGGGCTTGCTGGCAACTTTAAGCCTGGGGGAAAATATATGCAAGTGATCTTGGCTTTTCTAAATGCGAATGGCAATGTAAAAAAAATAATTAAAAAGTTGTTGTGTTACACACAATTCTAGCATATCTCCACCTACAGCTAAAGGGGCGTGTTGATGGAAATTCAGACTACAGAGTAGATTGAAGGGGTGGGTATATATGTATATATTCCCTACAGTCGGGATCCCAGCATTTCCTGGTAAGTATTTATACTATACCCCTACTCTTAACCAACCCTCCGCAGCCAAGTCCAACATTCCCTTCCTGCAGCCGAATATACATTATACATACATGACTATCACCTCCCCCCCACACATCCATTATGCACACATACATGACTATCACCTCCCCACATCCATTACACATACATACATGACTATATCACCTCCTCATATCCACTACACATATATACATACATACATACATACATGACTATCACCTCCCCCCCACACATCCATTATGCACACATATATGACTATCACCTCCCCACATCCATTACACATACATACATGACTATCACCTCCCCACATCCATTACACATACATACATGACTATCACCTCCCCACATCCATTACACATACATACATGACTATCACCTCCCCACATCCATTACACATACATACATGACTATCACCTCCCCACATCCATTACACATACATACATGACTATCACCTCCCCACATCCATTACACATACATACATGACTATCACCTCCCCACATCCATTACACATACATACATGACTATCACCTCCCCACATCCATTACACACACATACATGACTATCACCTCCCCACATCCATTACACACACATACATGACTATCACCTCCCCACATGCATTACACATACATACATGACTATCACCTGCCTACATCCATTACACATACATGACTATCACCTCCCCACCTCCATTACACATACATGACTATCACCTCCCCACATCCATTACACATACATACATACATGACTATCACCTCCCCACATCCATTACACATACATACATACATACATACATACATGACTATCACCTCCCCACATCCATTACACATACATACATACATGACTATCACCTCCCCACATCCATTACACATACATACATACATACATACATACATACATGACTATCACCTCCCACATCCATTACACATACATACATGACTATCACCTCCCGACATCCATTACACATACATACATACATACATACATGACTATCACCTCCCACATCCATTACACATACATACATACATACATGACTATCACCTCCCACATCCATTACACACCCTTTATATACCTAACCTATCTCCATGCACACACCTCTTATATTGCAGTTTTCCCTGTGGTGCTGAGTGACTGAGGCTGGGAGGACGCTGAGATCTTTCCTTTGCCGCGCGCGTGGGCAGGGAGTGGAGCTGGCCAAGCAGGTGTGGAGGCTGGGGATGGTGGGGGCCGAGTATCCTCCTCTTCCCTGTGCACTCACTGTAGTCACGGAGCTGCTGGGCCTGGGCTTGTGTACAGGTTCCCACGCTGCTTGTTTAGAAGGGGAAGCAGCATGATGCCTGGCTACTTCCTGTCTGCTCTAGATGGAAAGCAGACTGTCCGGGTGCAGCTGTCAGCTTCAGCCACTGGGCAGCAAACGCAGCAGGAGATGGTGAAAGGTGATAGAGCTTGCTGGCTCCTGTAAGAGCAGCCCCGGCCGCCGCTAGTAGTGTTGCTAATACTAATCGCGCATCAGTGCTCACCTGCCGATCATTTTCCTGCGCTGCCGCTCACACTCCGCTGCTGGGTCATTCCCCTTTGCCGGTGTCTCTCTCCGCTGAGAGCTCTCCATGTAGGGCACCCGGGGCAGCAGTGCTGTCATCTCCCTGCAATGTGGCGCCACCACCATAGAGGGCGCCTGGAGCTTGAGCTCCAGTGGAACCACCCTCGCTACGCCTCTGTTGGTTGCGCCAATCCTATAGAGGCACAGGATATCCATATCAACATGGTCACCAGCATCTTAGATACCGTCGCACTAACATCTGGCCCATCAATAATTGCATTGGTCTGAGGGCAGTTTTGATGTGCAAATCCGAGCGCTAATCACTGAGGCGCATGAGTAGACTGTAAACATCAGCCTTTGTTTCTCAAATAATTCAGAAAATTACAGTTTATTTTTAATAAAATTAAAAACATACATAAAATATGTATATAAGGACACACAGATTGAGTGAAGATAAAATATGGTGACTACTCTTTATGAAACTAATGGACTCCTATATCTAGGATAGTTCAAGCAACTGGAGGGGATGTCTCTAATTTAGAGCAGCAATATATTACTAGGTGGCCGATTCCATATGCATGATGCAATGACAGATATATAGTTCTGGTAACTTGTCCGGTAAACCTTGGTGGAATTATGGTGATTGCTGCAGGTCCAATCCTTAAGATGTGAAGAATCGTGGATGACTAGGTAGAGATAATGGATCCTGTATCCAGTAGTGTTTCTATGGAGCTTTTGTAATCCTCAGGAGGCTGGTGATGTCAGGGTAATGTAGATTCTGAGAAGCTCTACGCGTTTCTCTGGGAAGGGTCTCCCAGCTTCATCAGGAGCAGTTAAAAAGGTGTCTGTCTGTGTCCATATATATACCCCTGGATCACAATTAGGGATAGCTTGCAGCTGTGCGGCTATAACTTTTTATTGCTTTTACTTATCCCAGTGATTTTGAGATTGTTTTCTCGTGACACATTGTACTTTAAGTTAGTGGTAAATTTTGGTCGATACAGTCTGTTTTTTTTGTGAAAAATACCAAAATGTCGTAAGAAAATTGAACATTTTGCAATTTGCAAAATGTTAAATTTTCTGCTTGTGAGACAAATAATCATACCACTCAAAATAGTTAATAACTAACAAAGACCATATGTGTACTTTATTTTACCATCATTATTTCAACCTCCTTTTAATTTTTTTGGACACTAGGGGGCAGCAGAGACAAAATTATACACAGAACACAGAAAACGCTGCAATTGGCTGTTCACATTTGAACAACCAATCGCAGTGATCGCCGATGGGGGGGGGCATCGCTGCCCCCCCTGGGCTACGAGGGGAGATGTCTGCTGTCAGGGACAGCAGCCATCGTCCCTCTGTCACCGCGTCTATAGACGCGGTGACAGTTTAAAGTCATGACGTACATTTATGCCATGCGTCGGGAAGTACATCCCGGCCATGACGTAAATGTACGTCAAATGTCGGGAAGGGGTTAAGATTTAAATCTTTCTTGATTATTCAGGCTGACCAATTCCTTGTGCATGAACAGTTTGGGTAAATACAGACATTACTGCACTGATAGCGAATACATTCAGATAAATACTCTACATTTTTACAATCTTTATTTAAAGAATAAAGCACAAAAGCAAGTAACTGCACTTAGACAAACCATGTTGTAATACAAGTGGTGAAAATTCAGTTTTCTATTGAATCTATTAAAAGTGGACAATGCTACTGCGCAGAACTAATTTTGGGGGTGTGGCCAGCACTTTCTGAGCAGCTGAGCACTATGGGGGTTATTTTGGTTCACTCTTTCTGACAAATTCCTTCTTAGATGGACAAAACCATGTGCACTGCAGGTGGGGCAGATGTAAAATGTGCAGAGAGAATTCCATTTGAGTGAGTTATTTTGTTTCTGTGCAGGGAAAATTTTGACTGCTTTATTTTTACACTGCAATATAGATCTCACTTTAAAGTAAAACCCCACCCAAATCTAATTCTATTAAATGCTGTGCCCCCACATATTTGAAGGCTGACCCACATGTACAGTAGTGGGACTTTTGGAAGTTTTGCAGAAAGCGATTGTATTTGTTGTTGTTGCTTTATTTTTATCTATGAACCAGACCCATGCTGCTTTCCCACTGCAGACCAGTTTAAAGTACTGGTAATCTTAAATGGTATTTAAAACGGTATTAGCATTCCCACTGCAGCAGATTACCATTTTAAATACCATTTAAGTACCATTCCCATTGCAGTGAACCGTGTAAAATGTAGAGTGCCTAACCCCCCCCCCCCCCAGTGTAAAGAGTGCCTAACCCCCCGTACCTGCCCTGTGCCCCCACCTCCCCTCCCCTTGTACTTACCTACACGGGGATGCAGGGTAGTGGGGAGGCAGCGGGGGTCCATGCGGGGTACAGGCAGTCCCAGTGCCTGATGAGAACTAGTAGTTCTCACTTTGCGCATATGTAATGAGTGCACGTGCATACTAATGAGCCGCTCATTACATATGCGCATATGTAATGAGCGGATCTTTATTATGCACGTGAACTCATTACACATGCACAAAGTGAGAACTACTAGGTCTCATCAGGCACTGGGACTGCCTGGAGGCTAAATAACATTTAAGAGGCATTCCCACTGCCTCTTAAACGTTATTTTAACGTGTAGGACTCTGCATTAAAAACGGGTTGAAATACCATTTAACTTTAAATAGTATTTCAACTCTGTCACTTTCCCACTGCAGCCTTAAAACGGTAAATTGCGCTGAAAATCGGCAATTTACCATTTTTTAGCTGCAGTGGGAAAGGGGCACCAGTGAACATGTTTTTTTTTTTTTGTGTGTGTGACATTTTTATTGCATACACATTATTTTAAAATAGGAATTTAATACCTACCGGTAATTCCTTTTCACGTAGTCCTTATGGGATACTGGGAATGGTCTTAAGACATTGGGTATTAGAGGGTATCCGCAGGAGACAGGCACATCTATAACTTTGAAGCTGGGTGTGCTGGCTCCTCCCCTCTGATTCCCCACCCAGGAACCAGTTAATGGAAAAACTGTGCCCGAAGGAGAATGTACATATGAGAGGAATACTTTATATGTCACCTATGTAAACATAAGTGTGAATAGTGTGGTGAGATTTATGCCAGCACACCCGCATTCATTCAAAAATAAAAAACAACTATAATACCACCAACTGGATGGATTTTCTTTAACAGAGGTCAACTAGACCTTAGAAACAGAAGACACTAGGTTAACTTCTGAACTTTATAAGCAGAATAAGCTGCAGCCAGACCCCCGCACAGGGCGGGCGCCCAGTATCCCATAAGGACTACGTGAAAAGGAATTACCGGTAGGTATTAAATTCCTATTTTCACTAACGTCCTTGATGGGATACTGGGAATGGTCTTAAGACATTGGGGATGTCCCAAAGCTTCCAGAACGGGAGGGTACGTGCGGAGACTGCTGCAGTACTGCCTGCCCAAACTGGGTATCTTCTTTGGCCAAGGCATCAAACTTGTAAAATTTTACAAAGGTGTGTTGCCCCGACCATGTAGCAGCTCTACAGAGCTGCAGAGCTGACACACCCCGAGCAGCCGCCCAGGATGCGCCCACCGATCTGGTGGAATGAGCCTTTAAAACCGGAGGTGTCGGCATGCCTGTCGTCACATAGGCTTGTTGGATTGTAGTCCTAATCCATCTAGCAATGGATTGCTTAGATGCAGGGTGTCCTTTCTTTTGTGCGTCATACAGAATGAATAGACAATCTGTCTTCCTGATCCTTGACGTCCTCTGGACATACACACGCAAGACACGCACCACATCCAGGGATACCGGAATATCCGGTGAACTAGACGCAGACGGGACTACAATTGGCTGATTTAGGTGAAAGGAAGAAATCACCTTAGGGAGAAACCGCGGGTTTGTTCTCAACTCCGCTCTGTCTGAGTGAAAAATTAGATAGGGGCTCTTACAGGAAAGGGCTCCCAATTCAGACACTCTCCTAGCCGAGGCTAGGGCCAAAAGGACCACCGCTTTCCAGGTGATATACCGCAATTCTATCGACTCCAAAGGTTCAAACCAGGAGGATTGAAGGAATGTTAGGACGACTTCCAAACTCCAAGGAGGTGTAGGAGGTACGAAGGGAGGCTGGATGTGAAGCACTCCCTGAAGGAATGTTTGTACTTCCGGGATGACAGCCAATTTTCTTTGGAAGAAAATGGACAGGGCCGATATCTGGACTTTTAGTGAGCCCAGACGGAGACCCAAATCCAATCCCGCTTGTAAGAAGCACAATAACCTGTTCAGGTTAAACTTTGCTGGGGGGACCTTCTGCTCCTCACACCAACCCACGTACTTTCTCCAGATTTTGTAGTAGTGGGCGTTTGTTACCGGCTTTCTGGCCTGAATCATCGTGGTGATAACTGATGAATGCAGACCCTTCTGAGCTAAGATTTTCCGCTCAGCCTCCACGCCGACAAACGTAGCCGCCCTAAATCTTGGAAGACGCAAGGGCCCTGTGTGAGTAAATCTCTCCTTAGAGGCAGGGGCCAAGGATCCTCGATCAGCAGGCTCTGTAGATCCGAGAACCAAGCCCTTCTTGGCCAGTCCGGAGCCACCAGAATGGCTTCCACTCCCTGACTTCGAACCCTTTTTAGAACTCTTGTCAGAAGTGGTATGGGTGGAAACAGATACACCAAGGGGAACACCCATGGAATTGTCAGGGCGTCTATCGCCGCTGCGCAGGGATCCCTGGTCCTTGTGCAGTACATGGGGACCTTGTGGTTTAACCGGGATGCCATCAGATCTATCGATGGCTGGCCCCAACGGTCCACAATTGCTGCAAACACCTGTGAATTCAGGCTCCATTCCCCGGGGTGGAGGGCGTGACGGCTCAGAAAGTCCGCCTCCCAATTGTCCACACCCGGGATAAAGATGGCCGACAGAGCCACCACGTACATTTCCGCCCAGGCCAGGATCTTGGAAGCTTCCTTCATGCAAGTCCTGCTTTTTGTGCCTCCCTGGCGATTTATGTAGGCCACAGTTGTGGCGTTGTCGGACTGTATCTGGAGCGCCCGACCTTGGAGAAGATCCTGGGCCTGCAATACTGCATTGTATACAGCTCTCAGCTCCAGGATATTGATGTGGAGTCTCGCTTCCCACCGAGTCCACTGACCTTGAAAGGTTCTGTCCATGGTCACAGCACCCCATCCCAGCAGACTCGCATCTGTCGTAAGTCGCACCCAATCCTGGATGCCAAAACTCCGACCTGCCAGCAGGTTCGACTCCTGAGTCCACCATAGAAGGGACTGGCGTGACTGATGCGACAGAGAAATCCTCTTGTACATCAGGAGATGGGAGCCTGACCATTTTGACAACAGATCCAGTTGGAACACCCTGGTGTGAAAGCGTCCAAACTGAATGGCCTCGAAGGTGGCCACCATTCTGCCCAATAACTGGATGCATTGGTGAACCGTCACCTGAGGTTTTGCCAAAATCACCATCACCAGGGATTGTATGGCTTCCATCTTCTCCCGGGGGAGGAAAATCCTTTTCACCTCTGTGTCTAGAAACATTCCCAGAAAGAGGATACGCCGCGACGGCGTCAGAGAGGACTTGGGGATATTCAGGATCCACCCATGCTCGGTTAAAACCTGTCTGGTTCTTGCTATATCCTGTAGCAGGACCTGTTGCGACCTTGCTTTGATCAGCAAGTCGTCCAGGTAGGGGATAATGTTGACCCCCGACCTCCTGAGCAGTACCATCATCTCTGCCATCACCTTCGTGAACACACGCGGCGCTGAAGACAGGCCGAATGGCAGCGCTCTGAATTGAAAGTGCAGATCTTTCAGCGCAAACCTCAGGAAAGCCTGATGTGGACCCCAAATTGGTATGTGGAGGTAGGCGTCCTTCACATCCAGCGATGCTAAGAACTCTCCCTCCTCCAGGCTTGCTATTACTGCCCGGAGGGACTCCATCTTGAATTTGTAAACCCTTAAAAAAGGGTTTAGAGACTTTAAATTTAAAATGGGGCGTACCGAGCCGTCCGGCTTCGGCACGAGGAACAGATTGGAGTAGTAACCCCTTCCTTGTTCCTCCAATGGGACAGGTGTGATAACCTGTGACGTCAGTAGGCGTTGTATTGCCTGTTGCAGGTTCACTCGATCTGCCTGTAGGGCCGGTAGACCTGATTTGAAGAACCTGTGAGGGGGAGGTTTTTTCGAATTCCAACCTGTAGCCGTTGGTAATAAGATCTCTCACCCAGGAATCCAGGTGAGAGACTGACCATACTTGGCTGAAAGCTGACAGGCGACCCCCCACCTCGCAAGTGACTCCAGGGTCGGAACCCGAGTCATGCTGCCGGCTTAGAGGCGGAGGCATTAGCGGCACGATCCTGAGATCCTGTGCTGGCGGGTTTTCTGAACCTACCGCGGCCCCCTCTGGCGGCCGAGCTGGAGCCTCTCGCCCTCTGCCTGGGCCTGGAGGGCCGAAAGGACTGAGAAGCCTGAAAGGACTGGGACGTATGGCCCTGAAAGGGACGTTTAGCGTGAGTGGAAGCCGTCGGCAGAAAAGTCGACTTGCCGGCTGTAGCCTTGGATATAAGGTCGTCAAGTTCGCTACCAAATAACTTTTCTCCCTTAAAAGGCAAACTTTCCACACTACGTTTGGACTCTGGATCAGCTACCCACTGTCTTAACCAGAGGGCCCTGCGGCCTGAAACCGCCATTGCGGAAGAGCGAGCATTTATAGCTCCAAGCTCTTTTTGAGTGTCGCACAGGATCTTTGCAGTATCCTGGATATGGCGAAGTCTCTCTCCGACCTGCGCCATTGACATATCGGCCATCATGCCTTCCTGGATTTGAGAAGCCCATGTATAAATGGACTTTGCCATCCAACAACTGGCGAGGACAGGTCTCTGAGACGCCCCACTCGCTGTGTACATGGACTTGAGGGTAGTATCCAGTTTTTTGTCTGTACTATCCTTTAGTGTTGCTGCCCCTAGAACGGGGAGAACCACCTTCTTGGACAGTCTGGACACTGATGCATCCACAACCGGAGGCTCTTCCCACACCGCTCTAGTGGCGGGATCAAAGGGAAAGTTGGACTTAAACCTTTTAGACAGTTGGAAACGCTTTTCAGGTTGTTTCCAAGCCTCCTTAAACGTCTCATCAAGGTCAACTTGTTCAGGATAAACAATCTGCTGTTTCCTTTGGGACCCAAAAAACGGGTCACCTTCCTGCATGTCTGCTAAAGGAAGGTCTAACACTTCTCTTATAGCTGTAATAAGAGGTTCTGGGCCTCTAAGAGATGACTGTGAATCAGGGATCAGAGCCCCGTCGTCGACATTATCATCTGTGTCGTCACCCGCCTGCAGATCATCATCTGAATCAGGCAACATGGCGGTCGCAGCCCGCTTTCGTGACTGGCCCGTGGTGGTATTGATATTATCCACCCGTGCGGCTAGAACTGTTAAGTCCTGCTGCACCTGTTTGGTCTGCATTGTATTTGCAGCCAATTGCGTTGACACTGCCTGCAGCATGGTTTTAATGCCTGCCGCCCACTCAGGCTCCTGTGAGTCTGATTGGGGAGTACCACTGATCTGGGGTGAAACCCCTGTCCCACTCGCTTGAGTGGACATGCATTCCTCACAAGTAATCTGTGAGGTGGACTTAGGCACAAACTTGCTGCTGCAAATGAGACAGGTTAACTTCCTCACCATGTTGAAGGAATAAGTAACCTTTCTTCCACAAACACACCACAATCACAATGAAATAAAGGTATATAAAATCAATGTGCAGTGTATAGCAGCTATATATGTGTGAGCTCTATCACTGGAAGTGTGTAGCTTAACAAGCACGTGGGGGAGCGCTCAGATTACACTGAGGAGACCAGCACACCCTGTACAACCTTAACTCCTATTTAGGAGTTGGTAACACGCATAAACACAGAACAGTGTGATCAATAAAGCGATTCAGCGCTAAATACACTTGCTGTTTTCTGCAGATTTCCTCTGTCCAACACCTCACCGCTGAGGAGTGTTCTGGAGACAGTAATGGCGCCCAGGGAGAAGCAGGAAGAAGTGTATGCGCGCTCAGAGCTCTGGCCTCGCTCCGCTGAAGCCCCGCCCCCCTGTGATGGCGCAGGGGCTTCACTGATCTTTATACTGGCGCTGGCTGTCAGTTTTAATGGCGCCCTTACACTGAACAGCGTTTTATAGTGGGATCTGCCCTGGTAGTCCAGGGACTGTCACCCGCAGCCAGTCTGTGACAGGGGGTCTGCGCAGCCCCTGTGCAGGGTACCGCGTCTGCCGCCGCCGCCATCTTGCCGCACAATGAGCCGGGGTACCCCACTGTGGGGACCCCGGTTTCTACTCACCACAGACGTCTTCGGACTGTGTCAGGAGTGTGCGGCATGCTGGGGGTGAGTATCACTGCAGCGCAATGCCCGTGAGTACAAACACCCTCTCAGGACAGTGGTCCTGCAGCAGGGACAGCTCGGTACCTTAAGAGGCCTGCAGCTGAACCCTTCTCAACTGACTCCCTCGAAGCAGGGATACTGTGAAGTCCAACACAGTAACCCCAAAATAATAAAAGAAAATAAACTGAAGACAAACTCTCTGGAGCTCCAGCAGTGTGCATCCTCTCCTGAGGGCACATTTTTCTAAACTGGTTCCTGGGTGGGGAATCAGAGGGGAGGAGCCAGCACACCCAGCTTCAAAGTTATAGATGTGCCTGTCTCCTGCGGATACCCTCTAATACCCAATGTCTTAAGACCATTCCCAGTATCCCATCAAGGACGTTAGTGAAAAATGTGTATTTGTTTAGAGACCTGCCATTTATTTGAACCTGGTCATTTTTTTTCTCTAAAGTTCCTTTTTTAGGCAGACCTTTATATTGAAGGTCTAAAATAAAATGTTTGCTGTGTAAAAGAGAAACTACTTTTATGAATTTGAATTCTTAGGAAGTGAAATATGAAAGTGTGTTTTGCGGTATGACAGAACAATTTTCTTCTATTGTATGGTAATTGCCATATGTTTCAGAAATGTGAGACATAATTCATTAGACCTCTCTTGTGCTGTAACATGCTGCTTGAAATACAGTTATGATTATTAGTCTGCATTTCTATCACTTAAACAGCTAACGGTTCAATTCTTGTGACCGATATACAGTAAATAAAGCATTCTAGTATCCAGTTTACCATACAGAGAGCATTTTACTGAACTATTTACAATACAGAATATTTTAATTACAAGTATGCTGTACAAAAGGCATTTGAATAGTGATATGCAATATACTGCATAGCATTTTAGGAACCAGAATATAAAAGTAGAAAGTAGAAAGTTTTCTGATGACTAATATGCAATAAAGACTTCTACTGTATATCTATTATAATGTGCCTGGCATATATTTCTCCAGTGCCAAAACATTCTCTATACTGTATGTTAAATCTTCCAACCAGTGGAGTAAATCTTAAATGAGATGGGGTGCAATTGCAGCTTAATGACAAAAAAAGCAAAAGCATGAGTTTGGGTCTCAAAAATTCAATGGCTAAATATAGTATTAATTGCTCTATATTGTAAACTACTGAGGAGGAAAGGGATCTAGTAGCCACTATTTCAGGTGTCCTAAAAGCAGGTAAGCAATGTAAAAAAGCAATGGGGAAGGCAAGTCAGATGGTTGCAAAGGGAGAGTAATCAGCAACAGAAGATATAACTACAGATGGAGCCGGCCTCATTCTTGCAGGGGCGCGAGCTCGCGTGCCCCATGGCTACGGAGCTGTCTACGGGTTTTCGCCTCCTCCCCCGGTGCCCCTGAATGCCCCGCTGTCCTCCCTATCCCTGCCAGTCTCCCTGAAGTGGAGACGGGCAGGGACCCGCAGCGGCGCACCGTCCTGAAACTGGGACGTGCGTGTGTGTGAGACGAACGCGCGTGCGTGTGAGATGCATGTGCGTGTGAGACGCATGTGTATGAGACGCATGCGCATCCCAGTCAGATGGAGCGCTTCTGCGTCGGCGATCGCCAGCTAGGACATTCTAACGATCCCCGGCCAAGGAAGAGAGGCACTCCATCTGTAATAATGCGACTGTATAGGTCATTGGTATGACCTCATCTAGAGTACTGTGTCCAGTTCTGGAGGCCATGTCTCCAGAAGGATATAAATACTTTAGAGATGGTACAAAGAGGGCAACTGAAATGTTACATAGGCCCTGTCACAAACCGTGGGTCTCAGCCCCGTCTGAGACCACGTCCATTACCTTCCCGGTGGTCCGCGGTGAGAGTAAGGCCTCTGGTAGCTGTCAGCGCCTGGCGAGATGTCCCATGTTTGGCTGGTGTTGACCCGTGCAATCGACATGCCGGCACGCTGGAGCCCGCGCGTCATGGGCGCCGCCATGACACATGCGCTCAGCTGACCAGAGGGTCCAATCCCACGGTCCAGCCAGGGTGACCTCTGACCCACACACCTGCACACCTCTCAGGTGTACTCACTCTTTCCCTGAACTGATTGGTGCTGCTGACGCTAACCAATCAGTGCGCAGCAAGGGGGATATATTCCGGCTTCTAACTCACAGTCATCGCCTTGAATATGTGTTCATCTGACCTCAGTCCCTCCTGTGTTCAGCTGTTTCCAAAGGCTCCTGGTTATCCGGTCTCCCCGTGTACCTCTCGCAGTTTCCTGCATACTACCTGGTTCGTCATCTCCAGAAGACTCCTGCCATTCCACTCTGCAGTCGAGTATTACTCCTGTTACCATCTTTACCTGGCATACCATCTCCAGAAGCCTCCTGCAAAATAACCATCGTGCAGTTGAGTGATCTCATCGACCCTGCTGTCGACATCAGTGTTGACACTTTCACACTGTGCCCTCCAGAGACTATTCCTATTCCCAGTGTCTCCAATATCACTACCACTCTCCGCCTACGTCCAGAGGACCAGGGCAGAGGGCCGCGACCTGCCTGTCAGACGCAGCGAAGTCCATATCCCCTTGCGGGGGTCTCTGGTGAATACCGCTGGCAGGTTAGACTCCGCGCCTCTGTTTCTGGTTTCAGCCAACACTCTGGTACGCAAGGCAGTGCCTCTGTGCATGTCATTCATCAGGCCTCCGGCCTTCCGCTACACAGCGCCCTCCACTGGTCCACCACGGTCAGGGTCGGGAACACAGCAGACCCAGAACCTGACAGTATATTCAAGGCCGATGGACTCGGCCCAAGACCCAAGTGTGGGACCAGCGGTTCTTCAAAATGTTGCTGCCAGAATGGAGACCCAAGAAGCTACTCAGCAACAGGTGATTAAATTCTTACAAGAGGTATCCAGTCGGTTGGACACCCTGCAACAGTCCCTGTCGACTTCTGTGTCAACCACTACCGTAAGATCAGCAACACCAGCTTTATCATCCCGTCTCCACCTGCCAGCACCCACCAAATACGATGGTGACCCCAAGACCTGCAGAGGGTTTATCAACCAGTGCCAAATTCAGTTCGAATTGGTTCCTCATAACTTTCCTACGGCCAGAATTAAAATCGCATACATGGTGTCATTATTAACTGGCTCGGCCCTGAAGTGGGTATCACCCTTATGGGAAAAAGTAGATCCTCTGCTGACAGATTATGAACAATTCCTCCTGACCTTCCGCCGCATATTCGACTTGCCAGGTCGACCCGTGTCAGCAGCTACCGACATCCTCCAGGTTAAGCAAGGGTCCCGCCCCATGGGGCAGTATGTAATCCACTTTCAAACTCTCGCGTCTGAATTACAGTGGAACAATGAAGCCCTGACAGCTGCCTTCTGGTTAGGAGTTTCTGACCGGATCAAAGATGAGCTGGCATCTCGCGACCTTCCTACCCCCTTGGAAGATCTCATATCTCTATGTGTCAAGATTGATCTACGTCTTCGTGAGAGAGGACTAGAAAAACACAAGAAGTTAATTCCCAAAGTTTCTCCCAAGATTCGTTCTGAGTCTCCTACGCGTGAAGAACCAATGCAAGTGGGTAGATCACGACTGACTCCCGAAGAACGCACCCGTAGGCAGCGCAATCGCCTGTGCATATATTGTGCTGCTCCCAGCCATTTCATTAACAACTGTCCCGAGCGTTCGGGAAACGACCGGGCCTAACCTGCAAGGGAGGAGTCAGGTTGGGTCAAGTGGCAAAATCTCCTCCAGAATATGACTTTGTCTTACCCGTATCTTTGGATACCCCTACTGGTACCCATTCCAGTACCGCCCTGGCAGACTCCGGCTCGGCCGGGAACTTTATTTCTCAAGACCTGGTTACTAAACTGAAGATTCCAATGGAACCATTAGTTCCACACCTAGCTGTGACAGCAGTTGACGGCAGCAGAATCCCAGGCAGTGAGGTTCGCTTCTGTACCAGTCTCCTCACCCTCAGAGTCGGCATGCTGCACCAGGAACAGATCAAATTTCTCGTTATTCCCAAATCTTCTTATGAAATCGTCCTTGGTCTTCCCTGGTTTCGTCTTCATAACCCAAACATCAATTGGAAGACGCTACAGATCGAGCAATGGAGTTCTCATTGCCAACAGCAGTGTATCAAGTCAGTGGTGCCCACTCGTTCAGCCAATGTAAAAGTTCTTCCTGGTCTCCCTGAAGTCTATAGTGAATTCGCTGATGTGTTCTGCGAGCAGTCCGCTGATACTCTTCCTCCTCATCGTGATTGGGACTGTAAAATTGACCTTCTCTCAGAGAAATTCCCCCCTAAAGGTCGAACTTACCCATTGTCCGTTCCTGAGACACAAGCCATGTCGGCATACATACAAGAGAATCTTCAGAAAGGCTTCATCCGGCGCTCAAGTTCACCAGCAGGCGCGGGTTTCTTTTTTGTAAAGAAAAAAGATGGAGGCCTCCGCCCGTGCATCGATTACCGGGGTTTAAACAGTATCACAGTCAAGAACAGTTACCCGCTTCCTCTTATTACAGAACTTTTTGACCGAGTGCGTGGTGCTCAAGTCTTCACCAAATTGGATCTCCGTGGGGCATACAACTTAATAAGAATCCGTGAAGGTGACGAGTGGAAGACCGCATTTAACACCCGGGATGGTCATTACGAGTACCTGGTAATGCCTTTCGGTCTTTGTAATGCCCCAGCAGTATTCCAGCAATTTGTAAACCAGGTCTTTAGGGACATGCTCTACGTTTGCCTTGTGGTATACCTCGATGACATCCTCATTTTTTCAAAAGACTTATCCTCTCATCGAACTCAGGTCAAGGAAGTATTGTCTCGTCTTCGCAGAAACAAACTGTATGGCAAAATTTCCAAGTGTACTTTCGAAGTCCCTTCTGTGCCCTTCCTCGGATACATCATTTCTGGGTTCGACCTACGTATGGATCCAGAGAAATTAGAGGCTATTAATGGGTGGTCACAACCCACTTCCCTCAAAGCAGTCCAACGCTTTATAGGGTTTTCCAACTACTACAGGAAATTCATTCGAGGCTTCTCCACGCTGATTGCACCCATCACCGCACTCACAAAAAAAGGGGCTAATCCAGCCAACTGGCCCTCTGAAGCCATCGCAGCCTTCCAGTTTTTAAAACAAGCTTTTGTCACTGCTCCTATCCTGTCCCAGCCTGATGTCGACAAACCCTTTTTTCTTGAGGTAGATGCCTCTCACATAGGAGTCGGTGCTGTACTATCTCAAAAGAACAGTGATGAAAAACTCCACCCCTGTGGGTTCTTCTCTCGCAAGTTTCTTCCAGCAGAAAGAAATTACTCCATTGGAGACCAAGAATTACTGGCCATCAAATTAGCTCTCGAAGAATGGAGATATCTTTTAGAAGGTGCTAAGTTTCCTGTAACGATCTTCACAGATCATAAAAACCTCCTGTACCTCCAGTCTGCCCAGTGTATGAACCCCCGACAGGCTCGTTGGTCCTTGTTTTTCTCTCGTTTCTCTTTCAAGTTATTATACCGTCCAGGCACTCAGAATGTGAAAGCAGATGCCTTGTCACGTTCCATGCAAGAAGATTCCGACTTGCAGGAAAATCGGCCCATTCTGGACCCCATCGCCTTTGCTCCCACGCAGGTGTCGCCTGTGCCTCCTCCTGGTAAAATCTTCGTTCCCACTGAATTACGTCAGAAGCTTCTTTCTTGGGCTCACAAGTCATTATTCTCTGGGCATCCTGGCGCTCAAGGGACATTAAAAATTCTTCAGAGATCCTACTGGTGGCCGCAGATTGGCAAAGAAGTAAAAGAGTTCGTGGCATCATGTCCAGAATGTGCACAGCACAAAGTATCCCGACAAGCCCCAGCCGGCCAGCTCCATCCTCTGTCCGTTCCATCTCGTCCCTGGACTCACATCTCAATGGACTTTATCTGTGACTTACCCAAATCCCAAGAGTACAACACCATATGGGTAATAGTTGACAGGTTTTCCAAGATGGCCCGATTCATCCCATTACCCGGGCTACCGTCCGCTCCCACTCTGGCTCAGCTGTTTGTACAGCATATCTTCAGAAGTCATGGCTTGCCTAGCGAAATTGTGTCCGATCGGGGGGTACAATTTGTGGCACGGTTCTGGAGAGCCCTGTCTAACGCATTCCAAATCAAATTAAAGTTTTCTTCAGGCTATCATCCTCAGTCCAACGGTCAGACAGAAAGGGTGAACCAAGATCTGGAGACCTTCCTTCGTCTATATATATCATCCTCGCAAGATGACTGGTCGAGACTCCTCCCGTGGGCAGAATTTGCTCATAATTTCAGGTACCACACAACCACTGGTCATTCCCCTTTCTTTATAGTCTATGGACAAAACCCCCGTGCCCCCAATTTTGAAATGTTACCAGCGATAGAGGTACCTGCAGCCGCAGCAGCCATTAACCATTTCTCTCAAATCTGGCGAGAGGTTCATTCCAACATCACGAAAGCCTCAACAAGGTATAAATTCTTTGCAGATCGCAAGAGAAGAGCTGTTCCTGAGTTGCACCCAGGAGATAGAGTGTGGCTTTCCACACGGAATCTCAGACTGAGAGTTCCCTCTATGAAATTTGCTCCCAGATTCATCGGTCCCTATACGGTTCTACAAAGGATCAATCCTGTCGCATACAAACTGAAGTTGCCCAAATCTTTACGCATCCCCAACTCATTTCACATCTCTTTGTTACGTCCTCTCATCCTGAATCGCTTCCATGCTTCCTCACCCTCACTACCCAAAATTCAAACCAGCAGGGGAGTAGAATTCGAGATTAACAAAATTGTTGATTCTCGTCGGAGGTATGGGCATCTCCAATATCTCGTTGATTGGAGAGGATATGGTCCTGAGGAGAGGAGTTGGGCAGATGCAGATGATGTACATGCCCCCCGACTAATCAAAGCATTTCACGAAGAGAACCCGTCCAAGCCTAAAGGGTGTTCGGTGCCCACCCTAAAAGGGGGGGGTACTGTCACAAACCGTGGGTCTCAGCCCCGTCTGAGACCACGTCCATTACCTTCCCGGTGGTCCGCGGTGAGAGTAAGGCCTCTGGTAGCTGTCAGCGCCTGGCGAGATGTCCCATGTTTGGCTGGTGTTGACCCGTGCAATCGACATGCCGGCACGCTGGAGCCCGCGCGTCATGGGCGCCGCCATGACACATGCGCTCAGCTGACCAGAGGGTCCAATCCCACGGTCCAGCCAGGGTGACCTCTGACCCACACACCTGCACACCTCTCAGGTGTACTCACTCTTTCCCTGAACTGATTGGTGCTGCTGACGCTAACCAATCAGTGCGCAGCAAGGGGGATATATTCCGGCTTCTAACTCACAGTCATCGCCTTGAATATGTGTTCATCTGACCTCAGTCCCTCCTGTGTTCAGCTGTTTCCAAAGGCTCCTGGTTATCCGGTCTCCCCGTGTACCTCTCGCAGTTTCCTGCATACTACCTGGTTCGTCATCTCCAGAAGACTCCTGCCATTCCACTCTGCAGTCGAGTATTACTCCTGTTACCATCTTTACCTGGCATACCATCTCCAGAAGCCTCCTGCAAAATAACCATCGTGCAGTTGAGTGATCTCATCGACCCTGCTGTCGACATCAGTGTTGACACTTTCACACTGTGCCCTCCAGAGACTATTCCTATTCCCAGTGTCTCCAATATCACTACCACTCTCCGCCTACGTCCAGAGGACCAGGGCAGAGGGCCGCGACCTGCCTGTCAGACGCAGCGAAGTCCATATCCCCTTGCGGGGGTCTCTGGTGAATACCGCTGGCAGGTTAGACTCCGCGCCTCTGTTTCTGGTTTCAGCCAACACTCTGGTACGCAAGGCAGTGCCTCTGTGCATGTCATTCATCAGGCCTCCGGCCTTCCGCTACACAGCGCCCTCCACTGGTCCACCACGGTCAGGGTCGGGAACACAGCAGACCCAGAACCTGACAGGCCCTTGTGCACTGCCGGTGTGGCAGATGTAACATGTGCAGAGAGAGTTACAGTAGATTTGGGTAGGGTGTGTTGAAACTGAAATCTAAATTGGTACTTGTTTAGTTTCACGGCGGCAGCATGCCGCATGCTACTTCTGGGTCGACGTCCCCTCGCGCTCGCCACACTTTCTAAAATAAACTCCATGCCAACGTGGATAGTTTATAACCCCACTATCCACGTTGACTTTAGATAGTATAGCGAGACCGAAGCGTGGCGATGGCAGCGAGTCCCGCAAGGGGACACAGACCTGGAAGTAGCGCGGGGCCATGCTGCCGCCGTGAAACTAAACAAGCACCTCTAAATTGCAGTGTAAAAATAATGCAGCCAGTATGTACCCTGCACAGAAACGAAATAACTCACCCAAATGTAACTCTCTCTATACATGTTACATCAGCCCCACCTGCAGTGCACATGGTTTTGCCCATTTTGAGAACATATTTGTACTGTGATCAGATCTGAATAAGGGCCATAGCCTATAGAGTTTGAAGTAAAAAACATGGGTGGACTAGATGTGTTAAATGGTTCTTACCTGCTGTCAAATTCTATGTATCTAAGACACTGTACAGAAATTAATCACATGACACCACAGAATAGTGTATGCTATTAAAATTATACCACACAGTAGTGACCTTTATTCAAATTATACCACACCACACACTATTGCCCCATATACACATTATGCTACACAGTAGTATCCTTTATATATGTTACAACACAGTAGAGCCTCACAGAAGTGTCATGAGTGTTGCGATTTGGACATGCACAAAAGAGACTGCAAATGCGCAGTAGACTCTGGCACAATGCTAAATTGGAGCCTGAAACCAGGCACCTTCTATCTTAAAGCACCTCTGAAGCCACAAAAGGATAAAGTTCACAATGTTAGTTAATTATATATTGTACAGTTGTAATTATATGGCAAATTGCTCATTTACTGATCTTTCTGTTTGCGGCCTATTTCAGACATTTATTATTTTTTTAATTATTGTTTGCTACATCACTTTTTCAAAAGCTACATACAACATTATGTGCTGGTGTTAGCAGTTGTAAACATGTTATTTGTTTATTTGCTTTTAACATTACATCTCAAAAAACTTTTATTATGCAATAAGTTATTTTTAATATTTTTAAACAGTGAACAGTGTGCAAATTGTTGCAATCTAACATTAGGCAGCCGCCTAGGGTGCTGGGATGGGGTGAGGGGGGGGGGGGCAGGGGTTGGGTTTCCACCAAGTCTGCCTATCACAAAATTAAGTATGTCCACGAAGAAGACATCCTTGTTGTACTTAATGCAGGTGGTAGCTGCGGAATTTCGAAGGTTCCACCTCCACACTTTCACTTAAGGGGCTGTAATGTAGGTATCAGTGGCAGTATGGGGCTGAGGGGTTGGGTACAGTCTTTTTCTGTACTTTAAATGATATGTATAATGTTTGTACAGATGACCATGCAAATTATATGCACCACACACTGGGGAACCGTAATACAGGTTGAGTATCCCTTATCCAAAATGCTCGGGACCAGAAGAATTTTGGATAACGGTTTATTCCGTATTTCAGAATATTTTTATATTTCAATGATGTATCTTGAGGTACCTTGCACTTATGTTGTACAAACACATCAAACACATGAAATACACACAAATATATTTTATTTGTGCTTAAAACATGGTTTCCAAAAAGTACTATCTCAGATACTGATTTTTTTTTTTTTAATTGCGTAATTTTTATTGCTTTTCAAACAAAAAACAAACAAAAAAACCCACAAAAATCTAGTAAATCAAGAATTTGCACAAGTAGTAGGGCAACAGATCAATAGGTGCATACAGGACATATATACAAGCAATCATTTTCTTGCACATATTTCAGACCAGTTACATATCATGTCCACAGTAGTGCTGGTACAGATGTCTTCAGTAGTGCCTTTAGCAAAAATATTTGTTTTAATTTTCTGGAATGTATGGTTTTTGGAATAATTTGGATAAGGGATACTAAACTTGTAGTGTGCTTGTTTCACATGTTCCAGAACTGAAATATTGTATGCTGATGTGTTTGATCCTTTTGAACAGATGTAGGTAAGTAATTACTGGATAATTTTTAAAGGGAAATTGTCCTTAAGAAATGTTTTTTGTTTACTACTCTAAATTAATCAGATGTTAAACACTCTTTCAGAACTGCCAACAGAACACATTAAAGTACTCTAAGTGCTTTACATCTGACATTAATTTAAAGGGAAGGCAAGACATAATTTAACGTTTACTGGAATGGGTGATTTGTGCAGAATGCACAGTATTTTGTGACAATAATATACTTACAGTGAAGTAAGTGGCAGTCACCTTACCTGCCTCCCACTTGCTGTACTCACAGAGCCTGATGACTGTGCATTGCATAATTTGGCTAGATACTGTATTTTGATCAAAGCACAGATTATGTAACACAGAGCAACAGACTCCAATGTCAGAGATTTTATCAATGCCACCAGATTTATCAAGAGAGCAGAACCTACTGTAGATTTGAATATGCCATATGTATGTTCTATCACAGATCTAGTGATCTTACTGTCTGTGCATCATTATACTTGTAGGACTATAAGGAAGTGACAATGGAGTCTAAGGCCAGGAAAAACACCCATACCCTGAATCCAATGTGGCAAATAAATAAAGGCATTTTAAGTAGAGTTGCCAACCCTCCCGGAAAGGCCGGGAGGGTCCCGGAAATCGGGTCCTCCTCCCGGCCCACTCGGAATAAACCCCAATCTCGGCGGGTGTGGGTGTGTGTGGGGGGGTCCGTTGGTAAAATTATGCGATTGCGTCATTTTAACCCCACCCCCGCAGTGCAATGCCTGAAATACCGGCTAAAATGACGCGATCACTGTAGGCACACCCCCCACAGGAAAGCCAGTCTGTGGCTCCACCCCCAATATGCCTCTTTTTAACTCCCGTCGATGGCTCCGCCCCCCTGCATAACAGAGCTGGCTGCCCTCTCCCGGAAGGCAGCCAGCAAAAGTCGGCAGGTATGATTTTAAGGTTAACATTGACCTAATTTATATGTGTGTACTGAAGAAGTAAATAGATGAATGTGTCCTTACCAATCAGCTGTCTCCCTGTCATTTGCTTCTCAAACTGAGCACACATGGATGATTAACTGAGGATAAAAGAATTATGGCATGAGCCAGGATAGCCGACCACAACACTCCTAATTGTTAGATACAGTATGCATCACTATTCCTCTGCACATTGGTGGAATGCTGTGGTGCTGATTTAGGTACATGTAGGCCCACACCCTAGGTCCTTGATGGCTAACCTTGACACTCCAGCTGTTATTGAACTACATATCCCAGCATGCTCTGCTTCAGTTTTGCTATTTGGCAATGCTGAATCTGATGCAGAGCGTAGTTCATGTGTAGTTCAACAACAGATGGAGTGTCAAGGTTAGCCATCAAGGTCCTAGGTAGTCTAAGCTCAATGTGTGCACAGTCTATTGGGCATGCCTGTGATCCTATAAAAATCTAACCTGGCAATATGCCACTGCAAGCAGAAAGCACATATAGAAGTGGAAAAGGGTATTGAGTTTGGCTAGGACTTGCCTCGGAAGGTGGCTTGTGAGATGCCTACTACCCTCACTATAATTGACTGAAAGTTCCCAGTAGCAAAGAAGGCTCATAACTATCCCACAGGTTCTTTAAGTTTTTGCAGTTGAGGTGGGACATCTGTGATTCCTCATCAGACACTGCATTGAGGTTCAACTGCCTATAGAAGAACCTAGACATACGTAGGCTCTGTGGTACCCCTACCTGCTGAGTCCTCTGTTCTGTTTATTGCTCCTGGGCCCTTTTAGTCAGCTGATGCAGACCACATGAAGTAACGGCCGGTGTCAGAGGACTGAATAGCCTTCCTCAGCCATGCTTGTAAACAGGGAGTGCTTCAGTTGACTTGATGCCCTTTTATAAGCATCCTAAACAAGACTGCACTAATTAAAATGTTTTTTACAAGCAAACATTATTTTGAAAACAAGTTCATTGATTTTGTGCACTATGGTATGATATTTGGTGAGAATTTAATTGATTTTGCAAACGCAATTTATACTGTAGTAAATTCAATATTGGCATAGCTGTATGATAATGGTGTTCTGATAATGGGGGTTGTTTTGGTTCACTCCTTCTGACAAATTCCTTCTTAGATGGAAAATACCATGTGCATTGCAGGTGGGGTAGATGTTACTTGTTCAGAGAGAGTAAGATTTGGGTGGGGTTTTACTTCAATTCTCTCCACATTTTACATCTGCCCCCCTGCAGTGCACATGGTTTTGTCCATCTAAGAAGGAATTTGTCAGAAGGAGTGAACCAAAATAACCCCCACTTTTGGTTCGATTAAGAGTGGCCACAAACTGATATGCAAAGTCATGTTTAACATGCGACATCCATGCAAATTGGCATCAGTAAAGTCCAGCATCACTTCTTTATCACTAAATAGCACCAAAGTGCCCAAACACATGTCATAAGTATATGTCCCCCTAGAAGTGATGGAATCTTGCTACACTATAAGCAGGATTAGCAGCTGAATGTCTAGTTGCTGCACACGGGACAAGTGCAGAATGACTTGTAACTACAGTACACACAGAAGAAGTGGATGACTAGGAAAGCAGAAGATGTGGAAAATGCATTAATAGCTTATCTGTGAATGCAGCTCTTGTAGCTGCTAACAGGTATGGCTGTTGACTGTGAAGAGGAATGGGTAATATGTGCCTTATTCTGAAATAATGTTTAAACACTTGAAACAGAAGCAGCAAGACTTGCTGCAATGGAAGGCTAATTAGCAGCAAACTGGGACTGAAGAACATCTTTAACTAGATTATCACTTGTAGAACAAAAATAGGCAGACATGCTTATGCTGAAGAAGGACTTTAACACTGAAAACAAAAGCAGCAGGGCTTGCTGCAATGGGGGGTTATTTAGCAGCAAACTGGAAGAGCTGAACGACTGTGAATGATCAGCAACTAGGAATGTGCATTGGCCACTTTTGGCGTTTTTGGATTTTGGGTTCTGATTACCTTCAGGTTTTGGGTTCTACTGGGTTTTGCCAAAACACACCCTCAACGTTTTGATTTTTGGATTTTGGGTTATGATTTTTAAAAAACAAAAACATTAAAATCACAGAATTTAGTTTTTTTTTTTCTCCTACGCTATTATTATCCTCAATAGCATTCATCTCCACTCATTTCCAGTCTATTCTGAACATATCACACCTCACAATATTGTTTTTAGGCCAAAAGGTTGCACCAAAGTAGTTGGATAACTATGATAAGCAACACAAGTGGGCGGCACAAACACTAGACTAATACGGCACACTTAATAGCACCTCTGAACTGATATGGCACACTTAGCATCACCCCTGGACTAATACAGCACACTTGGCAGCACCCCATGAATTATACGGCAAACTTGGCTCACCCCAGGAATTATTTGACAGACTTGGTATCACCCTGGACTGATATGGCACACTTAGCATCACCCCTGGACTTATACGGCACACTTATCATTACCCCTGGACTTATACAGCACACTTGGCAGCACCCCATGAATTATACGTCAGAATTGGCTTACCCCAGGAATTATACGGCACAGATGGTGGCACTCCTGACCTGATACAGCACACATGACAGCACACATGGTATTATATGGCACAGATGGTGGAACCCCTGGACTGACACAGCACACATGAAATTATACAGCACAGATGGCGGCACCCCTGGACTGACACGGCACACATGGCGTCAGGCATGGAATTATATGGCAGACATATTCCTGCAGTAAAAATAAAAATTTGTATTCTTTTAATAAAAAAAAAAGAGCAGCACACCTGGAATTATACGGCAGACTCAGTGACGTAACTTGAAATTTTGCGCCCCCTGCCAAACAAAATACACCCCCATCCTACTTTTGGTAAAATAACACACTGAAACTTGTAAATTCTATTAAAAGAGGACCAGACGCCACCGCTTGCTCCACCCCCCCCCCCAAAAAAAACGAGAAAAACACACACACACACACACACACACACACACACAAAGAATGTACAGTACCTGCGCTGGAATTCAGCAGCAGGCACCATACCGCTCATACATATTAATCCCTGTATGCTGGGTGCTGACTCTTCTTAATGGGTTGATGCACAGCGGGCTCTCTCCAGTGGATGGTGGCCGCTCTCTATAGCCTGCAGTGCGGAAGGGGGAGTGACGTGCATGGTGAAAGGGGGACAGAGGGCACAGTGGAAGGGTGGCAGGCAGACTGCTGCAGCCCACACAGGACTCCAGGCTCCGGATCCGTTAGAGCGCCGTGACAAGAGGCAGAACGAGTTGTGGGCCCAGGTGCAAAAATCTGTTTGGGACCCTCCCAAACACACTTCAAATTTCAAAATCCTGGGTCAGACCTGGGATAGCCATCTGAAAGAGCCCCTTAGACACACTGCACCAGGATTACGCACACCTTAATGCCCATTACACATTATCCCACACACATAATGCCCATTACACATTATGCCACACATGTATTGTGACCCCAGTAATAACCCTTACACATTATTCCCCCAGTAGTGCCCATTACACTCATTAGTGCATTAGAGGAGGAAAGCGCTCACCACCATGACCCTGTGTGGTGTGTGCTCAGCTCCAATGCTGCTTAGCAGCTCATACCAATGCTGAAATATAGAGTGGCTTATGAGCCAATCAGTGCTCATGGCGTGGCAGGCAATCCCTTACTCTGGTTTGCGATCCGTGAGTTCTGGCGCCATATTCCAAATGTAGTTTTATCAGTATTCAACAGCCCTCTCCCTGCTGTTTTATTATTAAAAGTTGGGCATCCTTGCAGCCTACAATCACCCCCCCCCCCACTCTGTTATATGTTTTGTTATTTCTGTGAGCAACCACTGCTCCTCCCCCCTTAATTTACTTTACTTCACCTGTGGCTTAGAAATGCTGCTCCCACATCCCCGTATGCTCCTGGGCTGGCGTTACTCTGGAGGCTTCTCACTGCTGCTCAGATCTCTGCTGTCTGACTCCAAGCAGTGTCTTCAGATCAGGCCCCCATTCAGCAACTGGCATCCTCGTGATTTGCTCCCTGTTGCTACGGCGACTGCATAGCCGCCGCTCGCCCACCCGCATGGATGCAGACATCTGGTGCCGGGGCACATCCTGCCGAACATGCGCCCCCCCGTGTACAGCGGAAGCGGCAGCGGCGTGCACGGTGATAGGGTGGCAGGCAGCTGCCCAGCTCACAGAAGACTCCTGCCCCCAGCAACCACTGTGACGTGACCCTGCTTATGGCACAGGCTCCCCCCTGCCACCGCTAGGGCTGAAAATGAATGAAAATGAAAATATGTAAAACTCTCTTTCTTCAATTAAAATTGAAATTGTCAGAATTACACCACATGCAAGTTGGCATCAGATTTTAATACAGCATATTCTCATGTATTTTTCTGATACAAATGAAGGAATACTGATACATAATTTAAATCAATTAGATAGAAAATCTCTTTGCCAAAAATCTGGTAGATTCATTCATTGGTAGATACTTAAGATGATTTATAACAATCAGATTGATTATAAGGCAAAGTAATTGATATTATAATGAGAAAAAAGTGAAAGAGACTAATTACTATGCACTAGAAGAGTGTTTGTTGCACTCCATCACAAATATAATGTTTTTTTTTACTAAATTTAAACATTTAGCTTAAATATTTAGGTGAATATGTTTTTTTTTATATATATCAGTTGTTTGTGTATTTTATTGTGACCAGGCCAGTTTGTGTTGGTTGGCGTTTAAAAAAAAAAAAAAATCACTGTTTTATCCATAACCATGGTATGGTGCTGTGCTGGTCACTAATTTGGAGGGATGCTTTTTAAAATAATTTTATTTATCAAATTATTTATAAACACTTATCATTCCCTAACTTATGCATCCATCTATAAATACCACTATGTTGTCACATACACATCTGTGCAATTCAGCTTAATCATCTATATACAGTATATGTGTAGTGTCCGTGAGTCTCCAAAAGACTGCCATCTGCAGGTAGAGAGTAAAACTACAGTTCCTTTTGTTCCCCTCACACATACACTAACACAGAAGGTAGTAGACTTGCTTTTGAAGCTTTTGCTTAGAGTGGGCTTACTAGTTATTAACCCTTTCAGGTCCAACGTCTAGTCAGGCTCAGCAGTCCTAGCATTAGTAGCAGATACAATGATGAGCCACTTTAAAATAAGAACATTAACATCGTTCAACATTCAATGTAGACCAGGGGTTGCCAAACCTGTCCTCAAGATCTACCAATGGTGCATGTTTTCCAGGTAACCTGTGGATCTATAGTAGGAATGAATGCAGCAGGTTTGAAAATGTGACCGTTAGTATTGACTACTGCTGTGCACCAGCTAGGTGATCTGGAAAACATGGACCGTTGGTAGATCTCGAGGACCGGTTTGGCCACCCCTGATGCAGACCATTTTTTTTATTAAAAAAATACAATTAATTAAAAAATTTAAACAAGACTGTTTGAATTGCAAAAACAAATTCGGACTGCAAAGGGTTAATATGAACATATCAAAGATTTTGACAACGTTGCAGGCTGATCTTTTGGATCTGTGTTTGGAGCTGGTTCTTGCCTGGCTTTTATGGGCTGTGTTGGCTGCAGCCCGTAGAAGCCAGCTAGGGCTGCATGGTGAGGCAGAATGTGGCTTCCTACAGGAACCCAGCTCTCTGCCTATAACAGCCCGTAGTGGAAGTCCATGAAGGAGGGAACACCTCACAATGGACCTGCCTCTCATGTGGGTGACTGGCAGGTAGGACACTGACAGGTAGGCCACTGGCTTCATTAATGCTGCAGAAGTGGTGGTTTTTACTTGGTGTGTGTGTGTGTGTGTGGGTACAGTCCTGCTCATAGGTAAAATACACCACTGTTTAGAGCCAAAATTAAAAGATGGGGGTCTGCTCACATCTCTAGTCAAAAGTAAAGCACCCATGGCCCAATAGCTGGGGGTACACCCACAACACACCTGCTACCATCATCTGGATTTGCACCCTCAGCTGCTGGTGCTCATCTGCCTGCTCCCAAGCTCTCCCCCACTTTTTCATCTTCAGCCTGAGAAGTTTAGCAGTTTAGCAGTGTACAATTTTACTGGGTGTACAGAGCCGCCGGTGACTGTGTGAGGTGGAGTCCAGATTGACAGGCTCAGATGTTGCTTGCTGTTCCATGCAGCATGAGACTTCCCTGTATGCAGAGGCTGCTCCTGTCTCTCACTCCGGAGTCTGGATTCCAACTCATATAACCAATTCTAGTCTCTAACTATTAAATGACAAACTGCGTCCCGTATTAATTAATATGGGACATAGAGGGTGACATTCTATGAGATGAGATAAATGCGCATGTTTTTTTAGCGCACCACATCGCCGCTATTCGCCCTTTTTCAAATCGCATTTTTCAGTCATAATTCGCATATTTAATGTGATGCGCTTTGGAGGCTGAAAAGTGCGAAGAGGTGCGATTTGCGGCGAAGTGGTGCGATTTTAAGTCACAAAAAAGTGTGAGTTCTTCCGCCAGTCATGTTTTGGACCAACCGGAGTGCGATTTACAAAACTGTCTCCGCATGAGTAAGAACCCCCCAACCTATTGGCCCACCTCTGTCCCCTACATTATGCATCACACCCCCTATATAAAGGGGCATTGGCGCCATTTCACTCTTTGATAGGAAGTAAGGAGCATGGAGAGGAGCAGTGGCAGTGTGATTAGAGGAAGAGGTGTTGGTGGCAGAGTGAGGAGTGGCAGAGGGAGCAGTGGCAGAGTGAGGAGTGGCAGAGGGAGCAGTGGCAGAGGAAGCAGTGGCAGATTGAGCAGTGGCAGCAGCCAGCCAAGTGGGAGAGCCAGCAGTGTGGCAGGCAGCATGGCCACAGCAAGGCCAGCCCCAGACCAGGCCCTGGGCATCCAGCCCCAGCAGGAGGAGGTGGAGGATCCGCTGGCATTACCATCCTATAGCCAAGCCCTTGACCATACCCCACAGCAGGAGGGCCACATGTCAGAGGTGGAGGAAGATGGTGGTGAGGAGGAGGAAGACACTGGCATGGAAGAGGAGGGGTACATGGCTGGAGTAGAAAATGAGGAGGAGGAGGAGGAGGTGGAAGCTGGCCGCACCAAAAGTGGCCGGAAGGTCAGATTTTCATATGAGGAAAATGCAGCACTTGTCCGGGCTATCATGCCAGTGTTTGACCGTTTGCTTGGCAAATCTCACCACAAGACCACTGCACAGCGCAAAAGGGCTATGTGGAAGGACATCACCCAGGCGGTGAACGCTGTCAGTCAGCACAAGCGCCTGGTCTACAATGTAAAAAAGAGATTCAATGACATCAAAAGGCAGTTGAAAAGTAAAATGGCCATGGAGTTGGAGGAGGCCATCAAGACTGGAGGAGGAAGCCCCACCACTGTGTGCTACACTTCGTATGAGGTGAAGCTGAAGCGCATCTTACCCCCTGAGGTCCTGCCTGGCATGCACGTGGCGGATACCGATAGGCCGCAAACGCCATCCAGAGCTGGTAAGTGTGACCCCATGCAATCTTAAACATACATGCCAATGTTTTATAACTATAATGTTCACTTGTATTGTTATGCTAAGTAAAGTGCTGCTGTGGAACTACATAGCCCAGCAAGGTCATGCACAAGAAATTGCATGCTCCTACTTTCAAATTGGTCATAATGCTCATATTGATCAACACTGTAACATTTTTTCTAGCAGCCTAACATGTATGTGGCCAAAAACACAGAGGTGTACTGGTGGCTTAGCTGCCATGACTACATACCACAGATTATCCAATAGTTGTCATGTGGCCACTAATTTAATAATAATTTTACCAAATAATAGTGTGGAAAAAAAAAAAATTGTGGTGAAGAAATAATGCAGTCCTTATCCAAAGGAAGTATTGTCCATTATAGTCATTTCAATGCATGGGTTTTGTAAATGCTTATGCATTGTAAGGTCCATAATGGCTAATATGTAAAATACTATGATAGAGCTGTCACCTAGATACCCCTTTATATACACTAACCTGCTGCACAGAGTAATATGTAAGATACTATGATAGAGCTGTCACCTAGATACCCCTTTATATACACTAACCTGCTGCACAGAGTAATATGTAAGATACTATGATGGAGCCGACACATAGATACCCCTTTATATACACTAACCTGCTGCACAGAGTAATATGTAAAATACTATGATGGAGCCGTCACCTAGATACCCCTTTATATACACTAACCTGCTGCACAGAGTAATATGTAAGATACTATGATGGAGCCATTGTGGTGAAGAAATAATGCAGTCCTTATCCAAAGGAAGTATTGTCCATTATAGTCATTTGAATGCATGGTTTTTGTAAATGCTTATCCATTGTAAGGTCCATAATGGCTGCCCATCTTTCCTTGTACAGATTGTCCATCCTGAAGTGCTGCGGCATCCAAGAACAGAAGGCCCGTTGCTGCAGAATCTGCGGAAGCAGGTAAATGATCAAAAAACACGCCATTACACATACAGTACACACATCCATGTCACATCAACAATATCTCACACTACATTCTGCTCCTGCTGCTACATTGCAACGGAAATGAGTGTAATCTGACCTAGGCATGTGACATATTATTCATGTCAATGTTACATGCTGTATCGGGGTACATGCGTAAGTACATAACACCCCTAGGTATGTGCGTCCAGCATCTCCAGCCCTATGTAAAACAGTATAGACGACAGTGTGGCCTATATATGCATCAGTACTTACCTCTTCATCTGAATCCACAGGTGCTATACAACTAGGGACCAACCAAACAGATTCTTCAATAATGGTGTTAGACGAAATGGACATCATTCTTGAACCGGTCGAGACCTTTGCGGCAGAGGAAGAAATACAGACCTCATCACAGAGTGATCTTCCCCCAAGTGGGGTGTCTCCCAACCCACCCCCACCCACAAACACACCCCATACAGCAGCTTCTGCTTCGCAAGTAGCTAACTCCTTGGTCAATTTCAAGGACAAACAGATTGAATTCATGGCCTCCCAAAGGCTGCAAATAGGTAACATCCAGGGGTACATGCGTGACACCTTTCTTCAATTACGCAAAATTGCACGTAGTGTACGGGTAGGTGTAGGCACTCATGTGCGCATTGCTAACAGCATTGACACCCGTTTTGCAGATTTAACTTCTGCTGTAAGGGAGCAGAATAGCCATATTGGCAGCCTGGCACAAAGTATAGCTGCACTAAGCCAATCATGCACAGCGCAGACCAATTCCTTAATAGGTATGCAGGCCCAAATACAGCAGCTGGAAGCCAATGTGGGAGGTGGCGCAGCATCAACCCTCAGCAGTGTATCCAGCACCCCAATAAGTGGCTCCCCCACTTCCCCACCCCGGCGGAGTGTTAGGACCCGTGGTGGTCTTGGTGCAGGTTCTAGAAGTGGTGTAGGGGTGCCTGATGCTGGGAGAAGGTAGCTCATATATATGTTTGTTAATTTTGTCAAATCCCAAACATCTTGTAACATGCCCCCACAGTTGTTATGTTTCACCTGCAAAAATGCAGATTGCGTCTGAAAAAGTAGGCAGAAGTAAAAATGTCTAACCGCATACCATTGTGTTTGTGTATTTTTATAAAAACCAATTATTGTGTGAATTATAACATATTGTAATGGTATATGACAATGGGATTGCACTAAAGTAGTGTGGGGTAACTCCATGGCTGGAAAAGGTTGTGGATCTACATATTCCAGCAGGCTCTGACACTCATGGTTTGGACTGTAATGGTTGTAGTGTGTCAGGGCATGCTGGCACATGTAGTTCCACAACACCAGTGAGCCATGTTTGACTGCAAACTTCATTCATACATGTATCAAATGTACTTACAAGCTAGATACCAGCAAGGGATAGGTCAGCACCACCATCTGCATCCGTTGGGCACTGTGTATTAGGCTAAATGTGGGTGGAAACAGATGGTATTGGTCAATAATTTGTTTATGAGTACACTTACAGCACAGGTACATTTTGGAGTACAGGGCACATGTGCTTACCAGAAAAGTAACGGCTGATGATATATGTCCGCCACAACTTCTTTAAAGCAAGTAACACTTGAGTAAAATGCTTAGAGAAAGTGGCCTGTGATACCCCCAAGGCCCATGAGGTCACAGACTGAGTGGAGCCTGTGGCCAAATAGTAGAGGGCACACATTAATTTGTGCAGCCCAGACACTGCATAGTTGGCTCCCCCAAAAGGGTCCAAATCATCTCTCACCTGCTCATATAAGTCCAACAGGTTAATGCGGTTCAGCCTAAACATCCCCACAACCTGTTGATCCGAGAGGGAGTCCAGGTACAGCGGAGCACGATACATACGTGGGGTACGCAGTAGTCGGGGGGCTACCAGGATCTGGTGCACAGCTTCCTCCCTCCTGCGCAGCTCCTCCAAATGGGCCACATCACAGATAAGCAACTCCAAACCACTCTGCAAAATCTCCATGTCTCAAACCCTCACAGGTGTCCTTAATGATGTTGGGGTTTATGTAGGGGTGTTTGTGAGTGAAAATGAGGGCACCTGTGGTGAAATTAACCATGTGTGCACTTGACCAAAATGAGTTCTGGGCCAAATCGCCAAACAGAACCTGGTCTGAAATAAGTGCGATTATTAGACACCTAAAAAGTGCGATTTGCGAAAGCGCATTGCATTAAATAAGCGAGTTGTATACTTTTCTATACGAAAACATCTGGATGCGATAAAAATGCGAATTAATTTCGCACTTTTGGTCCGCATGCGTTAACGCACATAATTTGCGATTTCAGTCCCTTAGCGCACCCTATTAAATAGGCGAATTGACGGAAAAATGCGATGTCGCCATTTTGTTGACTAATTAACGCCAAAAAACGCAAATCTCATCCCATAGAATGTCACCCAGATTCTCTTAAAAAAGTGCTAATCTGAAATTAATATATATAAGAAATATATATATATATTAATATATATAATATATATTAATAATATAATATATACATATATATATAATAAATATAAGAAACTATAAATAAATAAATAAATGAATGAATAATACTTTTACAGATCTCTAATGGTGTGTAAAAACGGTGAGATTACCATATAGTCTATGCAGGCAAGACTTTCTGGCTGCGATACGGGAGCGCGCATCGGAATCGCAAGGGTTAAAACCCATACAATCTGCATGCGATCCAGATGAGATTTTGACTATATAGTCAAAATCTCATGCACATTGTACAAGTGTGTACACACCATTACTATTCGAGTTAAGATTTGAGTGCTATACAATCTTTGCTATCTCTGTACTTTTTACATACAATTCATACAATTTGCATTAGATTTGCACTATATAGTCATTGCTGCCCTGTCTACCTGGGTTTCGATTCGTGCTGTCACGGAGCGTGCATCGTGATCGCAAGGTAAAAAACCTGTGCGATCTGCTTACGATCTAAACACGATTTTGACTATACAGTCAAAATCTCATGCTGGATTGTACCGTGTGTACACAGCATAACAGAGATAGTTTTTTACTGTTGTGTTATAAAATACTATCCTGTGTGTTATTATACTTACAGCATTAGTTCTGGTAGATTTTACTCTTAGGCACTCCAGCTGTAATTATACCACTGGCCCTGCTTTACAATTCCATTATTTTGTTGGAGATGAAAACTAATACATTTTTAGTTGCTGGATGTTATACTCTTGTACAAAACCATGGGTCAGAATTAAGCTGCTGCCATGCACTATACTACAGTGTTGTAAAACAGAATGAATTTGAGGTGGCTGTAAAGACAGATAATATAAAAATGTAATATCATCTGTTTGTGACTATCCTGCAGAAACTTGGATTTCCTAATAGAGCTTAGGGTGATACTGGAATGCTAATGCCTCAGTTAAACTCTGTGGATGGTTTGGTGGAGTGGTGTACAGTACATGTTTACCAACTGAAAGACCAGGAGCATCTGTGTCCATGTTTAGTTTTCTGTTACGCTTCTTATTGCAATTCATTTAACTGCTCTGCGTTTCATGCTAGGTGACAGAAATGCAAACACAACACAAAACAGACCAGTAGCTCTGAAATAGCTGAACTGTGGTCTTAATTTAGATACAGCTGTTTCGGTTCTCTAGATAGATGTAATTTAAAATTGACCGTCAACCAGAAGACCCTCTAATATTGATAGGGCAGAGGATTGTCACACCTCGGACAATTTCATTCCTTGTCATTGGACTACACTGTAGCCACAAAGATACTTGGGCTACGTGATAACTTAAAATAGATAAAACACGTCATATTATTCTTCTAAGACTAAAATGGGTTATGCTATCGTTTCACAGCAAAACACATTCAATTAAGACGTTGCAACAGGCTTATGCATAGTTAAACAACCATCCAATTCATTTTAGGTCTATTTATACTTCTGCATTTTTACATTCACTGCGTAGAATAATGGATGTCTCTGCCTCATTTTGCTATACGCGGTATTATCATATTTTAAATTTGTTATCATTAAAGTTTCATGTTGTCAGATTTAGGATGTTTTTGGCAATTGTAGCTAACAGGTATACAGCTTAGTCTCTTTTATATGATCCTCCAATTTTAATGTCAAGTTAGAGAAAATCTACAGTTTTTCAGACGGAGTGAAGGTGCTGTATGCATTTTTAAAATGTAAATGTTTTCCTGACATATGTAATGAATTTATATAGAAACTAGTAAGCCCGCTCGAATCAAATGCTTCTAAAGCTAGTCTGCTACCTTGTGATTGCCTATGTGTTTGTGCATGTGTGAGAGAGAAAGAGATGTCGTTTCACTCGCTGCCAACAGATGGCAGTGTTTCGGAGAACACAATCGTACACTAGACATATATACAGATGGAGCCCCTCTCATTCATCCCCAGCCCCCGCCAGCAAGCGCTGGCTGAGAGGGACTCAATCAGACTGGGATGTACAAGCATCTCACATGCACCCATGTCCCAGTCACTCGGCGGCTGGGTGGCAGAAACCATGCCCGTCTCTGCTTCAGGAAGATGGGCAGGGTTCGGGGGGTGCAGGGAGGTAGTGGGACCGACGAACAGCGATGAGGAGGCAGCGGCCAGCAGCGGGGAGCTTCGTTGGAATGGGGCGCGCAAGCATCTCCTGCGCATGCCCCCTTACAACAGATGGCGGGGCCTGGCGGCTGGCGGGGGCTGGTGATTCTATCGCCAGCACTTGCAAAGCTGAGGCCGGCTCCATTTGTATATAGTTGATGTGCAGAATTTGTACCAATAGAAAAAAATCGACCCATTTATATTATATACCATCATGTGTTAAAGAAAATTGGAATAACATTTCTAGCATACTGTATAATAACGAGCAGAACTTATGTAACAATTGATTTTTTAACACTTAACTATTAAGAGTTTCTGAGACATATACTTTCCTGTGTGCTGAAGGACTGTCATTTAGACCTATTGCATTGATTCTGACTGATGTTTAAAAATAATGCAAAAGTGTTGCAGGTCTGATTGATTCAGTGGCTGCCTATGATAAATTTACCTGCCACTGCCAATAAATATCAATCCGCAATCACTTGTCTTGCATTTTATTTATTTATTTTGCTGTACTGACGTGATAAGAAGATTCATGGATTACAGGTGGGACTTTAAAACAGTAATTTATCTAAGATTTTATTAAACTGCTGTACACAAGCTGTGATATCAGGTATGGCCGTGGCCATTTACAGAACATCAATATGAAGCCGTACTAGAAAATGGACACAATGCTTAATTATGCTGTGGTTGGATGTTTGCTTCATCCTATGGGTCCTGTTCCAAGATAAATACATATTTTATGTAGTTGTTGCTAAGCATGAACTGCGTATCGTGATGCTAAAGAAAGACATGAGATAATGACCAAGTCTTCCCCTTTCATAAAGGATTTATGCAGTTATTCATTTAAAAGCAGAAGATGGGCTGCTTGCAGCAAGACTTTTTTTTCTCTAATTATGTTACGTGGAGCCGCAAGAAAGTGTTTTTTTATAGCAGCTCTGGGTAATAAAATCCATGTTAAAAGTAACCCTTGCATTTACAGTTGATATACTGTATATTGAACAGTAGGTGTTCCACGCAGCTTCAGCCCTTTGGAAATAAACTAGTTACAGTATATTACGCTACACACACTCAGCTAATAACAGGAAGGTTTAACTCTTTGAATGCCAACATATCTGTGGGAGATGTGCAAAATACTGGCTACACATGCCAGAATCACTCACATTTGTTATATAAATTCAAATAAAAAAATGTTGTGTATAAAAAACATTATATTTCCTATATAAGCTAAACATTACAGGTCATTATGATGAATAAAAATGTTTGCTTGGCAATTTTCGGACCAATTTTGACAAATTGACTTGGCATTCAAAGGGTTAATAAACTTCTTGATGGGTAGAAACAAGTTCTCAAAAAGGACTGTGATATTTGCAATAAGAAGCTACACATGGAGAATTTTATTGATATTCTTGCAGTTACAGTATACCAAAACCAGGTGATTGGCTAAGGTAAGAAATACTATATAGCATGTTAGACAGAAGCCAGAGCTGCAATTAATACAGGAGGAATACTGACTGGTTATGTGCAACCCATATCCAATAGTTCTCATGTTGTCAGCACTGATGAAGGGTGATGTACTGTACAGTACTAAGACTAATTGACATCTTTGATGGCGTGCTGATGCACAAGTAGTTCGGCAGCTACATGACCAGTCTTTGCCAAAAAACAATTACTGCGCTAACATAAGTACTTATGTGGCATAACACCTCCAACTGGCATCCACTTTGGATGACTTGGTCTTGGGATATAAACTGTAGATCCAAGATTCATTCCCACTGATGATCTCCCAGACATAATCTGAGTGACCGCCATCAAACCTGGCCAGCATGTTGCAGCTCCGAGTCACCTGAGCCTCCTTTTGCTGTTGAGTCAGCTGATGTCTTGCTGAGTCTTGCTCAGGCCAAGCTTTTCTGGAGTATGAAATGGATTGATTCCAGCGAAATGTCTGTGTCTTTCTCCAACTTGGCCAAAGTCATCCTGACATCCACATCAACTATGGCCTGCATGGCAGCACCACTGTCCTCAGTTATGGCGGTCACATGTCGGCCACAGCACTCTTTGTCTTACAGAGAATGTATCTCTCACGTCGAAATTCTGCAAACCACTTAAACACAGCAGTTCAAGACAGTGCATTCTCCCCAAAAGCAGCTCATTTTGGTCAAAAAGCTTTTTTAGTCGGAAAAGGTCACGGCTTTCCAGTGGCCTCTGTTGAGCTCCATAACAAATATGTGAAGGAAGTGAACATGCTGACTAAACATCCCAACATCTCATGTGTACCTTAAGCATGTCATAACATATGTGATCTTAACTTAACATAACTAAACCTGAAATAAAGACTCGGAGGCATAGGTTTGTCAGAAATTGTTAACTGATTTATTTGTAGCAACTTTTAAGCTAATTTGTTTATTTAAATTAATTAAATTAATTAATTATTGGTGGCCAAGAAAGAACGGCTACAAATGTAACTCCACCCCAATTCTGACGTAACTGGCCTAAATAAAAAAACAGGCGGTATCCAACTCTACCCAACCCATTGACTACCCACCCAGCCGGGTGGGGACGCTGTCCCCGACACGGGTGATACAACGAAAAGGCCTAAGCCAATGAGAGGTGAGTGCACCGCAAACAAGCCATAAAAACGCTCACAAAACACGTGGTGTGAGCTAATTGATTAAATCTGCCGTTCTTTCCCGCCAAAGCCGGGGATTTAACTGAAATACCCCCGCCCCGCCACCATCTAGACAACTAAATCCAGAACTCCTAGCAGACCCTCCAGAAACATAAGCAAACCCTCACCCGCTAGATGAACCCCATCCGGCCTGAATAGGTGCTGACAGCCAAATCTTATCCTAGCATGAGGGACAACAGCCCCCCCATTATCCAGCACCCAACGAGCAACGGCCTCATTAAGCTTTTTCCGAGCTTCGTCAATCGCCTTGGGGTCCCTAGCCCCCCTCCAAGTAAGCCTAGGAATCACATAGGACCAAACAATGGTGCAAGACGGCCAAGCTGATTTAATGGCAGCCAGATCGTCTAGGATCAGATGCCGCAGCTCTAATTGGGACATCTTCCCGAGGTCATTGCCACCTAGATGTATCGCCAAAATTTTTAGGCAACCAATAGCGACGGACATTCACCATCAGGAATGCTCGCAGGTCCCTCCAAGACATACCCCGGACACCTAACCACCTAACCACCCGGGAGCAGGCACAGGCTGGACCTTCGCCTGCAGAGACTGACCTAGCTGCCCAGTATAATAAGGAATGGCCAACTACCCAGACCCTTTGCCTATCGGATTCCCAGACCTGATGAAGATATAAAAAAGAGGGGATTAGTTTGGATTCTTGATGAGGCAATTTTACATATTAGGAGGATCTGCCAAAAGAAAAATATTTTTTTTTTTTATATATATACTTGAGGCATAATAATTAAGGTGCCATAAGACATGCTCCAATCACAATTGGAGCCATACCAGGACACAATGGGAAAGAGACAAACCAGGGAGGTAGGGGTATTGGAAGGTAAAGGAATGAAGGGTGTACTCGGCCGGAGGAAAACGACTGGACCTGCTGAGGGACTATAATTAACTATAACCAAATCAAAGGGCCAGATTCATTCCGTCAGGTCAGGCAAAAAGCGAAAAAACTCCGGACGCTGGCCTAATGGCAGAGTGTAGATAGCCCCTAAGTAGGATGGACATAGGGTAGGGGAACAAAATGAGCATTCAAGCACAGGCAGGCATAACATACGAGCACAGGAACCCTTCAGGGCAGGAGGTGAGGTCTAATATACTTCCTATAGCTCGCAGAGCGCCACCTGCCTAAAGGCTTGATGTCATTAACTGACCAGCCAGCAGCTGCGGCCGAGGTAGCAGCCCCAATCCGAAATGAATGAGTACCAAAATCCCTCGGGGAAAGGCCCAATAGTTCAAGGCAGCGCCTCAGCATCCAACGGAACTGGTATACCGTCAGTGGAGACCCATTATAATGCAACAGCCAGGAGCCATCCAAGGCTGGCCTGACCTCCGCATACAGGGATGCTAAGGCCACTGGGCAAATGGAGACCGGGACAACCGGCGCCATTGAGGCCAACCTGCCTCTAGCTGACTGGTCAGTTTTTGACCGTCTAATTCTGAACCACAACGCCCTTGCATCTAAACGAATATCTGACACTAAAAGCACTGCTTCGCGGGATTTACCAGGGGCAACTAGCTCGGAAATTCTAAAAGCTCCATGAAACGCCACGGAAAAGGCTAATCTAAACAATAGGGACTCGAAAGCAGAGTCTGCGCAATGACTTACTCCATCCAATAAAGACAGGAGCAGCGCCGCATCTATAGGCCTATGACAATCAGGGCTAACTGGGAACAAGCGCGACCAGCCCTTCATAGCTTTAACCACCAGGAAACACTTCGTAAAGTCGGGCAAACCTTTAAGTCTAGCAAAAAAGGCTATCCCAGCCAAGTAGCGTGCTGCCACTGCCCTGGATTTACCCGTGCAATACAATGACCACAAAAAAGACAGTAACAGACGCTGCCCATGCCTACCTGACTGAGCAGCCCCTCCCGCGAAAGCTTCCCATTCTGTCCAGGCCGCCCGATAGTTCTTAAGGGTAGCAGGGGCCAATGAGGATTCGGCTAACCCCTCCAATCTGACCCGATCACCCGCCAAACATAAGAGGGGCAGGGCACCCCAACATCATCAGCCTGAGGCGCAAGCTCCCGAAAACGTTGCCATTGAAAACGGGAGAGGGCATCGGCGACCTCATTTTCAACACCAGGGACGTGGCGAGCTCTAAATAGGATGTTATGCCGCAAGCACTGCAGTGAAAGCTGCGCCAACAGACGGAAGACTAACAGGGACCTGGCCTTCTGATGGTTAATAGCATGCACGGCACTAAAATTGTCACACCAGATCAGTAAACTCCTATTTGCCAAGCGCGAGCCCCAGATTTCCATAGAGACCATTATAGGAAAGAGTTCCAGCAACAACAAGTCCTTAGTGAGACCCCTTTCAAACCAGTCACCCGGCCACTTCTCAGCGCACCAGTGACCGGCCAGAAAACAGTCAAAACCCACCGAACCTGAAGCATCTGTGAACAGCTGTAGCTCACTGTTGGCCACCGCGGGAGCCAACCAGATGCGCACCCCATTGAACTCCTCCAAAAAGGAAGCCCATACAGCCAGGTCACGCCTAGTCTCGGCGGACAGGCGAATGAGGTGGTGCGGCCTGCTAACACCCACCGTGGCCCTCTCAAACTTCCTGCAAAACAACCTCCCCATGGGGATAACCTTGCAAGTGAAGTTCAGCTGGCCTAAAACTGATTGAGCCTGCCGCAGGGTGACCATATTCCTGGATCTACACAGCTCAACAGCCTCACGCAGCTTAACAACTTTATCGGCCGGCAAGCTGCAAAGACCCTCCACCGTATCAATCTGGATCCCCAGAAAAGACAAGCAGGTAACTGGGCCCTCAGTCTTGTCATCGGTAATAGGAACCCCGACTTGGTTGAAAAGGGACTGCAGGGATAATAGCAGGCGCGCACAGCGGTCGGAGTTGGCCGGACCAACACATAGGAAGTCGTCGAGGTAGTGAGCGAGCCCGCTCTCCCCCGAGGACTGCTCCACGCACCAATGCAAAAAGGTACTGAACCGCTCAAAAAATGCACAGGATACGGAACACCCCATCGGCAAGCACTTGTCGATGAAATATTCGTCACCTATGCGGAAGCCCATGTACCGGAAAGCATCGGGATGCAGCGGGAGCAAACGGAAAGCCGACTCCACATCAACCTTAGCCATGAGTGCCCCCCGTCCAAACGACCGCACCATCGCCAGAGCATCATCAAATGACTGGTAAATCACTGACCAACACTCGGCAGGAATGGCATCGTTGACAGAGAGTCCCGTGGGGTAAGAGAGATGTTGGATGAGCCGGAACCTCCCTGGGGCCTTCTTCGGCACCACCCCCACCGGCTATATGATCAAGTTCGCCAAAGGGGGCGTAGAAAACGGACCAACCATGCACCCAAGCTGTACCTCCTTCATCACCTTCTCCAACAACACGGAGGGCAGCGCTCTAACAGATTGCAAATTCCTGAACGCGCCCCCTCGCACCTCCCCCGCTACAGGAAGGCGGAAACCCACACTAAAACTGTCCCGCAGAAAAGCGGCCGCTTCCCTGTCGGGGTACGAGCGGAGGCATTCGGACATGGCCTCCACCCGTACCGGCGTAGCCGCCCTATCGAGAGCCTCCACACCCGGCAGGCTTGGGGGCAGTGCCAGTGCCCGCCCCTCTGGAGGGGCGGGACCCTCGAAAGCAGTTGGCAGCAGGGTGGTTCCCCGAGCAATTGATGCACAGGTGTTTGTACTTGCATCGTGAACCCAACTGACAGGTGGAATTATTGAAGGCAAAGCACTTGCCCTTCGCGGCCCCCGACGTGGAGGGAGGAGCAGCTGCCGCTGCCTCCATTGGGTCTAAATGCACGCGAGCCACCTCCATCCACACCTCAACGTCCTTACAGCCCAGGTCTAGGATGTGCAGGCAATCCTGCTTACGCCTGAACTGCTCGTCGTATGTGCGCCAAGCATATCCCCCGTACTTCCGCTGCATTTCATGTATAGTATGAATATAACGTATTACGTTAATGTGTTCATCCGGCCGATCCTCCAGATAACAGGCCGCGAAAACACAAAAACCGGCCAGCCAGTTGTCATAGGACCGATAGGAATCAGAGCCCATGCCGCCCTTATCCTTGGCTGCCTTAAAGGCCTTCTTGGTGTCCTCGGTCAGACTGAACACATCCACGTAATCGCCCTTCTCAATCTTTCGCCTACAAATCTCCCTCAGCCCTCTCAAAACTGCAGTATAGTCGCAGTGCACCACCCCGGGCTGATTCCGTCTCTTTCTCTCCCTCCGGGACAGTGAGGCTACCTTCCTACGCTTAATGGGGCAAAAGCGTTTTCCAGCCTCCCTCTTAGCATATTTGTCCGCCCTCTTGCGGGCCTTTGCAGCGCTACCCACATCAGACCCCCCAGCAGATGAGGAAGAGGAAGTGGAAGAGTGGCTATCCCGAGAGCCCCCAGAAGAGGAACTCCCCCTTTCAGACCCTGAACCGTACTCCAAAGAGTCCTCACCTGCTGACTCTGGCTAAGCGGCCCAAGTGTCATCGTCATCGTCCAGGTCATCTGGATCACCCGAGCCGGACCCATACTGCTCCTCCGCCGCCGACTCACCATCGCCATACTCTGGCGGTGGAGAAGCCGCGGCCCTGCGCCTCCCACTCTGAGGCCTTCTTCGCCCTGCAGCGGAATTCAGAGGTGTAGCAGACCTGCCTACAGCAGACCCCCTTTCTCTCCCTGCCCGCCGCGGCCGTGAGCAGCCAGGCCTGGGGGCCGCGAGGGCTCCAGAGGACCTGCGCCGGGAAGAACCGTGTCCCCCAGCTCTCGCAGGCCGGCCACCCGCCAGGGGTGCCAGGGCGCCTGCCATTGAGGACAAAGCCGCCGAGAGCGCGGATGGATCAAAGGCCGGAGCAGGGAACCTCACCCTGGAACCCGCCCCGGACCCCGAAGAGGATCCGGTGCGGACCCCGTGGCGCCGGGCCCCATGCCTCCCACCATCGTCCCTTGCCGCACCCAGGTAGCCCCAGCCCCCAATGGACTCAGCCGCCCGGACATAGGTGGGTACATAAGCAGACCTGCGGCTGGGAGAAACTCCCCCACTGCGCCGCCGTCCCCTATACGCTGCCTCCTGCGGGGACCCAGACCTACTGGCTGACTCTTCGCTAGCCTCCTGCTCGCATTGCGCATGCGTCCGCCTCCGCCCTGATGCTCTGACGGGGCCGGAGCTGACATGCTGTGGGGATGGGGACGGGGCCTGCACTGCTCTCCTGGCACCCGCCGCCACGGTCCTGGACCCCCTCGCACTTCTCCCAGACCTGCCGCCTCGAGCCGCGCCCGACGCGGCGCCCCTGGATGACGCACCCCTGCCACGCGTCACCCCCGCGCCTCTCCCAGCAGCTGGCCGTGCGGCAGATCGCCCCGCCGACACAGGCGGAGAACCTGCGCCAGCTCTTGCGGACCCCCGGGCACGGCGGCGTGGAGCAGCGGGTGAGTGCAGGCGGACAGGGGGAGACAGGCCAGGGAGCGCGTCAGACGCCTCCAGGCCATCATCTGCCGCGAAGCGTGCGGGGGACTGGCGCACCAGCCGACATACCTGGCACAAGTAGCGGGGTACAGGGTGCGCAGGGTGTAGAATCAAATCTTGCAGCAAGAGCTCAAAAACTGCGACTTCACACTCTGAATTCTGCAGGAAGAAGAGGAAGTCTCCTCCCCTTCCTGCAATTATCAATCAGCCATCACAGCCAGACCTATGTCCTTATTGGCTCTCCGAGTCACATGCATCCCAGTGTGACACGCAGATGTGGATGTTTAATTCACTCCATGTCAAGTGTTGGCATTACGTTACTCTTCTGTTTGCAGTTCTGCTTACATATACTGTATGGTTCTTTGCCTTCATATTTCTGAAGAACTTTGATCAGGGATTGCAGTTCACAACCAGACAGATTGTGTCTACTTATGTGTTATCACCAATAGACAAATTACTGTAAAAAAGGCCACCAAAGTTCTGATTGTGCTCCTCTTCCCTGCCTGGGGTGTGTCTCTCTGCCCTGTTGCTTTTAGCACAATCTTGTCTATGTTCCTGCAATTTCAGCTGATGCAGCAGCTGTGGGCACCACCTATATTGCCTCATTTAATTTTAAATCTGCTTCACAAGCCTTCTTGTACCAGTTCAGTAGGTCAAATGTCTCCTGTGCCTGCACTCTAGATCACATTCCCAGTTGTACCTGCAAGTGTTCTCTGTGGTTGTCTGCAGGTTGGAGGTCCTGGCCCTGTTCAAGTAAAGTAATAAAGAAATGGTTTTGTGTCAGCGCCTGCTGCTTTAATAATTCTTAACACGGTTCTCATTAGAAAATATATATAAATTTAATTATAACCAAAAAAAGTTTTTTTATGGATTAATACATACAATTACACATATAAAATACAATATAAAAATAAATAAAAAATGAATGAATAAAATGTTATATTGTGAATCAATTGGCCATAAATGACTTTTTGGATTTTTGTGGATAATTCACACAGTCCCGTACTGGGGATAAAACAATTGCTGATATTTTATATTACCATCCCTTGGTGTTTGTTGTGGTTGCCAAATCAGTTCGTTTGTGACGACAATTGGGGTTCAGTTTGCCTTATAATTTCAAAGGCTCAAGGGTCCTGGATCGACTGTCTTCCTTTCCTTTTCCTTGGGTAATTAGGGAAACTTGATAACCCAGATATACGAATGTCCAAGATGATTTTTTGGAAGGTGGACGTCTCAGGATGAAATAAGAACCAGGTCACTTAAACGATGGGGATGGAACCAGCAAATGTAGGGGTCGCTCAACGCGTTTCTCCGGAACCTCCGGCTTCCTCAGGAGCAAGTGTGTTTGTGGGACTATCTGTCCTGGGTTTATATACCCACAATGCTCATTAGCTGTTCAAGTAAAGGCCCCCATACATTAGGCCGACTTGTCCTTAGGACAAGTCGGACCCAATTCTCCTGTGAGCCACCTGGCAGCTCCCCGGGAGGCTCACATACAATTTGTCACTTGATAAGTAAAATTTTACATGTGATAAATCGCTTGCGATTTACCACATGTAACAGGGAGCTGCAGCGGGCGGTGAGGAGCAGGGGGCAGGCGGTGAGAGGTAGGGGGGCGCTGGAGATCCTCATCAGGGGGAGCAGTGGGGCGGGCGGCGGGTCCCTGAGCACTTAGCTGGCTGGGCTGGGGTGCAGGGAGCCGTGCAAGAAGCCACTGCCATCAGCGGGAGCAGGGGGGGGGGGGCAGCGCAGAGTACCAGGGAGCCGGGCAGTCTGGTTCAAACAGAGATCTTTCAGTCAACAGGGTAGGTCAACCTCTGACGTGTTTCACTGCTCTCATTATCAGAAAAACGTGTCAGGTGGTGAATTGTGTGTATATATATATATATATATATATATATATATATATAGTAGATCAAAGGATACCGCACCCGCCGGGCTTCTTAGCTGCAATAATTTCACGCTACAACTGCCGTGTTCAGCAATGTTTCGGGACTTTTTTATCTGTCCCGTCCTCAGGCTGTATAATACAGCCTGAGGACGGGACAAATAAAAAGTCCCGAAACGTGGCTGAACACGGCAGTTGTAGCGTGAAATTATTGCTAAGCGGCCCAAGTGTCATCGTCATCGTCCAGGTCATCTGGATCACCCGAGCCGGACCCATACTGCTCCTCCGCCGCCGACTCACCATCGCCATACTCTGGCGGTGGAGAAGCCGCGGCCCTGCGCCTCCCACTCTGAGGCCTTCTTCGCCCTGCAGCGGAATTCAGAGGTGTAGCAGACCTGCCTACAGCAGACCCCCTTTCTCTCCCTGCCCGCCGCGGCCGTGAGCAGCCAGGCCTGGGGGCCGCGAGGGCTCCAGAGGACCTGCGCCGGGAAGAACCGTGTCCCCCAGCTCTCGCAGGCCGGCCACCCGCCAGGGGTGCCAGGGCGCCTGCCATTGAGGACAAAGCCGCCGAGAGCGCGGATGGATCAAAGGCCGGAGCAGGGAACCTCACCCTGGAACCCGCCCCGGACCCCGAAGAGGATCCGGTGCGGACCCCGTGGCGCCGGGCCCCATGCCTCCCACCATCGTCCCTTGCCGCACCCAGGTAGCCCCAGCCCCCAATGGACTCAGCCGCCCGGGCATAGGTGGGTACATAAGCAGACCTGCGGCTGGGAGAAACTCCCCCACTGCGCCGCCGTCCCCTATACGCTGCCTCCTGCGGGGACCCAGACCTACTGGCTGACTCTCCGCTAGCCTCCTGCTCGCATTGCGCATGCGTCCGCCTCCGCCCTGATGCTCTGACGGGGCCGGAGCTGACATGCTGTGGGGATGGGGACGGGGCCTGCACTGCTCTCCTGGCACCCGCCGCCACGGTCCTGGACCCCCTCGCACTTCTCCCAGACCTGCCGCCTCGAGCCGCGCCCGACGCGGCGCCCCTGGATGACGCACCCCTGCCACGCGTCACCCCCGCGCCTCTCCCAGCAGCTGGCCGTGCGGCAGATCGCCCCGCCGACACAGGCGGAGAACCTGCGCCAGCTCTTGCGGACCCCCGGGCACGGCGGCGTGGAGCAGCGGGTGAGTGCAGGCGGACAGGGGGAGACAGGCCAGGGAGCGCGTCAGACGCCTCCAGGCCATCATCTGCCGCGAAGCGTGCGGGGGACTGGGGCACCAGCCGACATACCTGGCACAAGTAGCGGGGTACAGGGTGCGCAGGGTGTAGAATCAAATCTTGCAGCAAGAGCTCAAAAACTGCGACTTCACACTCTGAATTCTGCAGGAAGAAGAGGAAGTCTCCTCCCCTTCCTGCAATTATCAATCAGCCATCACAGCCAGACCTATGTCCTTATTGGCTCTCCGAGTCACATGCATCCCAGTGTGACACGCAGATGTGGATGTTTAATTCACTCCATGTCAAGTGTTGGCATTACGTTACTCTTCTGTTTGCAGTTCTGCTTACATATACTGTATGGTTCTTTGCCTTCATATTTCTGAAGAACTTTGATCAGGGATTGCAGTTCACAACCAGACAGATTGTGTCTACTTATGTGTTATCACCAATAGACAAATTACTGTAAAAAAGGCCACCAAAGTTCTGATTGTGCTCCTCTTCCCTGCCTGGGGTGTGTCTCTCTGCCCTGTTGCTTTTAGCACAATCTTGTCTATGTTCCTGCAATTTCAGCTGATGCAGCAGCTGTGGGCACCACCTATATTGCCTCATTTAATTTTAAATCTGCTTCACAAGCCTTCTTGTACCAGTTCAGTAGGTCAAATGTCTCCTGTGCCTGCACTCTAGATCACATTCCCAGTTGTACCTGCAAGTGTTCTCTGTGGTTGTCTGCAGGTTGGAGGTCCTGGCCCTGTTCAAGTAAAGTAATAAAGAAATGGTTTTGTGTCAGCGCCTGCTGCTTTAATAATTCTTAACACGGTTCTCATTAGAAAATATATATAAATTTAATTATAACCAAAAAAAGTTTTTTTATGGATTAATACATACAATTACACATATAAAATACAATATAAAAATAAATAAAAAATGAATGAATAAAATGTTATATTGTGAATCAATTGGCCATAAATGACTTTTTGGATTTTTGTGGATAATTCACACAGTCCCGTACTGGGGATAAAACAATTGCTGATATTTTATATTACCATCCCTTGGTGTTTGTTGTGGTTGCCAAATCAGTTCGTTTGTGACGACAATTGGGGTTCAGTTTGCCTTATAATTTCAAAGGCTCAAGGGTCCTGGATCGACTGTCTTCCTTTCCTTTTCCTTGGGTAATTAGGGAAACTTGATAACCCAGATATACGAATGTCCAAGATGATTTTTTGGAAGGTGGACGTCTCAGGATGAAATAAGAACCAGGTCACTTAAACGATGGGGATGGAACCAGCAAATGTAGGGGTCGCTCAACGCGTTTCTCCGGAACCTCCGGCTTCCTCAGGAGCAAGTGTGTTTGTGGGACTATCTGTCCTGGGTTTATATACCCACAATGCTCATTAGCTGTTCAAGTAAAGGCCCCCATACATTAGGCCGACTTGTCCTTAGGACAAGTCGGACCCAATTCTCCTGTGAGCCACCTGGCAGCTCCCCGGGAGGCTCACATACAATTTGTCACTTGATAAGTAAAATTTTACATGTGATAAATCGCTTGCGATTTACCACATGTAACAGGGAGCTGCAGCGGGCGGTGAGGAGCAGGGGGCAGGCGGTGAGAGGTAGGGGGGCGCTGGAGATCCTCATCAGGGGGAGCAGTGGGGCGGGCGGCGGGTCCCTGAGCACTTAGCTAGCTGGGCTGGGGTGCAGGGAGCCGTGCAAGAAGCCACTGCCATCAGCGGGAGCAGGGGGGGGGGGGGCAGCGCAGAGTACCAGGGAGCCGGGCAGTCTGGTTCAAACAGAGATCTTTCAGTCAACAGGGTAGGTCAACCTCTGACGTGTTTCACTGCTCTCATTATCAGAAAAACGTGTCAGGTGGTGAATTGTGTGTATATATATATATATATATATATATATATATATATATATAGTAGATCAAAGGATACCGCACCCGCCGGGCTTCTTAGCTGCAATAATTTCACGCTACAACTGCCGTGTTCAGCAATGTTTCGGGACTTTTTTATTTGTCCCGTCCTCAGGCTGTATAATACAGCCTGAGGACGGGACAAATAAAAAGTCCCGAAACGTGGCTGAACACGGCAGTTGTAGCGTGAAATTATTGCAGCTAAGAAGCCCGGCGGGTGCGGTATCCTTTGATCTACTGCATCTATACCTTATACCGGCTCCGCGGCAGCTGACACCAGAGAGCGGGTGCAGGGACATCGTTTGATATATATATATATATAATATAGGAATTTACCTGTGCGCGGCACTCCAACCTGGTGCTGTATTTACAAGCAGTAAGAACTCCGGTGCCCTCTGTGCGTTACACCTGCCGGCTGCAGGTGCCTGTATCTAGCTGTGTGTGGGCGGCTGCACTCGGTCAAATAAGAAATAAAAGTCAGGAGACCTTGTAGTGGAAACCAACGTTTCAAACCTCAGCGGGTTTTTTATCAAGGTGTGTCTTTTGCACACACCGTGATAAAAAACCCGCTGAGGTTTGAAACGTTGGTTTCCACTACAAGGTCTCCCGACTTTTATTTCTTATTGGACCGAGTGCCGCCGCCCACACACACAGCATATATATCAATATCATCAGTTATGGTACACAAGCAAACAGACATGACTTATATACCTTTAAAGAGAAGAACGTTTTCACCAACCCTTCACATGGTGAAAGCTTTCTTCTGTGTAAAGGTATATAAACCATGTCTGTTTGCTTGTGCTTTATTCCTGATGACAGTTTTCAATAAAACCGAAATGTAGAAGTTCAGCATTTGCTTCTTGTCTTCTTAAGACCGAGAGTGCCGGCTGTCTCCTCCCACATTGTTGTGTACAGTTTGGGAAGGCACCTGGCAGGATTCTGTATGCTATACCAAGAATGCTGAGTGTTTCTTCTATATATATTGTTTTAATTTACCAGGGATAATTGTTGATGCAATAATCAAATGTCAGAAGTAATGCAATGCAAATAATAACAGTATTTATACAAACTACAGTACATAAAAATCTCAAATCTTGTTGCAAACACAGGGATCTACTACCTGAAACAAAAATATGCATTGTGAAAAAGTCTGTATCTAAGTGCTTGTGGCAAGGTTGAATTTTTAACACAGACAGAATTCCTTAGTGGATCTAGAAGAAGTAAATTATCAATATTTATGCATACAAGGTAGTGCTCATCTGCAATTGCTCCCAGCCATGACAATAAACACTTTCAGCAGGTGTCCCAGAAGTCTCTGGACTGCCTATTATTATTTTTATGTGGCTACATGCTATTACCATATTGTTTAAGGCCAGAGAGCTATTTCATCCAGATGCACAGACTTTGCAATCGCAGGAGTTCTGTTAAAAGAATTGTAAAAATTATGAATATTGTATGAAATGTTGAAATATTTGTCAGAACAAAAACAGTGTGCTAAATGGTGGTTAAACAACAGAGGCTATTATATGGTATATATTTAAACCTTTTTAAACAAATATTCAATACAAAACATTAAAAATAAGGTACTTGTTTCCTAGAACGGCCACACCGATGTTGATCGGGTCGGTCGCATCGCATCGATCGCATCGCATGCGACCAAATCGCATGCGATGCGACCGACGCCATGGTCCCGATTTTTACATTGATTGAAATGTGAATAGGGTCCCTGGGACCCTATTTTACATTGGATTCAATGTAAAAGTCTCCCCAGACCCCAATTTTAACCCCCTCAACGGCACCCCACGATTGACGCCAACCCGAAGCGTGGCGAGCGTAGCGAGCCCGCGAGGGGCGGCGGTACGCATCCTCCGACCTTTTCATACCCCTACTATCCACGTCGGCGTGGAGTTGAGAATATAAAGTGTGGCAAGCGCAGCGTATAACTTCACAGGTACGCTCGCCATGCTTTGGGTTGGCGTCAATCGTGGGGTGACGGTTCACAATGGGGGGGGCATATACAATGAGAAATGGCCCATTTCCCATTTTTATCCCGATTACAATGTTAAAAATATTTTAACATTGAACCCTATGGCAAAATCGGGTGCATCGCGTCGGTCGCGACGCGTGCCATGTTAATGCACCCGACCGACGCGATGGACCCGATTTAGCCTTTGCCGGCAAAAAGGACCTGATTTCAAAGGAAATCGGGTCCATCGGGGGTAATCGTGTACCTTAAGTTAAGGTACACGATTATCCCCGATTGTGGCCGTTCTAGGAAACAAGTGCCAAAAATAATGTAGCAATAATGATCATCCAGATATTGCTGTTTGCTAGGTGACAAAAAGCATTACAACAGATCATGCTCTGGCTGAGATAGGTACTGTAGAGTATGTCTGGTGGAACCGCTGATGGCTGTTTAGGCGCTGTACAGCTTTGCAGGTATGTGTTCCTTGAGCAGAGGTGTAGCTAGGGTGGCGCCGGTGGAGATTGTGCTCCGGGCGCCAATGGTTGCAGGGCGCCCCCCTGCTGTGGCTAGCCATAGGCGGGATGTACTAACTACTGCCGCCGCGGAAAGTGTCCTTCTCCGCGATCATGGCTTTTTCTTTGCATACCTTACCGCCTCCCCAATGCCCGCACTGACCGTCTGCAGGTCCTCTATAGTCATGGCAGCATCTCTGCTACCGCCTCCTCTCCACAGTGGCCCAGTCTGCTGCCGGCATGTAGCATGTGGGCCGCATGCACAGACATCCCGAACTCCAGGCTGAGTGTACCTGGCCAATAAAGCTGATTCTGATTACAACAAAATAAAGTAGTGCTGATTGTGGTTATAGGTTTCTGTATAAACATTTCACCATATTATCCCAGTAAATGATTGCCTCGCACAAATATCACTACAGTAAATGCATTAAAAATTTAAGCTATGTTGAGAATTAAATATTAAGATGCACTACACAAAAAATTTGCAAGGTGACCACAGCATTCCAAGAAAAAACAAGTTCTTCTAAGAACTTCTTTCATGTATTAGTGTATTTGGTGTATCATTGATCTCTACTCATGGTGTCGACACACAGGGCGATGAAACTACACAAGAACCGAGAAGAGAGAGAGTGTGAGGTCAGGGGGACAAAGAATGCAGTAGATTACAGTAGATTACTAGGTTTTGTAACAGTTCTTCCACCTAGCAATATGGTACCGTCTTCTGATAAAAAATTCTGATAGAATGTAGAGAAGAGGAAAAAGAGGCTCATAGTCACAGACTGTTCAGGCTATCCCCAGCAGCCATCCTTTTATGCAGGAGGGACTCAGTGAGGAGACACTTGCTTATCTATATGTACAGATAAAGAATTTTGATTCTTGTTTCCTAGCACGGCGCCCAGATTTGATACGTATGCTAACGTAATAAAATCGCATTGCATTGCATCGCATCACGCATAGTACTAGCATGCGATACGATGCAATGCATTTTGATATTCCCGCTCCCTGTGAATCCGGCCCCCTGACAGATCCTGACAGAAATCACTCTGAGGTGATTTTGTGTAGAGAGAGAGGAAGCATAAGTGAGAGCTGGGGATTTTTGGAGTGTTACGACTGATTTATCGCTGTTATTATCGAGATGGCTGGATCGATTACTATGTTTTCGCTGCCGCAGACGGAGGAGGAGGCTGTGGCGTTTTTCCAAGCCCATGGTATTCTTCCTGTGGCGATGAATTGTGAAAATGGGCACGCCATACGACTTTCTTTGAAGGAGTCAATGTGGCGCTGCCATGTCCGAATGTGTCGGCTGAATGTGAGCCTGTGACAATGCTGCGGTTGGGCACACTAGCTCACCTCGATTGAGTACTGCAGCCAGCAGCTGGACATCTCAAAGAAAACCACTGTCCTCTATAACTGGTGGATGCGTGAGGCATGCACTCTGGATATAATGGCGCAGCCCCAGCGGCGGATAGGAGGACCGGGCCTAAGAGTGGAAGTGGATGAGACCCTCTTCGTGAAGAGGAAGAACAACGCTGGCCGCATTATTCCACAGCAGTGGGTATTTGGAGGGATATGCTGGGAGACAGGCCAGTGTTTTTTGAAAATGGTGCTCAGACGGGAGGCCACTATGTTGATGGACTGCATCCAGGAGAATGTAGAGGCAGGCATGACAATCTATACAGACTGTTGAAGGGCGTATTCTACCACCCAACTTGAACTGGCTTGATATCAGCACTTCACAGTAAACCACCGGTTCAATTTAATTGATCCGGCAACAGGGGTCCACACCCAAAATGTGGAACAACTTTGGGGTGCGTGTGAAGAAATAAGCGCCAAAGAGGTACTGCATGTCATGAGTCCTATCTCACAGAGTTTATGTGGCGCAAAACTTTGGGGGCTGAGGACCCTTTCATGCGTATGATTGAGGCCCTGAAGCTCCTACCAAAGGACTAATAATCATGGACTAATTTATTATTCTTGTTATTTCTCTTCTTGTTTTTTAATCATTTTTGTTACTGATTTTAAACGTGTTATATTTTAATTGTTATTAATTATTTATGCTCATTAATAAAATTATTTTAGTAAATTAGTTAATAGTTAACACATGTCGTCATTACTGTGTCAGCTGTATGAATTTGCATGTGTGAATGTGATCCTAAAGCACCAGCACCCCGAAGCATGGCGAGCGCAGCGGGACGCGTCCTCCGAACTTTTCATACCCTCACTATCCACGTTAGCGTGGAGTTGATTTTAGTGTGGCGAGCGACCGAGCGTGGTGTGGCGAGCGGACGTGGATTACTTTACATGTATTCCACGTCCCCTCGCGGGGCTCGCCACGCTTCAGGCTCGCCACACTATATAAAATAAACTCCACGCTGACGTGGATAGTGGGGGTATGAAAAGGTTGGGAGGATGTGTTCCACCACGCTTCAGGGTGGCGTGGATACAGAAGGTGACACGAAACAATTGCAAAACAATAGTAAGCACCCATCACATGTAATACTATGCACAAATCACATCTAATTGCATCACATGGCATAGTAAGCACCCATCACATCTCATGGCATGGGTGCTTGTACAATGAAATATCGCATTGCATCTCATTTGGTGCCATGTGATCCTATGCGATAGTGAATCGCACGCATCGCACAGCACTATACACGGTACGCAATGCGATTTTCCTACGCAGAATAGCCCACTAAGCTATTTGCTTAGTGGGCACCGTGCTAGAAAACAAGTACCAGAATTTCTCATGCAGGGTGCGAATAATCACACACATGGTTAGTTTCTTGTACAGATGGAGCTAGCCTCCCTCTTGCTAGCGAATCGCAGTGGGGACCCGGGGGAAGCGCCGTTGGAAGGAGATGCGCGCGCATCTCGTGCGCGCGCCTCCCCTTTCACAGAACAGATTGCGGCTGGCGGGGGATGGCGGCTGTCGATTCTTTCGCCATCCCCTGCAAGGCTGAGCCCTGCTCCATCTGTACATCACCCACGTACATCAGCATACCCAGGCAAGCCAGACATAGGAGTAAATCAGACAATGGCAATTATAGCAGGAATCCCAGTCCGAGCACCACTAGAGAAAATGAACACTAACAAACCAACCAACCAACCAACCACCATATAAAAATAGATTTTAAATAAAGTGCTCAGCCTGAAAACGTCTTCTGAATTAATATACTAAAGCAGTGATTTTCAACCTTTTTCAACTTGTGGCACACTATCAGTCCCTGACAAGGAAAATGACTTGGGCCCCCACAGGAAAAAACACAAACCCGTTGGCCTTCATATGAAAAAAACACACTGGTCACCACAGGTAACAAAAATATACATTGGACCTCACATGAAAATAAGAGGCCATTGAATAACAGCTGAACTGGTGCTGGTGGCTGTAAACTGGTTTGGGCATCTCTAGCTCTGTAGACATACTTGAGAACAGCTCAAGGCACACTTATGTGCCATGGCACAGTGGTTGAAAAAATGCTGTCCTACAGAGCCACAGACTAATGGTGCCTCAGAGATTGTAGCATTGTAGCTCTATTGCTGGCTCCCCACTCCCATAAAGTAATTCCCTTCATGGACTCGAGCCACAGCATGAAGAAGTCTGAAGGATTCTGCTGTGTCATCATCATCTGAGACATTATACATAACTCTGGGACAGTGACAGCAAAATAAGGAGGACCAGTCTTCCTGATCCTATCTTTGGAGGCACCTTATCTAGTGTGGGCAGTATGGCCTACACTAAATACATTTAAAATATATTGCTAAGGTAATGCAAGAAGAATGTGTACAAAATTAAAATAGCAAGTTACTACAAATAAACATGGTTAGGCATTCATTCTGTTTAGAAACAACTCAAGTGTTTCAAGGCAGAGAGAGAGTAGGTTTCAGGAAATTGGGCAACCAGCACTGTGGAGGTTTCTCCCCTGGTGCTGCCAACAAGGCAGCAGCCTTGCTTCACTGTAATTTTTGAAGGCACAAACATCCACAAGACCTGGAGTAATTTTGGATGAATGAAAAGGACAGCTCTGATGTCTTCAACATCCTCAGCTTCTCGGAGGAATAACAGATACTTAGGGGGATATTCAATCTCCGGCGAGCACCTCCCATCGGGGAGATGCCCGCCGGGCCCTATTCAATGCTGTCTTCCCCGACAGCATTGAGCAGGGTATCTCGGCAGAACGAGCCCGACATCACTAGCTGTCGGGCTAGTTCTGCCGAGAACAGCCGGGAAGTGACGAGCTGCCGGCTGCAGCTCGCCTCTTCCTGGCCGCAATTTGCGGCCACGCCCCCTTTTCGCTCCCCGGCAGGCGGGACAGTACTTGTTTCCTAGCACGGCCACAAAGATATACATCTGGTCCATCTTTATCATCGCGTCGTATCGTGCGCATTTTGGTATGGTAACGATGGTCCCGACACTTGTGATACTGGCGATGACATTTTTTCCGTCTCCATTTTAATCGGCATCTCGTTAATCGCGTCGGGTACCTGTACATAGCTGCACGCGATGGAACCGATGTGCCCGATGGTTGTAATGTATCCAGTTTAGAATTGTAGAATTTTTAGAATGTGCAGTTCGTTAGGAACAGTGGTACGGGCAACGTAGGGGTGCAAAGTGTGGGTGTCATATTATTGATATGGGGGTATTTCATTGTAAGCACCCATCTCACATCATGAAATGGGTTCTTGAACAATGAAACAACAGTATAATTTTTAGAATGTGTCGTTCATTAAGATAAGTGGTTTGTGTAAAGTGTGAGTGCAAAGTGTGGGTGTCAAACAACGTTATAGGGGTATCTCATTGTAAGCACCCATGTCACATCATGAAATGGGTGCTTGTTCAATGAAGAAAACGCGTTGATCGCATCAGGGGCATTGAATACAGTTAAACAGTGCACCCGATGGGACCGATGGCTTGTAATGCCACCGATTTCGTTCAATACTTCAATCATCGCGTCGGTCGCGTCGCGGTAATTGAAGCATGGTACACAATGCCTGCGATTGATGAATTCAAGAGCATCGCGTCCGTCGGTGTTAATCGCGGCCCTTATAGTGCACTAAATAAGGTCCGCGACCGATCCCGATTGTGGCCGTGCTAGGAAACAAGTACCGGCGGGACATTGAATCCCGCCTGCATGTTCTCGGTCGAGCTGACTGAGAACGGGACTGGGTCATGGCGGTCGAGCAAGCTCGACTGCCGTGACCCTGACATTGAATACCCCCCTAAGGATTGTTCTTACCATAAATTACAAGAAAAAACTCAAAGGAGTGTAATATTTTCCATTTACTTATTCAACAAGAAAGTATTTATTGGCAGTACTGCACTATGGGCCTAATTTTGATCCTGACGCACAAAGGGTAAAATACTACCATTTTATATGTGCTGGATTTCTACTGCACATGCATCAATGGAGGCATTATGGTTGGTCGAGAGATTGCAGCTATTTGGGGTATGGAGGGGAAGGTGATTGTTCCATTTCCCAAACTGGAGGCTTGTCTCCTCCAACAGTGCACATTTTCCAGGTCACCCGGCAGGTGCACTCATTATTAAGGCACATTTAAAAAGATCCACAGGTGGAGCTAATTATAGCACTTGTGATTCTGTGTGGAGACTTGCAAAACAGGCACTGTTGGGGGTACTTGAGGACCAGGGTTGGGAACCACTGATCTAACTGATGGCGTCACAGGTGATTTAATGCTGTGTCCTAAGAAGCAGCATGGATAACTAATGCACGCACGAAATGACTCCCACTGCATTACCATATCAGATCCAAGGAAGCAGACATGATGCCTACTCCAACCTCATCTGAATCAGGCCCTATATTTAAATATATGTATAATATATATACAGAGTACTACCGCACTCGCCATTCCCAGGTTGGGATGCAGTGGCCTGTGACCACCTGCTCTAATAAATACAAATACAAGGGCTCAACACTCACCATAATAAACTAACTCCTCTTAATATACAAATAATCAAATAAATAAATAATGGGGTTTTAGTTCATGAATTGATCAATGCATTTAAGCTTGCAGCCCATCGCCAAGGGACCCCCTTTCACTGCAAGTCCTACACTAACAACTGGTTTTCTTAGGAACCTGGCAACTGTTTACACATCATATTTAAAATGAAAATGTGTTTTTTTCTTGGGTTAAAGCTCAACTGCCAAGTACCTTATGGCTTTTAAAGGTGAGACAATCCCAAACACAGTACCTTAATTAGTATTAAAGAGGCAGCTGTCATGGGTTTCAGATAAATTAGCTTATTTGGGGTGCATGAGAAAGCTATGATCACAGTAACAGAGCTTAATTAAAATATATATATATTTTTTTTAAACTGATTAGAAAAAAAACAGATACAGTATGCATTTAGTTTTATGAGAGCTAATATATTTGCTTAGCATGCAATACACATTTTTCTAATCAGTTTGTTGAGCATACAATCAGCATTATCACAGGGATTTGCAATATAAAAAATGGTTTACATAAAAAACATGCGTGAGTAACTCTTCTGCTGCTTGCATAAAGCTATACATATTCTGATCCTTTTGATCAATATCCGAGAAGCAAAACTGTGGGGCCAGGAGCCTGTGCTGAACTTCTTCACACAAGACCCAGTCACACACTTATTAAAACCTTGGTGCTCTATATGCTGTCATTATTTCTACATTCAGAATGTCCACATGGATAAAATGTTGTCATAGCCATATTATTGATATTGTAAAACATCAACAGTCCATTGTAGAGCTAGCTTAAAGTTAGGATAAGGTTAGCGTTAGGGTAGAGCTGAGCGGAAGGTTAGAGTGAGGGTAAAGTTAGGCTGTGGGTTAGAGTACTAGAGGAATAGGCTGTGGGTTAGAGTACTGAGGGATAGGCTGTGGGATAGAGTAATGGAGGAATAGGCTGTGGGTTAGAGTAATGGAGGGGTAGTCTGTGGGTTAGAGTACTGGAGGGATAGGCTGTGGGTTAGAGTAATGGAGGGATAGGCTGTGGGTTAGAGTACTGAGGGATAGGCTGTGGGATAGAGTAATTGAGGGATAGGCTGTGGGTTAGAGTAATGGAGGGATAGTCTGTGGGTTCGAGTACTGGAGGGATAGGCTGTGGGTTAGAGTAATGGAGGGATAGGCTGTGGGTTAGAGCACTGGAGGGATAGGCTGTGGGTTAGAGTAATGGAGGGATACGCTGTGGGTTAGAGTAATGGAGGGATAGGCTGTGGGTTAGGGTAGGGTTAGGCTTCGGAATAAGGCCTGCAACACTCTATGTCTAAATGGTGACATTCACAAAGTTGTAAATGTGTCAATGTGGACATTGTGAATATTGACATTTTACATACAGGTATTAACATAAAATAAGTTCAATGAGGACCATACTGGCATCTGCTTTCTGTATATGGACACTGTAGGAAGGGCTGCCTGTGTGTTCTGTCAGTATATACATTGGTGAGTAAGCCAGTGATAGATGGGCCCGTCCTATATAATCTAACTGGTAATTGTACATTACAGATTACTGTGACAGGATATAGAAAGCCTTTGCCGTCTTAGATATAATAAACATATTACATTGACAGTGAGTTAGAATTAGAGTGCAAAATATGTACCAGCTCTACTGTAGTTGATATAAAGAAAGCAAATGATCTGTTAGCTGAAGCTGTGTTGTACAGTATGTCATTCAGTTCATTCTATATAGCAATGCAGGAAAAGCTTTGTATGTATTGTATAGATTATTATAGTTTATCCTCAAACTTCCAAGTTAAATGGGTTTGAATCTATTTTCAATGTAGAAACTGGACTATGAACAAGCACATAGATGCAGAGGCAGAACTCTGGGAGGCAATGGAGTCATCTGCCGCCGGGCTCCTGCTACCAAGGGGGCACCTCTCCTCCCCTGTGAGTTTGAATTAGCTAATTGAAAGCCGTTGATATGGCTTCTGTGGCTGACTTCTCCTAGAAGGACCATAGATGTCACACTCTTTATTCTAAACATAATATCCATAACATACATACACGCATACATATATTTATATAAGATGGTGTGTGTGTGTGTGTGTGTTGGGGGGGGCACCAATATTTATCTTGCCTCCGGGCAACTGGGACGAACTTACGCCACTGCATAGATGTGACTGCAGTTATGATTCAGGCAACCCTTCTTAAAAGAAAATGAACAATATACACTGATTTCATTATGATTTTCTGATCATTAATGAACTCAATGACGTCCAATACAAAATATGTGCGCCTCATGAATGTTTCCTGTTATTCTGAACTTCATTTGTAACATCACATTATTTTCTAATGCACATTTGTAGGCCATGATTTTTGTGGTATGAGAAGCCTATGACTTTTTTCCCCTTGTGGGGTTGCCCACACCAAGTTACAGCCTTGGGTATATACTGTATAAAGGGAAGATCACAAAGTTTGTGCACTAATAATCTGTATTTAATTTAAATATCAGGTTCTCAAGCCCATTTTTATGTTGATATTAATTTTTATGAGCTTAGAATGTAATAAAAAGGAAGGAGAATCAGTGCCTACGCTCTGGGGCTGATTCTGGTTGACTCTGTAAAATGTGAGGATTGCAGATTACCTAGTGCCAGAGAGCCCACCCCACTGCCCCGGTGAATACCTGCCCTCTCTGCTGCCAAGTCCCGTCGCTACCATGCGAGGCGATGTGTAATGAAGACACATTCACTCGCATGGCGCTGCTGCCGGAGAAATCATTCAAATGATTTCTCCTGGCTTTGCAATTAATAGTCAGTGGAAACTTTTATTTGTGGCTGCTGGGACAAAGACAGGCTGCGTGGCTGATGTCATGTGATGTCAGCTGTCAGCCCCCAGGACACATTGTCCCACTCATATTCCCATGGGGACACACCTGAAATGATGGGCATTCCGCTGGGTGACACCCGACTCTGCCGCCATCCGCCCCCCCAACCCACCCTGAACGCTGTGAATGGCTCCCAGCAAGTTGCTGAATCCATTTGCAAAGGGTACCTGCACATGCGCATAAAAGACTATGCGTATGCGCAGTCCCCCAGCCAAATTTGACCCATTCCGAGGGGATTAGAATCACCCCCTTTGTCTGTTATTGTTTTAACAAATTTTATGCATCTACACCAACTATATGTACAGATCAAATTCTCTAACATCACAAGATAGAAAAAGTTGTGTTGCAAATTGCAAAAAGATGATGATAATAATAATAATAATAATAATAATAATACAGAACAAAAGTATACAAGGTTTATTCTAGAAAAAAACACTCTAAAACTTGCGTAAACTATTGTTGGACTGGCCCACAGGAGTACAGGGGGAAACTGATGGCGACCTCCTCACCCCTTTTTTTAGGGATCAGTTTCCAGACTCTGCACTTGAATGATACATTTTACAGTACATATGTTACATTATACTGCACAGGACTATGGTGTATTTTGTACAGTGCCTTGGCATGATTAATCTGGTACATTAGCCTGCACTTGCAGTATTTATTATACTTACTATACTTAGGGCCTTATTCTGGTTGGAGCGGCCGGGCCGTACGCGTACGTCCCGGGGTTTTTCATGATCTGCGCATGCGTAAATTCGCCAATGCGCAGGCGCGACCACTCCACAACGCTTACGGACGGGTCTTTACGTGCGAAAAAACCTGTACGCGAGCGTACGGGCATTGGGGGCGGCATAGGGGCGTGATGAGGGGAGCGGCCGAAATAATGAGGGAAAATGGGCGTAAATATGGGCGTACACGGGGGTGTGCACCAAAAATGAGCGGTGCTACTACCGCACGATCGACTAAAGCACCGTTCATTTCGGACACCAGACAAGCGCCCGCCAACCGCCAGCTCAGACCACCCCTACAGATACCGCATGCCAGCGTACGCCTGAGTTTGCTAATTAACGCTGATTACTACTCAAACACATACACCTGAATGTAATAAGCAATGCTGCAGTCTATTAAGTCCAAACCATTATTTCACTGCCTGCAAGCCACACACAGCACGCAAACACATTGGAAGCTTATCTTTCTATACTTCTCCACATTTAAAGGTTTGTTTAATTTAAGGTAAGAATCTTTTTAAGACCTGCTTATATACGCTAAGGTAGCTATTTGCTAAACAGTTAGACACATTCACATTCATCTACGTGCTTTCATAGACTTTACACAGTAGCACACTCAATCTACACAAGTCGACATGTGTCAACGTGTTCACTCTAATACTAACATAGGTTTTGTATTTAGGATACAATAACATAAACCACATCTAACACCTACAAAGGATGTTTCAGCAATGTTTTAAGCCCATGACCACTATTTTGCACACAATCTTTGTATAGTACCCAAAATAATGACCTGTACCACTATCTCATCTGCTATGATTTGGATTTGACTACACTCTGGATGTAAGATGCCACCAATCACATTATTGCACTCTCATCTCTCTAACAAAGGATTCCTACATCTGCTTATGACACTGTAAAATCATATATATTTAAAAAGTTATGCATGTTTGTTCACAACCTATTTTATCATGTTTGGCCCATTCACACATCTTTTTTTAGGGAGGACACATATGCATTCCTACACAAATTTACCTTTTCACCCTTGTTTGTCTGCCTCACCCACTCCATGAGGAAAGCATTGTTCTGGACCTGCTTTTACCTACTACTGTAGGAGCTACCTCACCTGCACACAAACTGCTTTCTCACCTATTAAGTTGCTCTGCACATGTGCTGACACAAACTAATTAGCAGGGAAAAGTTGGATAGGAACATGGGAATGGCCATGGAGAGGGTTACACATGGGAAACTTCGACCACACTTCAACAAATGTTCAAAAATACCCTGGTCAGTAAGTACACATAAATCTAGTATTTTTTTCACACAAGAAATGACACATACCACAATGTTGATTTAATTTTTAAAATAAATTTATTTGCTGTTCAGCATCACAGCTTATTTCACACTTTAATGTGAGAAATCAAATAAACAAATCAAATAGACACACAAATAATAAAACAGCCAGAACAAGAGGTTGCATATCTCCAAACATGTGTTACCCTGCAAATGCAATGGTGAAAGAAATGGGGACACCAGAATACGTACTGCAACAACCAGGGTGAATACTAAGCAAGATACACACCACCACAAATTTATCCTGCATTTGTAGAGGTCAAAATACGAACTTTCATGCCCATGGCACGCAAATGGATAGATGGCCAACTCAGGAAGCGGATGTCCAGTGCAATTTAAACATTTGGGGTCCAACCACAGAGGAAGTGAACCAGGTCTCATTATTTGGGCCCTTTTTTCCCCCTTTTAGATGGGGCCTTGGGGACAGGGGCCTTTGGCTCAGCTGCCTTGCGGCGTCTTCCCCTAGTAGACACAGGAGGGTCAGCAGAGGTGGAAGGTTGGGGAGCAGCTTGGGGTGGGGCAGCAGATGGGGGATTGTCCCTTAGGGACCTGGCGGTGGACAGCTGCTCCGCAAGAAGTTCATTCTGGCGGCTGAGGTGTTGGCCAATGCTTACTATGCCAGCCGCCAGAGTGTCGTTAATGCGGTTCAAGGCCTCACACTGCAGCCTGTTTGTGGCCTTCCACTCCGCCAGAAATTCCGCCACCTGCTGCTGACGGATCGCAGCATCCACCCCTTGCTGCTCGATCCTCTCCAGTGTCACCAACAGGCTCTCATCCCATGTCTCCTGTGGCTGGGGCTGGGGGCGACGTCTTGGTGGAGGCTGGACCACTTGCTCCACCTGTGGCTCTGCAGAGGAAGATGCTGCCGGTACATCCTGGGTTTCTGCTTCTTCTAGGATAAGAATTGAAAACAATGTCACCATCACATACGCAATAAAAAATATCTTTCTAAATACAATGCATTACTGTGACTTATTAACAAAAGCAGCAGCAAAGACCTCCGCCGGGAGCTCACTGTCCATATTGGAGATCCCCCTGACCTCCCCCACATCAATCACGTCCAAGGAGTCCTGCTCCAGGGGGGTATACTCCAAATGGTCGGGCATAGGACCTCTCCCGGTGGACATGCTGTGGTTGTACCGGTCAGTCATCTTCCTCTTCATTGCCGTTTTGAAGTCAGTCCACCTACAAGTTTAAAAATACAAATATCACCATGAGATATGTGCACCACTGTGCTACGTGTAGGGTTACCACCTAGTCCCTTAAATTCCGGACACATGTTAATTACACAGGTTCTGTGGCAGTTTAAAATTAGGTGAAGTGGAGTCTTGAAGTCAGCCAGCCAGCCACAGAACCTGTGTAATTAATATGTGTCCGGAATTAAAGGGACTATGTGGTACCCCTAGCTACGTGACATTTCCTAGTGTGGGTGATCTTATGTTTTTTTGCCATATGTGTCCCACACACACATTCATGTCTCAATTAGGAGGCATTTCAGTGTCTCATCTCATTCATTAGGCCACTAAATGCACATACATACATCACTATGCAGAAATGACATCATCCATGGCCAAATTATGCACCTCCACCTGGTGTGAAACTACACATTCCACCATAGCTTGACAATGTGGTTATTATGGAGTAATTTAACTATGGAATGGCATACTGGGATGTGTAGTTTCTCACCAGCTACATGTGCACAGTTTGGTCATTCTTGTTTCAGTAGCATCATATGGAACATGTTACAACAACTCTTTCAAAAACACACTTTCTCTTGTCCCATCACATACTTCACATGAGCAGAACTGTGCCCATAACCTCACATCACACCAATGGTGCATGTTTCATATATCAATGTGGGTTATTAGACATGGTTGTGTTCACATGTGACATTGAAGTGTAGCACTATCTACAAACACACCTTTCTATTAGTCTCAAAACATACATGTAACATATGTACACACATATGACATCAGGGGGACAAAGACCAGGGCAATTTTTCAGCAGTCTCCAGCAGGAACTGAGGCCCTTATTCTAGTTCACTCTTTCTGCCCAAATATTTCTTTGATGGACAAAACCATGTGCACTGCAGGTGAGGCAGGTGTAAAACCCCACCCAAATCTGATTATCTCTGCACAAGTAACACCTGCCTCACCTGCAGTGCACATGGTTTTGTCCATCTAATAAATATTTGGCCAGAAAGAGTGAACTAGAATAAGGGCCTCAGTTCCTGCTGGAGACTGCTGAAAAATAGCCCTGACAAACACACTAACCTTTTCTTCACCGCGTCCCAATTTCTGACCACTGGTGCCACCTGGTTCACTTCCTCTGTGATCTTCTCCCAAAGGTTTCTCCTTGCCCTGGTTGGCAATTCAATCCATTCGCGTGCCCTGGGCACTAGAATTCGCATTTCGGCCTCTACAAATGCAGGGTTTCTCTTTCTGGTGGTGGTATCCTGCTCAGTCCTCACCCTAGATGTTGCAGCTCGTTTTCTGGTGGCCCCAGTTCTCTCACCATGCACCTGCTGGGTCACACCTGTTTGGAGAGATGCAACCTCTTGTTCTGGCTGGTTGCTTGGCCCTTGTGGAGCTGGTGGAGGTTGAACAGGGCCTGTTACTGAGGGGCCCGCTTGGTCTTGGCAAGGATTCTGCTCTTGCTCTCTGGAGAGCGTCCTCAGCTGCGGAATCGTCTGAACTAGACATGTTTGCAGCAATTGTGGCCTGCATCTGACTGAATATTTATATGTTAATCTCCCGCCATGAACAAGGGGGCGTATATTTTTCCCCGCAATGTATTTGCTCATTTACGCCGATATTTCCCGCCGATAATTCCCGCTTAAATTACGCAGGTCTCCACGCACCTGATCAATCACCTGTATATGCACATACACAGGTTGTGGAGCATTGTGGGCTACATTGTGAAATGTGTGCACCTGTCATTCCAATGATGAGTGTTGTCAACTGGTATCTGTTGGAGTTCGTGTATGCTTTGTGAGTCACATTTCAAAACATGACGTTACAATGCTTTCCTTACATATGTAATGTGTATGAAATTGTCATACAGCAACATGTTGCATTGTGGCCCTTTAAGCAGCGTAGTTATAAGTAGAGGGTTGCGTGTATTATTTTCCGCACACTGTAAATACAGTACTCCTCTCCATGGAAATCGGTGTATCGTGCCCCCTTTAAGCAGCGTAGTTATAAGTAGAGGGTTGCGTGTATTATTTTCCGCACACGGTATATACAGTTCCTCTCTATACATTGAATGCATGCTGGTGGTTATGGTGTGTGTATATCGGAACGGTCCGCGTAAGTTTCTATTCGCATCCAGTTTGTTAATGTAAGAGGGATTAATAAAGTTAATACCAAACAAACAATTTTTTACACCAATCAGCAAGCACCAAAAGTGATATATGTACCTGCAATTATTAACTGCGCCATTGGCACTATGACTACTACCAGGGCTAGGCCGTTTACGACCCAGGAGCTGTTGGCCCTGGTTGACGTAATGGACCGTCACCTGGGGCCCAGGGGCCCATATGTCAGCAACATGGACAAGCGGCGGGCGTATACTGCAGCCCGCCGCCTAATATACTCGACGACCGGCGTCCGCAGGAGCCTGGGGCAAGTTGAGCGGCGCTGGTCCGACCTGCGCCGGCGGCAGCCAGTTTTGCTCTGCAGCCTTCGCCGCCATATTGCCCGATGTAAGTTTTGATTACTAGTATGTCTGCGTTTTTTAGCTAATGTTTTCTGTACTTTTTATAAATATGTTCCTGAGTATGTGGGTGTATATGGGTGTATATGGGGTATATAGGGGGGATATGGGGTGTATATGGGGGGGATATGGGGTGTATATGGGGGGGATATGGGGTGTATAGGGGGTGTATATGGGGGGGATATGGGGTGTATAGGGGGTGTATATGGGGGGGATATGGGGTGTATAGGGGGGGGGGTAAGTATTTGCTCAGTTTTTGGGTGTAGCATATCAATTAGTTTGCATGATAAATGTCTGAAATATAACAGCAATGATAATTTGGAAGGTTATGAGCATGACTAATGTGAATTTTTCTTTCCCCCTTTTTTATGAAACCCAATCTTCGATTTATATGCCATCAACATGAACATTTCAGCACGGGCAAGGGCACGCATGGAAGCCCGGGAGCAGGCAGCCCGGGACCAGGCAGCCCACGAGCAGGCAGCCCTGGAGCAGCCAGACGAGGAGGAGGAAGAGGAGGAGGAGGAAGAGGAGGAGGAGGAAGAAGAGAAGGAGGAAGAAGAGAAGGAGGAAGAGGAGGAGGAAGAAGAGGAGGAGGAAGAGGAGGAGGAGGAAGAAGAGGAGGAGGAAGAGGAGGAGGAGGAAGAGGAGGCCGAGACAATGGCTCAAGCTGGGGCCCACACAATTTCCCCATCCCCTTCCCCCACCCCCTCCCCAACCCCCACCCCCTCCCCAACCCCCACCCCCAACCCCTCCCCAACCCCCACCCCCTCCCCAACCCCCACCCCCTCCCCAACCACATATGTGTATCCAACATCAACATTAGTTGCAACATATCACTGCAGGGCGACCATGAGGTGTGTCCTGTCCTTCTCCAGGAACAAGGGTCCCCTTGGTGGTTTTTTTGAGTGTGGCCATGCCTCACCCCTTGAATAATTGACATAACAGTACATCCAATGAGATATCCGACATTAGTGGTGTGGTAGTTATGTGGCTCCAGGTGTTGGGTAACTCCAGTTCCCAGCATGATGTGCAACACAGGGCCGGATTATAATGGAGGCACAAGGGGTCAGTGCCCCTGGGCCCCCCTCTAGCTAGGGGCCCCCTGTGGTTGTCATGTATTTAAAAAAAAAAAAAATTTAAGTTTTTATTTGTTTTTTTTAGCTAAAGGTTTTGTGCATGGGTGGGGTAGTGCTGCAGCTTCACCTATCTGCCAATGTGACAATGATTTATGGTGCTGAGCATCGGGAGCCAAGGCACACTGATTGCACAAGTGTGCAGTGCATTTCTGGGAGTTGACTAAGTCCCATGACACTTTGCACCAGAGGACAGAGGCTGAGAAGTTTGTGCTGAGCTCTGATTGGTGGAGCTCATTACATGCTTCTCAGGTCCATGGAGAACAGCAGCAGCAGCTTAGTCATGTGAGGGTTTTTAATCAGAGGCAGCACTAGGATTGTGAGGTCTCCTCCAGAGTAAGGGGCAGAGGGACAAACACAGGCTTTTCATGTGGTGTGTGTGTGTGTGTGTGTGTGTGTGTGTATATATATATATATATATATATATATATATATATATATATATATCCCCTGCAGTTAACCATTGACCAAGTTTATTCTGCCTTTACTCTGTGTTTTGACAGTATAATATTCTCCCATGCAGTGTGCGGCCAGTAATGACAAGTGCAAGGGGGCCCCCCGGTCTAAAGTACCCCGGGCCCCCCGAAGGCTTAATCTGGCACTGGTGCAACATAAATGTAGAGATTGTTTTGTTAATAGTGTGTGAGGCCATGCGGATGCATGCTTTACAAACATAGCTGTAGGCCTATAATTTGTACAGCAATGTCCGAAATTTAAAATAGTAAGGAGTGCTTAAGCCACAACAATGTCATAACCCTTAAATAGCACAGCCTAATTGTGAGGTTAGAGGACAGTCCCCCAAAGCCAAAGTACCAATTGGGATACAGCATACATTCATCCATGAAGGAGTAATTGAATTAATGTTATTTACTATGTACAGTATGTGTGTGTTAACATATTATTTTTTAGTACTGTGTTTACAGCAGACCCATCTTCAATGTAGTTTAAAAATGTATGTGGCCTTCACACATAACTCTGAACTTTTTATTATGTACAAATACAACAAACATTTGTGTATGTTATATATTAATTTTTTTTTTTATCCCTTCACTACAGACACTGAACAGCAGCAGGAGGAGGTGGCAGCCCTAATGCGGGAGATTGTACTGACCCTCCTGTACCTCCAGATCCTGTTTGGACTTCTGGAGGCCCGGATTTAATTTTTTTTTATTCCCCCCCCCCCTTATTATTTTTGTCCTAATTAAAAGTTTATGTACAGTTCGAAATTGCCTGTGTTTTTACTAATAAATATGTTAGAGGGCTTGTAAGGGTAGGTACATACAGATGTGTACTGTAAGTTATACTTGTAATTTGAGGTGAGGGGTAATGATTGATGTGTGAATGTGTGTGTTTTTGAGTAAAATAACACATAGTGAAAATGCATGAATGTTTAATGTTGTTAGATTAAAACATCACACATAACATCAGGGTAGGTATACATGTTACACATTGTGGACAAAGTAATTATGGACATAATTTAGTACATATACAGAAACACCAACATAACTTGATGTAAAAGTAACAGCAATATGGGGACACATAGATAGTGATTAAAATGCCACATTAGAACATAACAAATATACATGTAATGAGGGTTCAAATGTGGTTTTATTAGGTCTTTATTAAGGTAGACAATTGAGTTAATAGAAAACAATAATTGAATAACAAATAGATTAATTAATCAATTGTCAGATTTGTAGTTGAAAGGCAAGATTTGCAGGTCCATATATGTGAAGGGTATGGCAGCGTACACGGACGTACGCTCACTCTCACGAGCGGTGACATAAGCTGTGTTTTCCATTGAAAACAATAGGGACCCGTCCGTGCAAGCTGGCGTACGCTCAGATCTCCGCAAGAAGTCGGTGGGAAGACGGACGAAAGACGTCCGTAAACGGCGCCGTACGCTCAGTTGTACGCCTGTTGTCGGAGTGCAAGGGCTGGGCCGTCCGCGTACGTTGCCGTACGCTCATTTGTACGCCACTCCCCCTCTACGTTATTTCTGCCCGTACGTAAGCGGCTGATTTGTGGGTGGACTTAACCCCAACGGCCGCGTACGGCTAGCGTACGTTAATAGTGAACGTACGCACGTTTGGCCGCTCCGATCAGAATAAGGCCCTTAGTCTCTATGGATAGCCAGCTGGCTACACCCCCTCTGGAGACTGGAAACACCCCTAAAATTGGCCCATATAATGGTATTACCCGGTGGGCCTGTAATGCTCTAGTCTGACACTGGTGTCAACCATTTTCATGTTGACCTTTGCATGCTGTCAACCTTAATCACTGTTGACTTTTCATCTGTCAACTTTTTTGTACCTGATGACCTTTGGTACCTGTCAACTTAATGTTGTGTACTTATTGACTGTCTACCTAAACATGGTGGATCTTCAGTATTATACAACACCTGCTTTTCATGAGGAAAAGGTAAGAGTCTCTGGTAAAGACCATAAACAGCACCACTGTCAAAATATTTGGTGCAATACTGTTTCATTATACTCTATTAAAACGGTCTAGATTTTTTTTATTACATCACATACAGTAATTTATTTTATGTAGAACTACATTTTCTTCTTAATCCCTTTATCTTCTAACAGTGTACAGTGTTGTAGATTGATATGGTTAGTTGCTTGTCGAAATTGTTGCAGTTACTATACAATACACGGTATTTTATAGTTCTTATTATAGTTTAGTATAGTACTAAGCGTAATATAAATCAGAATACAAATATAATCATCTCGCTACTCTAAAAATACCTTAAGTGATCTAAATTCTAAATTAAACTATAAATTTGCTAGATAAAGCTTTGATTTGCATTCATTCTTCATTAATATTAGTGTGTTTTTTTTTAAATGTTAGATTAAGCATTTAACTGGTGTACCAGCTCTAAAATTGATCAATTGTTCTACTTGTTTTTTTGTGTTCCAACCTTTAAATGAAAGAATGTTTCTTTCAATACACGTGAATAGTAATTATTTCATGTTGGGAACATTTTAATGAAAATGATGTAAATGTGAAATTAACTTTAAGACAAACTACTATTTTGACAAAAGGACAATACAATTAGCATTAAATGTATTGATTGCCCAGAAAAAATACAGAACAATTTACCAATGCAATTTAAAAACATCTGTTCTCTTGTTTAACTCTGTTGTAAAGTGGAAGTATCCGAGTGTTTTATGGTAAGTGCCTTTCTTTAAATCCTTTTTTATGTTGTTAGACGGAAGTATGATCAGCTCCTCCTTAAAAATACTGCCAGTACTAGGGAAGAAATCAATACAATGCCAGTAATAAGGTTTAAAAGATTAATGGGCAATAGGAAAGATGAAGGGATGTACTATTAAAACTACTAATTGCAACCCAACAATAAAACTACCACAAATATATATATACACAACAGAAATGTTAAAGAGGAAAAACAACTGGGTGATTGCCATTAGCAGCTTGAAAATTGCTTAATTGGGTATATTTTTTTTTTATATGTGCCTAGATAAGACGTCTTAAATGTTTTAAGACTCTTAGATATTTGCTTTGGTTCACTGACAAAACCTGAGGCAACGTGATTATTATTCAGTCTAATTCTGCTGTGTTCTCTGACAGTTAAACAAGTAAACAAGCAGTACTCGGAAAATACAATATGTGCTTTAGTCAAAACATATAAGCATAAGATCACTGATATAAATGTATATGCACATACAATTAGATGCATACTTATACACTTACAATTTTAGAGTGTTTTATTGTATATATATATATATATATATATATATATATATATATATATATATATATATATACACAAACACAGGGGGCCCAGCACTCACTACAACAAACTAACTCACCTTAACATTCAAATAATCAATTAAATAATAATGGGGTTTTAGTTCATGAATTGATCAATGCATTTAAGCTTGCAGCCCATCGCCAAGGGACCCCATTTCACTGCAAGTCCTACACTAACAACTGGTTTTCGAGGAAACCTGGCAACTGTTTGCACATCATAGCTATATATATATATATATATATATATATATATATATATATATATATATATATATATATATATATATATATATATATATATATATATATATACAGGTTGAGTATCCCGTATCCAAAATGCTCGGGACCAGGAGAATTTTGGATAACGGATTATTCCGTATTTCGGAATATTTTAATATTTCAATGATGTATTTTGAAGTATCTTGCATGTATGCTGTATAAACACATAATATACACACAAATATATTTTATTACCACATAAAATACACACAAATATATTTTAATTGTTCAAAAAACAAGGTTTCAAAACGTGAAACAAAATGTGTGTACTATCTCAGCACTGAATTTGAATGCCAAGCAATCATTGTCTTGCACATATATAGTGCCAGTTACATATCATGTCCCCAGTGATGCTGTTACAAATGTCCCCAGTGAGTTTTTAGCAAAAAAAAAATTTTTTTTCACTTTCTGGAATGTCCGTATTTCGAAATAATTCGGATAACGGATACTCGGATACGGGATACTCGACCTATATATATATATATATATATATATATATATATATATATATATATATATAATTGTTGATCTTCACTGCATTTCTAGTATCAGAATAGGATGCAGATAAAATCACATTGAAAAGGTCAAGCATATCGAAAACTGAAAAAGAGAACATACTGTAAGCTAAAAAAAAGAGCATTCAGATGAAAAGATCAAATGTTTACGATTTATATCATAATAATTTCATATCAAAGATTTATTAGTAAAAAGTAAATAAAATTATATAATTACAAACAATTGTCTTTGAACAATATAAAAATGTAATTCAGCTATTTATAGTAGAGATACCACTAAATATATAAATTTCTTAAAAATAAATTGGTTCTATACAAGAAAACCAATGATAATTTTTATAGTTTAGCAGTGCATTGATTGGACATACCAATGAAATAAATTTTGCTTAGGAAAATGTTTCAAAACTACTAAAATATTACCTTGGGATTTATAAAATACAGTATATAATATGCTTTTCTACCTGTTCAAAAACCTCTATTCCTCAACCGACTATTTGGTATGTTTCCCTCTTGAGATACCTCAGGCAGATTTAAGGGATTCTTCTTCTGTTCAGTTTAACTATCATTTATTAAACTGTGATAAAGTTAAGTGGTTTCTAACATTTTTAGACATAAAGCATTTTTGGTGAGAATGAAAAAGCATGGCATAAAGGGTTCCTCAAAGTATCTGGATGTAGGCTGACACTTTATTCCTCGATAGTAAGTGGGTTGGCATGCATTTGGTTGACAGGTACAAAAGGTTGACACTGCTGAAGGACTACAGTTACAAAAGGTGCACAGGTTTAAAGGTGGACATGACAATGTTCATTACACAAACGGTCATCAAAATGACAATATTGAGCAATTATTGTCCTACTGAGTATGCATTACAGTTAGAAACATAGAAACATAGAATTTGACGGCAGATAAGAACCACTTGGCCCATCTAGTCTGCCCCTTTTTTTTTTAAACATGTTACTCAAACCATATTTGATCCTTATTTTTTTGTAAGGATATCAATATGCTTATCCCAAGCACTGTGAGTGCACCAAATTATATCTGCGATGCCACTCTCAGAGAGGATTTTGGGGTGGTTACATGGAGTGGCAGTAAAAAACACAGTTGTGTCAAGTTTTCTGAAAGTGTCTCTGAGTATATCTGTGATCTCATACTCAGAGAACCTTTGCATCAGCATCTTAGTTCCCTCAGCCATTCAGTATGAATGTAGGGTTACTTAGATGGTCAGTTATTGGAGGCTGTACGAGCGCTGGTGCATGTTTGTACACAATGCTGATATTGTAAGGCTACCGGTGGGTGCCCAAATCCATTTCCATGTGGCTACAGCATTAGCATATTTTCACGCATACACTTCATAGGGGATAACAGCAACAAATGCACTGGCACACATCTAGGAATCAAGCCCTAAGCTAATTGTGATAGGTGATATATAAACTGCCGACTTTAGGTAGTGCTGCATCTATAGCTGCCATGTAACCTGTTTTCTCTGGTTTGTAATATTGACCAAATACCATATCACTTATTTACATTGCTGAATTCAGTTTTTAATATCCATCCTTTTTATTTGGCCTTTATAAGATAAAATATATATATATATATATATATATATTTTTTTTTTTTTATATACTTGGGTTATGGTCATGTCATTTCAAGTTGGGTAAGTATCCTTTGTTTATATAGTGAACTTGTAATAGATACGGTATAATACATTATTTTCTGGTAAAATGAAGATCCTTTAACTCACAACAGAGACTCCAGTCCCATAAAAAAACAAGTTCCTCTGCAAGTCATCACCAGCTCTGCAACATGAAGCTGTTAATTAGCTTATTAAACTACCCTGGGCTCTATGTACAAAGTTATGGTGAAAACAGTGTCATATTCCTCTTTGCTCCATATTTTCTTCATACTATCGCTTTGTTTGGTGGTGGTGAGCAAGGATGGAGTTTCATCATGTGGTGGAATTTAGACAGCAATGATAGCTTACCCATTATGAATTTAGAGCACTTACATTGGCAAGTTGGCCTGGCATTAGGACCATGGGCATTTACAGCTGTTAGAGAAGAAATGGCAGAGGGCTGTGAACACAGGTGTAGTGGCTGGTGATATTCCTGACTCATACCTCCCCCTAAGATGCTAAAATCTGCACATGGTGTTCTTTGCTATATGATTAATCTATAATAACTGAGACAGTATTGCATCTCATTGCTCTTTTATCTGCCTAATAACCTGTGTTACAGAAGTTGCTAAGTGGGTCAAATTCTCCTTTTGTTCTTGGCTACTGGGTATCTTGTGTAACAATCTTTTACACATGCTATAAAGTATTTTTGGTGGGTGACAACACCCCTCAACACGCCATGTCTATCTAATCCATTTTTCCCCCATGTTACCAACTCTAGCCTTCTCTACTATTCTCCTAAACTAGAGATGTGCAGACTTGGATTCCAGAGATCCGAGCCCCCACGGACGTCATCATTCCGAGCCAGGTTCCGAGCAGCGCTCGGAGATTCCCTCCTGACTCGGGTCCGTCCGCATGGTCAGAACGCCATCTCCCGGCGCCGGATTTCGCGAGGCTTTAAATAGCAGCTGCTGCACCCACCATCTTCACTCCAGTCTAGTAGTGGGTTGGGAGAGGGTGTGTTGGTGCTGCTGCTGGGGCTTAAACTTGAGCTTAAGTTTGAACGCAATATTTTTTATTCGCTGGGGCTGTCTCTCAGTGCTGCTGTGTAGTCTAACTGTGTACTTGTAGTACTACTGTCTCCTCCTCCTGTGCGGTCTACCTCTGGTGTGCTGTGCTGTAATTATTTTATTTGCTGGGGCTGTCTCCCTCAGTGCTGCTGTGTACTCTGTTCTCCTCTCTGCTTAGGGTGGGCTCTCCCTAGCAAGGAGGACAGTCTAACTGTGTACTTGTAGTACTATTGTCTCCTCTGTGCTGGGGCCTACCTCTGGTGCAGTGCTGTAATATTATATATTATATTAATAATTAATTATATTATATGTATAGTCCACTGGTGCTGCCTGCACTGAATCTGCCAGTATTATTTAGATACTCAGTCCACTGTTGCCACTGGCAGTGTTACTGCCTAAGTGTACCTACCTAGTACATACTAGGCTGCTATATATCATTTAATTAAAAAATAATACCTGTGCTCACTGCTGCGTGGAACTGTAAAAAATAATGCCATGCTGCTGGTGCACTGACGTGTGCCACTGCCAAGCAGTACCTAATAATAAAATTAATTATTATAAATTCTGGTGGTGCACTGCATAAAGCTACTGGTGGTGTGTAACTACCTTTTGTGTTGACCACTGGCAGTGCTACTGCCTACCTACCTACCTAGTAGTTTATTTTCTCTACCTACTAGGCTTCTATATTATTAATACTTAATTAATTGAATTATATATAGTCCACTGGTGCTGTCTGCACTGAATACTGTGAATACAGGTTGCCAGTATTATTTACTCAGTCCACTGTTGCCCCTGGCAGTGTTACTGCCTAAGTGTACCTACCTAGTAGTACAACTACATACTAGGCTTCTATATATAATTTAATTAAAAAATAATACTTGTGCTGCGTGGGACTGTAGAAAATAATTCCATGCTGCTGGTGCACTGACGTGTGCCACTGAGTGCCAAGCAGTACCTAATCATAAAATTAAACAATCAGATCATTAAATTAATTAATAATAATCATAATCACAATCAAGCCAGATAGGGGTCTTGTTGGATGTTAAAGTGATCGAAACAGTTACACACTTGCAGACAAACTCTGTGCTGCACAAAATTCCCACCGCTCCTTGGCTGCACATGGTAAACAGTGCACAATCAAGCCATATAGGGGTCTTTTTGGGGCCTAGTTTTTTAAACTGCCATCCTGTCTGCCACTGCAGTGCCACTCTCACATGAGCCACGTGTTTGTGCCGCACACTTGTGTGGCTTAGCATAGTTATCCAGCTACCTCGGTGCAACCTTTTGCCCTAAAAACAATATTGTGAGGTGTGAGGTGTTCAGAATAGACTGGAGATGAGTGGAAATGAATGTTATTGAGGTTAATATAGCATAGGAGCAAAAAAAGAAAACCCAAAAATTCTGCGATTTTAGCAGTTTTTATGCTTTTTTACCAAATAAATCAGAACCCAAAACCCAAAAAATCCAAACACAAAACACTTAGGAGGTGTTTTGCCAAAACCCATTAGAACCCAAAACCTCAAGGTAATCAGAACCCAAAACCCGAAAAAGTGGCCTGGGCACATCCCTATCCTAAACCTCCTCCTCTTTCCTCTCCTCTGTCTCATAATCTCCCCTTTGTCTCACTACCTCTTCTCTCCTGTAACCTCACTGCCATTCACTTTTTCCCCACTACAGGCCCTCTAACCCACCTCTCAGCCCTCTGTCCCTCCTCCACTGTCACCTGACCTCTCTGCAATTAGTATCACACTGTACTCCCTTGTTGACTAACTCTTGTACAGTAGTTTCCCTTTCCTATATGTGACCAGCACCATCACTACACTCTTTGTATCCCAGCCTTCCAAATTATTCTCTTCACAGCGCTACAGCAGCCCTGGCAATCTCATTCACATCTCTACCAAAACCCCATGCCTCTTTTCCAGTGCCATATGAAATGCTACTGTAGATTAGTTTGTAACAAACAGGTACCCACTCATGTCATTTTCATTTCCAATTCCCTTCATCTTCTAGCCATTACTGTAACCTAGATTAGCCCCTCTGACTCAAGTTGTATTCTGACTAAAATCAATTTCTGTGCAGGTGATTACCACAGAATGATTGATAATTTTGGTATAGAATCCTAACACCGTCTTCGACTCTCCACCATTTGCCCATGTATGTTTACCTCCTAAGCCTTTGTGATGCGATGTGAATGTGGATTTATATGGTATGTGTGGTTCATGGAACAGCATCAGTATACAGCAATGCAGCAAATGTTGTGATGTCTACTGTATATCATCCTAAATAACTTGTAGTTAACAATAAGGGCATAAGTCTCTGTTTTCATTAAAAATGTAAAAGCGAATCCCTTCTTTGTGGATGGTGGTTTGCACTTCTTCATAAGGGCTAAGTAACATCAATGTGGAACCTTGTATACCCTCATCTACATCTTCATCACCTTTGGCTATATGTTGAGGCTTGCATCATCTCCAATTTTTGGAAACAGCGGAAGTCCCATTTATTTGCTCCTTTGGCCAACAGGAATTCAATAAATCAAAGAATATTTGTTTATGCATCTCTTTATAATGGTGTCTTTTGATGGTAGTTCACCATGAAGCAGTAGCCCGGAGTGGGAGGCTCAACGGGGCAGTCCTTCCGGCCTCAATCTGACATCTTTTCATGTCGGATTGAGAGTGCCAGAAATATGGCCAAGCTAGCATTGAATAGATCGGAACCCCTTCCGATCTATTCATGTTGAAAACTGCCGTCTTTTCGGCACAACTGCAGTTTCGACATCCATTAAATATACCCCAGAGTGTTCAAGTTTTCATGAAAACACCAATGTGCTGTACGCCTTATTTATGTATCCTACTGGTTTCAGAGTTTATTTTATGCGGCTGGGAGGGGCAGAGTGCTAGTTCCCATCCTATCCTATGGTGATAGTGGTTTTGAAGTTAATTTAATTGCATAGGCTGCTTTCAAAATGGAATATACTGTACAGTTTTCATTTCACTGTCCAGCTGTTCACCCCCAGGTCCTGGAGCCCTAGGCATACGAATGATCAGGAGTTGTCATTGTCTCTTAGATATTTTGGGCTGGGTGTCTAACATAAAAATACAAAACTTCTAGCTAATAACTAATTATTTGCTGCTAAATAAGTGCACCTTATCTGAAACATCTGGGTGTTAATGTTAAAATTACTAACTGTCAATACGTAATAATAATAATGATCACATACACAAACACAGCAAATAAAGAAATTGTAACAAAAATCGTTGTCATTTTATTGTTTCGAACCTGGCTGTGCTAATTTTGTCTGTGTGAATCAGAACTTTTCACTTACAGTATGTATAGGTGCAATTTACAATACTTGTTATCCATTTGCCACTGTCCAGAATACAAGCCAAAATTACAGAATATTTGTATGGGCATTGCATCCATCTAATTTCTCGTTTTGTTCTATTCTTTCTCTGTTTATTTCTTAGCAGAGATGCACCCATATTAGTCTTTGTAGATGAAAGACTGACAATTACATTTGCAGAACCACCTTTAATAGCCAAAAGCAAAAGCTTTTTTCAGTACTTCTAAGACCTACTGTAGAAAGCTTAATGGACCGCATCACCAAAATGTAGTCACTAATGGAACACACCACTAAATAAAAAATACCCCATTTAAAGTACAGTATATAAACACATGCAGTATATATATGAAAAGCCACACAAATCTCTAATCTAATTACAAAGCAATCATTCATCATCATCTTAATTATTTCTTTGTTTTGCTGAATCTGTAAAAAACATTACGAAGGTCATTCTAATTCGCAGCTTTGCGTGTGCTTTAAACACCGCCTGCCGGCCCTAAAAAGACCGCCAACACCCTCACAAGCCAAGTTCCCCCTCATGTGTGCGAATGCATGTTAAGCATAAATATCCATTTGCAGCTTGTGTGTGGGGAGGAAATCATTCAATGGTCTCTGACCATCGAATGATTTCTAAGGTACACGATAAACTAAGACACCCTCTGGTGTTTTAGTTTTGCGGCTACCTTTTACGGGAAGAGGGCGGGCAGCTGACATCTGGTCACATCAGCTGCCCGCCCCCGGCATCATCCCCAAATTACCATGGGAATGCTCAGCATTTTCATGGGAACACCCATGAAACGCTAGGCATCCCATGGGTTCAGCCCATTGCCGCCCCCCCCCCCACCCCACATTCACTGCTAGGTGCGAACGGGACAGTGAATAAGCAATTCGCCATTCCCGCTTGTACCAAATGGCTGCACATGCGCATAAATGCTTAAGCGCATGCGCAGAAGCTAAATATCGCTTTCTGGAATGAAATTGTGCACTTTCTGGAGTGAAAAGGGCATAATTTTAAATGCATATTTTTATGCTACTATTATTATTATTATTATTATTATTAGTAGTAGTATTACTACTGTTATTATTACTGTACGGTGCACACAGACCCCTGTGGAAAAATTATAATGAACCCTCCAGAGTCCTATGGCAATTATGCTGCAGACACAAATCACTGGGAAAATTGCATGGTGGCCGTTTGCCCAGTGATTTGTGCATGAGCAGACAATATTCACTTATGGTTATTATCAATGGAATCAAGAAGGGATGGGGCTTGATGACACAGGGGTCTATTTACTAAGCCTTGGGTGGAGATAAAGTGGTAAGTTCTAGGCAATTAATTCTTAACTGTTATTTTTTAAACCCAGCCTGTAAAATGGCTAAATGGATGGTACTTGATCTCTGTCTACTTTCGCTTAAACAAATTACAATCCTGGCAATATAATATGGTGTTGCCAGTAGGGGTCACTAGATCTTAATTTTATTGGTTTCACCTACTAACAACACCATATTATATTGCCAGGATTGTGATTTGTTTAAAATTGATAGAGAGATCTTGGTTCTAGCGTCCATCTTGTTTCTCTTTTTTCTAATGGTGTGTGATGTGGTTGAGTACCCACATTTTGACTGCTGCTTGAACCTGGTATCTCTCAACACATCATATCTATATACATATAAAAGTTTTTGTTTCGAATGCTTTTGTCACAATTTATGCATTGGGTCGTGACAGCGCATAGCCACACCAAATTCCCTCTTCTTCCTTCTTTCTTGATGGCACTACATCCTGCCCATTGTCTGTAATTCACATGTGATCACCATGAGAGAGACAGCACAATCTTGCTCATCCTGGCCCTTACACACGGACGAACCCTTATTTGAAAGATGCAAGTCACATGTACTCTTTTACTAGTTATTGTCTTGTGATCACCAGACAATAACACCGTATGCTGCAGAAAGCATGAGGAAATACAAATATATATGCTTGTAATGCCAGGATCTTCCCCAAAGTATAATCTGACTTGTAATTGCCATGAAACAATCACTTTTCTGTCTAGATCTACTCACTCTCTAAACGGTTGCAGCCTGTTAATCAGGGGACATTGCATGCAACCATGGAGGAACCGTTATTCACATGGAAAGAACATGTCCTGTGCATCGGGTTTATATACAGTACTTCCCAATCCAGACCCACTGTCCAATAGCTGATTGTGATATTACAGTAGATCTGTAGTGGCTTTACCTTGCCTTTTGTTTGGTTTTGCACTAGATCAGTACAACTAGAATTTATACCTGTTCAACAAGATTTTTATCATCACTAACATCATAACTAGACACATTGTAGACCTGCACCATTCATGCCTACATTCAGTGCCTTTACTCTAACATGTAGGCTACACTATACTAAATAAAACTCAAACACAAAAACCAGATCAATGACCTTGAGAGACTTCCAGCCAGGCAGAGTCCTTAGTGGTTTTATTAAAATGTCACATTTTTTCCTATTTATCTGATTGTTTTCATGGGCCAGATTATAAGAATAGGTACAGGGAGCATGTAAAGGCTGTCCCACACTGCCCCGGCCAGAGTGAAATCCCGCCCATGCGCATGGCTGCAGATGCATTCGCAGCCGTGCACATGAGGGAAAACCATTTGGAATTACTCATGATCAAATGGATTTCCCCTCTGCTCGCAGTGTCGTGTAAGTCTAGACTTACTCAGCACTGCAAAGGCTGCAGGGAGAAGGAGGCCACTGATGACATCTGTGGGCTTCCCTCCCAACAGCCAGGGAACGCCTGAATTTTTTGGGGCACTACAAGAAAATGCAGCGTTACCGCCCTCAAACAGTGGCAGGGTGTCAATAACTCTGTGTATGGACAGTGAAGGCTAGCCATTGCTAGATCTGTTTGTAGAGATGGTTTGTGCATGCGCACAGGGTACCATGCGCATGCACTGTCATCTCATAATTGGCAGGGCTGCGAATTTGAGTCGGGACCAATCTCTCTGAGTAATCTTGATAACCTTGATGTAATTACATTTTGGTCAATTAATATTGAAGGCATCTGTTATAGTATAGATGATAGGCAATATCTAGGTCAACAGTCGCTAGCTCGGCCACTAATGGTTGACAGTGACTAGGTCGACACCTAGTATATTTGGCTCCGGACATTTATACACAGTCTCTGAGCAACCAACAGGAGTAAGCAGTGTTCAAGCAGGTATTCTTGTTAAAGCAGGTGAGATGGTTGCGGCCTTTTATGCACAGTCACTTAAGCAACCAACAGGGATAAGCGATAATTATGTAGGTACACTTATGAGGGGAGCCTAACCCCTTGAAGTAATGTACAGGGCCCACTTGCAGAGTATTGGCAACAGAAGGGCTACACTGCAGAGTTTTGGCAGCACAGCGGTTACACAGCAGAGTTTGGCAGCAGAGGGGTTACACTGATACAGGGCACTATATGGAGGGGCTTATCCCACTACTGTACTATAGGGATGCTTATCCCACTTTAGCTGTGTGACCCAGTGGCAGAGTTTGGCAGCGGAAGGGTTACACAGCAGAGTTTAGCAGCAGATGGGTTACACTGATACAGGGCACTATATGGAGGGGCTTATCCCACTACTGTACTATAGGGATGCCTAATCCCACTTTAGCCGTGTGACCCATTGGCAGAGTTTGGCAGCGGAAGGGTTACAGGTCTCTCACACATTGTTCCATCGATTCTGCCGCCTCTGAACATCTCCTTCCAGTAGATAGGCAAAGTGCTGGCAGCTCCTCTGGGGATCACTGGTCCTGTCGCTCCTCGACGCACAGACACAAGGCTATTCCAGTTCTCTGCACATACTCTCCTTCCTCCGGTCAGGCTCTCTCCCTGCACTCCAGGCACTTCTTGGGCAGCCCCTCTGGGGAGCTGCAGGTCCTGGGGAGCTGCAGGTCCATCTATGGGCCAGAAGTCTTTTAGATTCCTCCAGGTGAGCTCTCTCTCTGCAGTCCGAGTAGCCACTTCTAACCTCTTCAGCTTCAGCTACTCCCCTCCTCTCCTTTGGGGCAGCTAAAACCTAATTGGGTATTGGGCCCCCAGCAACCCACTCCCACAGGGAATTCTACTCCACTACATGGGATACCTAATCAGTGGGCAGCTGATTTTCCTGCTTTCCAGCTGTTGCTGGCCAGAGGTGTTTCACCCTAGAAGGTGACATCATGTTGTTATAGTTAATGAATAAGATAACCGGAAAGACTGAGTAAAATGTAATTCTGTTCTGTGTGAGGAATATTTTCTCCCCCTCTGTGATACTGGTAGCTGCTTTCTAATGCCTTCTTACTGTATTTCACCTCCTTCTGGATTCATTTACAAAAAGTTCAACATGATAGACTTATATCATTGTAACCAGAAATGTAACCGGAAACAGTGTAGATTGTAGACAGACACCATCCTTATTTTGGTCCAATATAAAGTAGTCCAATCAATGACTGATCAATTGAAATTTAAATCTTTTATTTTCTACATTTTTCAACTCACAAGAGAATAAAAAAAATAAGGTTAACTCTATTCCAATGGATCAAATATGACTTTTTCCTTAAGTAGAAAGAAATGGGCAATAGAGATTACCAGTACCTCAACAACTATTGTGCCGTAAATAACATGGTTTGGTCAATATACTATATTAAGCAGTGTAAAGCATGGCAAATGGACCAGTGGAAAAGTTGCCCATAGGACCAGTCCATCAATGAAGTGGATTTTGTAAAATCATAGGAATAAGCTGATTGGTTGCTATGGGAAACTACTTCACTGACCCTGAAAATCTAATCTTTTCATTGGTTGATACATTATCCCCATGGAGTGGTCATTACCTCTCCGCTTTTCTGCTGCCAGCTCTCTTAATGGGGTTTAGATAGACTTATTTTATACATTTTTTGAATCACATTGTATGTTGAACAAAATAAAGTACTGTACTTGGCAGTAAAGATGGTATGAGTGTTCAAACAGCTGTCTTGCACTAATGGACAATACATTTTTCTATCATTCATAGATTATTTTTACCTATTTACAGCTTGAATGCATTTTCATTTATTTGCACATTATGTTTTACCTCTTTATAGTGAGAATTATATAGTTTTCTTTTTTATTCTATACAATCATGAAAAGAAGGAACAATGGTTTTGATTATAGGCATTTCGACACCTACCACATAGTAGATGAATTGAGATACACTATTCTATTAAAGTCACAGTGTGCACAATGGGTCTTATTTTGGTTCACTCTCAAAGGCAAATTCCTTCTCAAATGGACAAAACCATGTGCACTGCAGGTGGGGCAGATGTAACATCTGCAGAGAGAGTTAGATTTGGGTGAGTTATTTTGTTTCTGTGCAGGGAAAATACTGACTGCTTTATTTTTACACTGCAATATAGATCTCACTTTGAAGTAAAACCCCACCCAAATTGAATTCCCTCTGCACATGTTACATCTGCTCTACCTGCAGTGCACATGGTTTTGTAAATTTGAGAAGGAATTTGACTCTGAGAGTGAACCAGAATAAGGCTCAATATTTTTAATTTTTTTTCTAAAACTCGAAATAAATAACGTGGAGTGTTATACGTTACTGCTGTAGAGTGCTGCATCTTTGGAGATGAATATATATACAGTATATATGTAGCACTCCTAAATCCAATCCTTTCCTGTTCCGGTGCCAGCCAGTGTGACTGTAACCAGTTCCAAACACAGCGGAAAATGAATGGGCATCACTTGGAGACTAAATGAAACACAAACTGCAGCTGTATGATCGCTGTATTCCGGTATTCCGGGATGGAGCTGGGAGCGGGTGGCCGATTGCACATGGATGTTTCAGTTGGTCTCCATAGCAACTGGAATGGAGTGATTGCACCATCTGCGGGCACGGAATTCTGGAAGCGGACGGCCGATTGCACATGGGTGAATGTCTGTATAAAGGTATGTGCATTCACTGTTTGCATTATCCTGATGACGATGTTATAAACATCGAAAACATTAGATCATACAGCTGCTGTTTATGTATTCATTTTGTCTCCGGGTGCTGCCCATTCGTTTGCCATTTTATATCATAAATTCAAGTCATTCTGTGAAGGTACAGCGCTGGTGGTGTTTCCAATTTTTGTGGTAATATTGAGATTTGTCTACAACCTATGTTGTAGATCTGATTGACTTGTTACCTGAACATTAGATGTTTTTTATTTTGCTTATCATACTGCCAGCTACTATGGAAAAGTCTATGAAAAAAGTTATTTGAAAACCTGAAATGGCTGCTGTTTATATATATTTTATATTCAGTGTTATACAGGAAGATAACACTATGCTGGTTTGACTCATTTTTATCATTCAAATAACTAGAGAACTGTCATTAAATCATGTTAGCTCAGTCTAATCAAGTACCCTGCTGGAAATGTTCATTTGGTTTTGTCATGTTGCGTTGCCTGTCTAGCATCCAACAGAGGTACAGATTAAATACTGGATTTCATTCCTGAAAACCAGTAGTCCCTTGTAACCGTCAAAGCAAAAAAAAAAAAGTCCATTTTGCTGCTTTCATAGCAAAAGAAATAAGCCTTTGAGGTGAGAACAAAGTATGTTATACCGTATGCCAATGTGTTTTTACTCCAGAGACATAAAATCATTTTTCTGCAGCCAGTTAGTTTTCTTCAGTTCATTTGCCAAATTTAGGTCTAAAAGTAAAATAGAAACTCATAACAATCCACACCAACTATGCCTCGCTCACACAAAGTTTTCTATAGTAAAAAATAACACAAAGTATAGAGAATGTTTTGATTTTACAAAAAGCAGTAATCTATCAGATTCCTTTATACAACATCTTGCAATAACAAGAATATTCGCATGAAACCATACTTTACAGCTAAGAAGTTAAGATGCATAATAGTTAAGTGATAAGATATGGAAATGCTAATATTTAGAATGATTTAATATATATATATATATATATATATATACAAGTTCGTGAGGAGGCACTCTGATGAATCAAACGTGGATGATTTGTAGTAGATAATAGAAAATTCCGGTGCCCGCCTAGCTGAGCCTTGGCTGGTGGCCAACAATGCAGAGGGGGGGTGGCGGCACTCGTAAATAACTGGAGACCACACTGGGAATTACCGACGTTTCTGTGCCGTCTGGCACTTTTATCAAGGTGCAGGAACAACTGACATTACATACGAAAAACATTTAAATACCCTTACCTGATCCGTCCGTGCCGCCCGCTGCGTCCTCCCGAGACGGCGTCTGATGATGACGTCACGCGCCGGGTGCCGCGTCGGGACGCACGGAGAGACCGCATGTGCGTCAGGTTGCCTAGGTGACCAGGCAACAAAAGAGCCGGCACCAGCGCAACCATCTAAAAAAGAACAAAACGAACAAATTTACAAACATGAGAAGCATCTTACATATACAATACCACAGTGACACAATCAAACACTTATACAAGGGCTGCAAACATCCATCGCCATTACTGCACTGGTTATTAATACATCTAAAAACGGGAGTTTATGTTCCTAAGGTCCCGGATGGCCCTACTACCCATTATTAAGGGCAATAACAACAATAATATAATTGGTTATTAAAAAAGGTTTTGTTTTAAAAAAACTTCTTTTAACTATATATATCCTGCATGGAAAATATTTAGCGGCTGACAGGCATATGAAAAGTGTATAGCAATACTGAACCCAATAGTTAATCACAGTGCTATAACTAGATTGCCAAAGAAATCAAGGATGATGTTATATGCATACTAATACCCTATGCAAGATCTTTACCAATTTTAAAGAAAACAAGACAACCCGAGGTGCTCATTTAGCCCTCTAGGGCTGAGAGTTTCCAGAGTAAAAATCCAGCGACATTCTAACTGGAGAAGTCGCAAAGATCTATCACCCCCTCTTTTGAGGGGGGGTACATGATCAATCAATCTGTAGCACAGAGAAGAAAGATTATGCCTTGCCTCGGCAAAATGCCGGGCTACCGGTTGTTCATGATGACCGGATTTTATAGCAGCCTTAATGGCCGACCGGTGAGCAGCAGCCCTGTCTTTGAAGGGCCTATCCGTTTTCCCTACATAATGCTTGCCACAAGGGCAACTAATGAGGTATATAACGAATTTGGTGTTACACCCTAGGCGATGCCGTATGAAAAACTTTTTGCCCGAAAACGGGTGAAAGAAACATTCACCGGGTACCATAAAGCTGCATGTTGTGCAACCTGTGCATTTCATGCAACCCTTCTTGGGTTTACCCCAAAATGGGGCATGTTTCTCCTGAGGCACAGAGACATCATTTTTCACTAAAAAGTCCCTGAGACTCCTACCCCTTGTGTAGGAGTGCATCAGGGTTTTGCGGTTGAGGGATGGAAGGGAGGGATCTGTGGCCACAATTGGCCAATATTTTTTGGAAATTTTGCCTATATTTGAACTCTCAGGATGGAATGAGTTGACCCAGATGAGTTTTTGATCAACTTTTTTGGCTGAAGCCCGTGGGATAAGGGATTCCTCTCTGGTTAAATTTAACACTTTGGCTTTGGCCATGAGTAGTGCAGGCATATCGTACCCTCTTTCACTAAATTTTAAAACCATGTCTGATAAAGATTTTTCCAATTCTCCCGAATTACTGGTAATTCTCCGAGCCCGGAGCATTTGGGAGAATGAAAGGCCTTTTTTGAGTGGGACAGGATGAAAGCTGGAGTTGAGTAAAATGTTGTTCCTATCTGTAGGTTTGCTATACAGCTGTGTCTCTATCATCCCCTCCACGATCAGGATTTTAACATCCAGATAGTGGATGGAGGAGCTGTTTGACTCATATGTGAACTTGATGGGGGAATTTGTCAAGTTATGTTCATCGATAAGACCATGTAAAATGGTAACATCACCCGCCCAGAACACCAGGAGGTCGTCTATGTACCGTGTGTACAATATTAACGACCCCCTGGTTACTGGGTTGTCAATGAACAGTACCCGCTCCACCGAGAACATGTATGAATTAGCGAAGGACGGGGCCACCGAGGACCCCATAGCGCAACCTTGTTGCTGTAAGAAAAATGCACCGTTAAACATAAAATAATTACTGGTAAGGGCCATTTCCAACAGTTTAAGAAAAAACTCAATTTCTGGCCCGGTGTACAAGGGATTGTTGGTTATTAACGACCTAACTGCGTCCAAGCCTGCACTGTGCGGTATGCACGTGTACAGGCTTGTAACATCGATGGTACACATGACACAAGCAGCTGGCACTTCCCTAAGCCCAATTAATTTGTTAAGCAGGGAGTTGGTATCCTTAAGGTAGTAAGGATCCCCCTGCACACATGGCTGTAAGAAAACATCCAAATAACGGGAGATCACTTGATAAAGAGACCCCCGGGCAGAGATGATCGGTCGCCCCGGGGGTTTCAACGGGTTCTTATGGATTTTCGGGATGGAATACAGGACCGGCACGACTGGGCATCCTACTGTGAGGCTATCCCTGGTGGTCTTATCTATAGAGCCATTGCGCAATGCCTGATCCAGTATTCCATCCAATTCCATTTTATAACTGGTTGTTGGATCCTTCGATAAGGGCAAGTATGTGGAGGTATCTTGTAGTTGTCGATTTATCTCTGACACATAATCGGTAGTGTCTAAAACAACTATACCCCCACCCTTATCCGCTGCCCTTATGGTAATGGAAGCGTCCTCACTCAAACTTTTTAGAGCTACCCACTCTGGTTTGGAGAAATTGGAGTATGCTGGTTTATAGTCCTTGATTAACTTGGCTGTATCTTGTTCAATCATCCTTGAAAAAGTTTTTATTGCAGGGTTAGCTGAATGTGGGTCAAACTTCGAGGGTTTCTTAATAGAGCTTGGTAACATGCTGTTGTTTGGTATGGAGTCTTTGTCTTGAAAGAATTCCTTTAGCTTTAAGTGTCTTTGCAGTTTGAACTGCTCCACTTTGATGTTAAAAGCATCGGGCTTGGTGGTTGGGACGAAGTTAAGGCCCTTGGATAGCACGGTTACCTCGGTCTCCGAAATTGCCCGGGATGAAAGATTGAATATTAGCGCCGGGGCACTCTGGCCGGCTGAAATCTGGTCTCGGTGGAGCGGGTACTGTTCATTGACAACCCAGTAACCAGGGGGTCGTTAATATTGTACACACGGTACATAGACGACCTCCTGGTGTTCTGGGCGGGTGATGTTACCATTTTACATGGTCTTATCGATGAACATAACTTGACAAATTCCCCCATCAAGTTCACATATGAGTCAAACAGCTCCTCCATCCACTATCTGGATGTTAAAATCCTGATCGTGGAGGGGATGATAGAGACACAGCTGTATAGCAAACCTACAGATAGGAACAACATTTTACTCAACTCCAGCTTTCATCCTGTCCCACTCAAAAAAGGCCTTCCATTCTCCCAAATGCTCCGGGCTCGGAGAATTACCAGTAATTCGGGAGAATTGGAAAAATCTTTATCAGACATGGTTTTAAAATTTAGTGAAAGAGGGTACGATATGCCTGCACTACTCATGGCCAAAGCCAAAGTGTTAAATTTAACCAGAGAGGAATCCCTTATCCCACGGGCTTCAGCCAAAAAAGTTGATCAAAAACTCATCTGGGTCAACTCATTCCATCCTGAGAGTTCAAATATAGGCAAAATTTCCAAAAAATATTGGCCAATTGTGGCCACAGATCCCTCCCTTCCATCCCTCAACCGCAAAACCCTGATGCACTCCTACACAAGGGGTAGGAGTCTCAGGGACTTTTTAGTGAAAAATGATGTCTCTGTGCCTCAGGAGAAACATGCCCCATTTTGGGGTAAACCCAAGAAGGGTTGCATGAAATGCACAGGTTGCACAACATGCAGCTTTATGGTACCCGGTGAATGTTTCTTTCACCCGTTTTCGGGCAAAAAGTTTTTCATACGGCATCGCCTAGGGTGTAACACCAAATTCGTTATATACCTCATTAGTTGCCCTTGTGGCAAGCATTATGTAGGGAAAACGGATAGGCCCTTCAAAGACAGGGCTGCTGCTCACCGGTCGGCCATTAAGGCTGCTATAAAATCCGGTCATCATGAACAACCGGTAGCCCGGCATTTTGCCGAGGCAAGGCATAATCTTTCTTCTCTGCGCTACAGATTGATTGATCATGTACCCCCCCTCAAAAGAGGGGGTGATAGATCTTTGCGACTTCTCCAGTTAGAATGTCGCTGGATTTTTACTCTGGAAACTCTCAGCCCTAGAGGGCTAAATGAGCACCTCGGGTTGTCTTGTTTTCTTTAAAATTGGTAAAGATCTTGCATAGGGTATTAGTATGCATATAACATCATCCTTGATTTCTTTGGCAATCTAGTTATAGCACTGTGATTAACTATTGGGTTCAGTATTGCTATACACTTTTCATATGCCTGTCAGCCGCTAAATATTTTCCATGCAGGATATATATAGTTAAAAGAAGTTTTTTTAAAACAAAACCTTTTTTAATAACCAATTATATTATTGTTGTTATTGCCCTTAATAATGGGTAGTAGGGCCATCCGGGACCTTAGGAACATAAACTCCCGTTTTTAGATGTATTAATAACCAGTGCAGTAATGGCGATGGATGTTTGCAGCCCTTGTATAAGTGTTTGATTGTGTCACTGTGGTATTGTATATGTAAGATGCTTCTCATGTTTGTAAATTTGTTCGTTTTGTTCTTTTTTAGATGGTTGCGCTGGTGCCGGCTCTTTTGTTGCCTGGTCACCTAGGCAACCTGACGCACATGCGGTCTCTCCGTGCGTCCCGACGCGGCACCCGGCGCGTGACGTCATCATCAGACGCCGTCTCGGGAGGACGCAGCGGGCGGCACGGACGGATCAGGTAAGGGTATTTAAATGTTTTTCGTATGTAATGTCAGTTGTTCCTGCACCTTGATAAAAGTGCCAGACGGCACAGAAACGTCGGTAATTCCCAGTGTGGTCTCCAGTTATTTACGAGTGCCGCCACCCCCCCTCTATATATATATATATATATATATATATATATATATATATATATATATATAGTTGGGGTGATGAACCGGCACTCTCCTTGTAAATACACGATGCCCGGGTGCCCACAAATATAATGGGTAGTGGTGCAGACAGATGTGTCACTCCAGGGTCTTAGTAGTAAATCAGCGTTATTTATTTAGCATTTGCTGCATAGCAATCATGTGCGGCAGGGCCGACGTTTCAATGCCGCCAAGGGCATTTTCCTCAAGGTGCACTGCACATGAACATAACATGAACATGTTATGTTCATGTGCAGTGCGCCTTGAGGAAAATGCCCTTGGCGGCATTGAAACGTCGGCCCTGCCGCACATGATTGCTATGCAGCAAATGCTAAATACAGATGGGTCTGTTCCCATCTTGGCAGGGGATGGCGCTGGCGTCGCCAGCCGCCATCCCCCGCCAGTGCCATGGCGATCGTGAGAAGGGGACGCGCGCGCACGAGAGGCGCGCGCGTCCCCTTCCGACGGCGCTTCCATACGTTTCCCCGGGTCCCCGCCGGCTTGCCGGCGGTAACCCGGGGTCCCCGCCGCCTGCCCGCATCCCCCCTAACCCCCCCCTAACCCCGTCCATCTCCCTGAGGTGGAGACGGACAGGGTTTCCGCCGCGCTAGCGACGGAGACTGAGACGCGCGTGCGCGTGAGACGCACGCGCGTCTCAGTCTCCTCGCTGGCGAGGCTGCTGGCGGGTCGCCAGTGCGTACGTTCTGGCGACCCGCCAGCAAGGATGGGAACAGACCCATCTGTAAATAACGCTGATTTACTACTAAGACCCTGGAGTGACACATCTGTCTGCACCACTATATATATATATATATATATATATATGTATATATATATATATATATATATATATATATATATCCAGCCAGGGCACATATTCACAATGAGATGCACAGTACATTGTAAAGAATAGCTTTTTATTAAGAAATATACCCGATGCGTTTCTTCAGAACGACTTCATCAGGGGTAAAACAAATCATGGATCATATAATTAGGATCCAGACATCAGAAAATGCTCTTTATAATGATTTAGGTTTCAAAAAGTCTGGAAAAAAACAGACATAGGCTAATTTAGCGATAGAAGATGCGCCCAATTTCGTTTATACTGGATTGCACACAGTGAGAACAAATCTCTTCTATGGTGGGATGAATTCTCCCAATGAGACCACAATGTAGTGTAAAGCAGCCTTCTCATCCACAGCCAAAAAATATATTTGGAGACACCTTGAAAAAGGGCCACAGATTGTCCTGAAACATGTTGGTGAGTGGAGGTAATACTGACTTTGTTGTTGAGACCTTGCCTTTGTCATCTTGGCACTTTTCCTTGTCTTCCCTTTCCGGAAACGGAGAGCTTGGATAGTCTCCACTGTCAGTTTTAACTTGTTTGTCTTTTTATCTATTTATTTCTATATCCCTGACCCACTGTACATATTTTTTTGCATAGCACCCCAATAAATATTTTATATGGACTTTCTCGGAGCATGAGCCTTCATATGCAGCATATTATTGTGGACATATAAAGTAACCTTTGGAGGAACATAGGGCAGTGTCCATAGGTGAGTCCTTGTTTTGAGGGGTTGATATAGTGGTGAAGGTGATTCTTTTTTGTGTGGTGGGAACACTATCCATATGGTGAATGTATGGATTACCGAAGATAGCTTGATGTGCATATAGGGTACCCACATAAGGTCTTTTTTTGGGGTGCAGCCATAGAGAAAGGGTCATTCCATCCGGTTGAAAGGGAAGATATTCACCTGTTTTAAAGAAACCTTTATACGTATATAGGGTTCTGACCCAAGGTCCGTAATTACATTTTGCCCTATCAACTAGACATGGGAGAACATTTTATATCATAAATTCAAGTCATTCTGTAGAGCAGCGGTCATTGAACTCGGTCTTCATTACCCCACACAGTGCATGTTTTGCTGGTAACCCAGCAGGTGCACAGGTGTACTAATTACTGACAGACACATTTTATAAGGTCTGCAGGTGGAGTTATTTATTTCACTTGTGATTCTGTGAGGAGACCTGCAAAACATGCACTGCGTGGGGTAATGAGGGCCGAGTTCCCTGACCACTGCTGTAGAGGTACAGTGCTGGTGAAGTTTCCAATTTTTGTGGGATTAGAAGGCACATTTGGTACATCGTGGGATCCAACCATAAGCAGCAGTACCATGGGCGCAGTCCACATCCTGTTTGTTTGTGCGCTATTGTTGTTTTACCAAATCTCAATATTAAATCAAATTAAATAATGTTTGAGTGTCCTGTGAAAGATGAGGCCAGCCCATAACTGAATCACTTCGTGGCCAGTGCAGAATTCACCCCAAATCAGCCACAACTGCACCTACATTATTGTGTGCATCTATATAAACCAGACTCTTCCATTCCATATGGTTGGTTTCATAGCTGTCAGAGTTATAATTGCAGTACTTGCAATAGCCCTATCTCTTGTGTAAGAAGTGTGCCTGAACAGAACATATCTGTATACATACAGACATTAGAAATAAATGAATTAATGAATGGAAAACAACAGTTGTGAAATCCTGTATCCTGTGACTTTTTGCCTTGAATGTTGGGGTCTTAAGCTAGAACATCGAAATAATTTGCCTAATACAATAATTGAGGAAATCAAGTAATATGTGATAACTGGAGAGGGTTTAACATCATCCTCAGTCTTCCAAGTCCTAACTAATGATTCCTCTCAATATGTGTGACAGAGATATTACATTGGGAAATGATGTACTAATGAAATACATTAAGGAATTGCCCTTCACCTTCTCTGGAATTTCCTGCAGTGACAATTCCCTAGATCATCTATATTGTCAGCTAAAGATTGAATGCTCTCAGGTTGAGTACCAATTACCACCTCCACAGAATGAAGGTATTTAATCTTCTCCTTCAAAAAATAGTCTGAAAGTTTTTAAGTCTATTCTATAAAGGCCAGTGTCAAAGTGGGTTTGCAGATCTTCAATGTTTTATTTAATCTGTAAACGACATGTGACATTTCCCTGGATACCTGTGCCATGGATATGTAATAAGAATTGGAAAGTGATAAAGTGGAGAAAGATAATGCACCAGCTAAATAACTCATAACTATAATGTTACAGGCTGTGTATAAAAAAATTCAGCAGCTGATTGGTTGATACTTTATCACTCTCCACTTTATCATTCTCCATGTCTTAGTACATCTGCTCCATAATGAGTGATTGGAAATCGAACTTGCCTATGGAGGTTTCAGGGGGGACATAGTCAATTATAATTAGACTTGTGTTGCCAGTCCTCATGGCTTCAAGAAATTGTGTTGACTTTGAGCATTGTAAGTTTATCAATTCATTTCTCCATAACCTGTTGGCCACGAATAAGACCTAGGGAAAATAGAAGGTTCCCAGTTGCATGTGGTGCTAACCCAACACAGATAAGGCTACACCAGGTACTCTAATCTACTATACCTTATACTACTCCTCCACCTAAAGAAGGGAAGCTAATGGAGCTACATGGATAATAATTCAATATAATAGCCAGCAATAAGTAGGGATGGCCATTGGTGTAGTCGCCATTGATGGCGATAGCGATTCTGCAACCATCCATCAATAGTCATAATCTATGTGATGGATAACCATCGATAGTTTTAGCTATCAATAGTTATCCATTATCTTTGACTGAATGGACCGTGGGCCAATCAGAATGTGGGGGTGGGGTTTCCCCTGACACATAAAAGGTTCTTCTTTGCCATTGATGTAGGGAAACCATCTGGTTTTCCCACATTGATGGCAAAAGTATTCAACATCGGTCATACAGTAGGGCCCTGTATTTATGTTACACAACAGTCCTTATGCCCGTTACTCCACACAGGATTAGCACCCCTTACACAATATGCCCACACAGTAGTAGTGCCTCTTATGTGATACCCCATTAGGAGTACACACAAATCACACAGCCTGGGCTGTAGTGGGGCAGATGCCAGGAACTGTGCTTTATCTGTCAGCACTGAAAAGGAACAGGGGGAGAGCCTGGCTTAGGCCTACTGTTGCTCTTAGTGCAAACAATGGGCTGAGTGAACCCCTCATGGCACATACTACAGCCTGGGTACTCATACCCTGTGTCTCATTTAAACACCCCATATGCTGCCCACCTACCTGCTTCTCACGAGGATTGCAGCCTCCCAGCTGCACTATCCAAAGGGAAAGCTGTGTAGTCAGCAGAAGTCCTTTCCCACTTCTCAGCAGCAGCCCATCAGCTACCCTGTGCATCCCCCTCCTTCCAGTTATAGCAAGGGATGAGCAGTTGAAGGATGACCCAGAAAAGTTGGAGGGTGGTGTACTTTTGGTAGTTGTGTATTATCACGGTGCCCGCGAAATCGGCCGCAAATCAAATGCAAAAATCGGATGCGATTTAGAGGCTGATTTGCGGCCATTTCCTGCCGATTTGCATGCTATTCCATCCTTGCACACCCAAGGATCCAAGTCAGCCCGAAGCATCACGAGCGAACGCGGTACGCGTCCTCCCGACCTGTTCATACCGCCACTATCCTTGTCGGAGTGGAGTTGACTTTATAAAGTGTGGCGAGCGGAGCGAGCCACCAGCCCAAAGCATGAGGGGACGCGGAAAACTATCCCAAAGCGTGGCGAGCACAGCGAGCCCCACGAGGAGACATGAATTACTTGACATGTATTCCACACTTCGGGCTGACATGATTTGCATGCTACGCCATCCTTGCACACCCCCACTAACCGTCAGGAAATCGCAGCAAATTGGCCGCAAATCGGTCGCTAAATTGCATCGAGGATCGAATTGGCCGCAAATCAGCCGCTAAATCGCATGCGATATCGAATGCGATTTAGATGAAATCGGGCGTCCTGATAATACACAAGTACAGTACTTTTTAACTGTCGGATCTAATCAGCAGCTGCTGCTATGGTAACAGTTCACTGGTTGGCTGCCAGCCTTCTCAGCCAACTAGCAGCATGTTAACATGGCAGCAGCTGCTGAATGGATCCAACAGCAGCCAGCTTTCTGGACAAAAAAAACTGAGACCCAATGCCGAGTGTTTTGATACCCAATCACAATGTTTTGCACCATTTTTGAGACTTGGATCAACTAAATTTTGGTGAGTTACGTTTCCATGTAGAACCAAACCACTTCACTGTATCTTGGTGTGGCACCCTCTGAAATTTTTGGTAGCTGGAGCTTACAACAAAACTGCCCTCACTACACCTCTGTACCTAGCACTAATATGGAGGCATCTTATTAACTCTTGACACTAATGAAGGGCATATGTGGGAGGACTGGGGAACTATAGAGTATTACTGTGGGAGCAAGATGGATATTCTTCCACAGGATGGTAATAGTCCTGGGGCCATTCCTGCCATATGCTAAGATTAGCAATATAACCATTTCCATGTCTCACTGCCTGCTATGCTTACTTAATGTGGCAACAAAACCAATCCACACATGGGGAAGACAGAATTCGTACACTGATTTAATGCCAGAATCAATAAATAAGACTTTTATTAAAATCCTACTGATTTCATTTTCTCTGAAAAAAAAAAAAAAAATATGTAGAGCCCCTGATTTGTAAAAGAAAATGGATACAAATGTATGAAGTGGATATTTGCATAGCCCATATAATTTACCTAATTTTAGGTAAGCTTTGCTTCATTTATATATGGGAATGTAATTTGCACATTAGAACATGCTGCACATACAGTTTTTCCTGCAACACTTTAGACTACCTATGATCTGCTTGGATAAGCTTACTGCCCTTCTGTTCTTTATTGAATTTTTACTGCACAGCGTATCAAGAGGGCAGCCAGTAATCAGTATGACAAGCACTGACTGAACACGGAACTCAGCTGATCGAAGTAACTTTATACTTTACATAGTCAGTGAACAACAGTTATACATAACATCTGATAAATGCCAAACCAAGTAATCATCAACCAGTCCAACCGAGAGTTCAAGAAAACCATAGAAAACCAATCTGATACTGAATAAAATAGTTGGAAGGCCAGTGGTCATAAGAATATCACATACCGTGTAGTAGGCAATAGCAAGTCTGGTAGATTAACCAGTCCAGTGAACACCATCTCCAATTATTAATCACAAGTTGTCAGTAATATTATCAGTCATTGTCATTTCTCATATACGTGTACTGCAGTCCATCGCTTTAAATACACATCAGCTTCTGTAGTGCTAAGTGCAGGTCTCCTATCTCTCTTTGTACAGAGAACACATTTTGGAAAAGCTAGCAGCTGTCTCACATTTTCCTACATACGCTACACACAGTAGCCTCATGTGACATGGAGCATGTGACTGGAATGAGGAAAGTGGAGCTTACCTCAGCACCAGAAGTACCTCAGCGCCAGAAGTATCAATTTTTAAAAAGTGATAAAGTGAAGAGTGAAAAACAGCCAGCCAATCAGCTCCTAACTGTCATGTTACAGGCTGGGTTTGAAAAAGGACAGGTAGGAGCTGATTGGCTGGTTGTTTATCACTCTCCACTTTTTGAAGCTTGAAGCATCTGGCCCTTAGTTCATAAAGATAATTTGACTGGTGACTATGATGAACTCTTAACAATAGATTAACATGTACTGTACATGCTCACACATACACAATAGGGTTCATTTTTGTCAGGGGCTAAGAAATCCAGTATATTTTTGGATTGTGGGAGGAAACCAGAGTACCTAGAGGAATCCCACACAAGTATGGGGTGAATATACAAACATCACTAAGAATATACAAAGAATATACACACTTCATGAAAATGTTATACAGTAGGTGGGAACTTACACTGTAGCAATACACAACTGTTCAGCTATCATTTTGAGTTCAAGTTCGTCTTTTTTTTTTTTTTTAGAAACTTTTAACAACTAATGGAAAAGACGCTCGGGGCTACAATGTCACGCCTCAGCATGGCATGATTAGGGGGGCTGTGTAACATGCAAGGAGGCTTGATGTATGTGGACACATCTGTACACTGCAGTCACACTGGTAAGGCGTAATCACTTCTCTTATGAGCATGACCACACTGGCTGAAATATCTGTAAATATATAGGATAATTGTCACACCCATGGAAATTGCCCTGTAATGTCGGTGCCAGGTGAGGCAGCTGACATCACCGGATGTCAGCTGCCACCTACTTCCTTCTGAATGCCCACGCACATCTAAGGTTATTCTGAAGTAACCTTAGATGTGCATGTGCCTTCTACATAATTCGATGGTCGGCGACCATTGAATGATGTGGGTGTTCCGCCACAGCCTGCGAATGGATGTTTATGTTATGATATTGTTTGTATTAATTAGTCAACATTGTTTTGTGCATTTTACAGTATGTCACAAGATGATAATACCTTACAAATAGGTCCGGTACAAAATATTGAAAATGTTTGATTTTAGTTGCCACACTAAAAAACTCTTGAATAATTATTTTTGTTATCTACCAACCATTTGATTCCCTTAAAGTGCCATAGTTTGTATATTGACAGGCGAACTTATTTCTTTGTCACTAATAAATATGTAAAAAAAAATCTGCAATGTTGGTGATTGGACTATTATTACACTAAGCACCATACAGTCCCATATGGCTGATCATATGCTATTATTCAGAAAATGAAACAGGTAAAACCATCGCAAATAAATAGGTCTCATGTAAGCAGTACTGTGGAGAAGGTCTGAATATAGGCCCTTATTCTGATCGATGCGGATATTCCCGCTTGCGTACGGTCCGCCGATGTTTATCTTCTGCGCATGTGCAGAGGTCACTCTGCGCATGTGCAGGCGATTTCGCCGCAAGGATTCTCTATACGCCGCACAGGGGGCGTAGAGGGGCGTGAGGGGCTACTTATCCTCATTACCCTATGCATACGCCCCGCGTTTCATGGGCGTTCCCATGCAAACGCGGGGCGTATGCATGGTAATGAGGCCGTGACGCGTGGGTACGGGGCGGGCATCTGACATCGCCGGATGTCAGCTGCCCGCCCCCATACAAGATTTCACACGGACAAGTGTCCGTGTGGTCTTGTGTTGCGGGACCTGGTGGAGCGTGCGGCCCTGCATTCGATGTTCGGCGACCATCGAATGCAGGGGCTGCTCCCACCATGGAGGAGGCGTATCCCCGTCCAATTTCATGCGGATCGCCACATATCCGCGTACGGACGGCAGGTGGCGATCCGTATGGAAGGCGGGGATTCGCCTGCACGGTCGCGGCCGCATATTCTGATCGGGCCGCACCGATCAAAATAAGGGCCATAGTATAGACAGGAGTTTATTACTACTATAAATACACAAGTCAGCGAATTTAGTATATTATATTTCTGCCATAGGGCGGGATTCTCTACAGCAGAAACGGGGTAAAAACCCCATTATCTGGGTTTTTACGGCATTTCTGTATTCTCTGTTGCCCCTCTGCAGTGTCAGTGCTGTGGAGGAAATCGCCATCTAAAGCTGGTGATTCCCTGCAGAAGCCTATGGGTCTCTTACCACAGCGCTGTGTGAGGGATCCGTCACTGATCCCTCCCAGCATGCCCTGCGGCCGGACCCGGCACTCTGCGTATGCGCAGATGTACTGTCGGGTCTCAGAGCTGTCCCTTGTGTTAATAATCACATAAGAATGCGGTGGCCGGTGAAGGGTAGCGATACAGGGGAGCGGATGTTAGAACATCCCGCCCATATACTATACTAACCAGCAATTCAATTTTCCTCTGAGGATATCCATTTACATCAGGAGTGAAAAACTGAAATTTTTTCCAATATTTTTCCCAATGTTTTGCCAATGTTTTTTTATATCCTGCTATTTAATTGGATCGAAAATAGCGAAAACAATCATGTTCAGTGAAACGTGTGTGTTTTCACCCAGCCACTGGCAAAACAAATCTCTGGAAGGCCACGGCACATGCTGGCTTATTGGGGATAAATAGATACCCGATCATGGGTAATAGGATGTCATCCCTAAGGTCTAATGATATTGTATTATTATTATTAATATTATTATTATTATCATTATTATTATATTGTTATTATTATTATCATCAGTATCATGTATTTATATGTCACCACATGGGTTCCACAGCAACGGAAAATATAAAATATCAAAAACAATAAAACAACAAATTTAGGACAAGTACGGTACATGGTAAATAGAGATTTTTGCATCAAGGGACAGAACACTGAAACAATTTTTAGGGTGCCAGAGACCTTGTGTTAGGTGCTGTTGAAAGGAGCAATAAGTAATAAATAGTCTTAAGGCGCCCATACATGGTACAATTTAACGAGTGCATATTGCACCTTGTATGGGCACCTTAAGAGAGGAAAAGGCACATAGGAGAGTTTACATTGTGAAGGGTAGGGGCAGACAAACAGGGGTGACACAGAAGGTGTAGAAGTGAGCATAAACAGAATGTTCGGATAAGAGGTAGCTGGGATTACTGAAGGTTTAATGAAGGTCATATAATCAGATCTGATGTGAGCGAGTTTAAATGCATTATTAAAAATCTGTGGTAGATGTATGAGGCAGCAACAAGAGTGGAGAAGTGTGCCATGGTAACCAATTAGCTGCTGCATAGAATGCACTTGATAAATGTTACTTCAATGCTGATTGGTTGCCATGACACACCTTTCCACTCTTATCACTGCTTCATACTGTACATCTACACCAAGGAGAGATGAACTAAACCTTGCAGTAATAAACTATAGAGAAATAAACTACCAGCAAATTGGCCCCTAAATGCCATGTTATAGGAGGTAATTTAAAAGAAATGACAGTTATGAGCTGATTGGTTGGTAGTTTCTGTCCACATGATCCTAACTTAAATAATCAGGTGCTCTGCCAAACTGGGTTACCTCTTAAATGGAGTCCCCCTTCTCGAGTCCTATTAGAGGAAGAGCGCTATAAGTAATAAACAAGCTCTAAGTCTGCTCTATCATTGCAAGTGCCAAGTCTGAACCAAGCCATCCTTAAATGGACTTCTGATGGTGACATTGTGACTTCTATCATTTAAAGTCTAAAAAGTTATAAACCAACACTTTTATATAGTTTAACTTTGAAGTATATAGTATAGGATGCATGTAATGTTGCATGAGACACTATTATGTAGTTCAAGTATTTGTAATCATGAAATATGTGCATTACTAGTATAGGCTTCTGTAAAATGACATTAGTGCAATCACTTGAAAATGAGAAGCAGATCCGTATAGAACGTGATTGCAGTGAGTTAGTCAATTGTAAAAGGAAAAGATACTGTACAAAGACTGACTGATCAGTGTAATGTGTCTAATGCAAAGCCATTACATACCTTAGAATAATACATTTAAAGGGAAAGTGACGTTGTCAGTGGGATTTATTATAGATAGTTGAAAACATCAATAAGGCAACTTTTCACACATTGGCGAATTGCTCTGTTTCTGGAATGAGTCTTCAATAATTCCAGCACTACTGTATGCTTCAGAATTCTCTTAATTTTTGTAGCTGTTACCTCAATTGTTAGTAACACTAAGTCCTGTAAAATATGATTTTTTCCAATAAATAGTGTTCTCACAACGTGGTGAGAGGACTGCTGAGGGGTGACACCAAAGTGCTGACTCCTAGTCAGTAATTGTAACATCACATAAAACACCTGGCTCCTGTCAATACACAAATACTGGTCCCTGGGGACATCATGCAACTCCCAAACCCACTGAAGGATAAAAACTGGAGTCCATGCTGAATGGCCATGCCCCTTAATTGAAAGGTAATGCCCCCTACTCACAAGGACATGCCCTGTTTTCTTTGGTGTATTGGTATCATATGAAGCTGCAGATAGAGCACCTTTCAGCCAGCACCGGGGATCACCAAAATGTCCATTCTGGCGATCGCCGGCAGAGAGGCGCTCCATCTGAATGGGATGCGTGAGCATCTCACACGCACGCTCATCCCCGTTTTCTGGTGGCGGGGGATGGGAACCCTGCCTGTCTCCGCTTCAGGGAGACATGCAGGGTTCGGGGGTACGGGGAGGCGGTGGGGACCAGCGGACCGATGGGGAGCTCCGTCAGAAGGGGAAGCGCAAACGTCTTGTGTGCGCATGTCCCCTTCTCGCGGCCGGCGAGGGCTGGTGGTTGGCGATCCGCCAGACCCCCACTAAACGAGAGGCACTCCATCTGTATATGAAAATGGCTGCTGCCCCACTTTCCTAGTGATTTTCCTACATGTGCAAAATGCTGGGAAATAGTCATCCATACCATTTTCTTTGTGGTTTATGCAGTCTGGTTGCAATGTCTGTGGTGTGGACTTCCCTGGATTTGGGAGGTCCATTGCAAACACTGCACCCATTATAGATACAACAGTGCAAGTGGTTCACTATTGCTGTAGAAATGATCAGTCTAATTGAGAAAAGGACACAGTGTATATTGCTGCTGTGTTTTTCATTGCAGCCTATAATGTGAAAATACTGTATGTTAATGACGTAGGTGTCATTTGAGTGAAAAATACCTCCCGATAGCATCACAGATCTGAGTGCTTCATCTTTAGCTGTAGCATTGGATGATCTGAGACCATCGGCCTGTCTAATGTTACTCAGATGGGACCTTGTAGCTCTTTTGCCAAGGCCATGAAGTCTGTTTTCCATTTTCCCTGAATGCATCCCCACTCGGCCCACTCCCTGCTTCCAAAGGATCACAGTCTGCCAATCAGGCTGTAGCTCAGTGGACACTGTGCATTGTAAAACAGAACCCTAGAGCAAAGCACGGGTATGCAACACAGGCCACGTTCATGCGCTAGGAAAATCTTACTGAAGAGACCCAGATTGCATATTAGAGGAACCACAGCAGAACAACTTCTTGCATGTGATCTATTTTATCCAACAGAAAATCGATAGTGAGTGGTAGTTCTGGTTGATTTTTGAATTTTTTTTTAGGTCTCTTCGATGGACGGAACTGAAAAAAACAACATACTTTACACTACTTAAACCAACAAACATCAACATTGATTATAAAACTGATTTCAAAATTGACTGTTAGTAAATGTGCAATTTAGACCATGAAACAGTTTTACGTTTGCCAACTACAGTACAGTAAGATATGTTTTAAAATCTATAGAAAAATGTATCTTTAGTAAATACCCAGGGTGTCATCTTATTTATTACTATTAGCGCCAATGTTCATTCTAACCACTGTGGAGCTGTGTGGTTAATGCAAGAGGTAGAAAACAAGAGCACTGTATTCAGATAAGCCCTTCTGGTTATGTAAAAGTACAGATGATATCAAATCAATTAGTAATTCTTCATTATACCGTCTTCATGTCTCATCTCTGTCCCCTTCATCTGGCCCCTTTTTCTCATCTCTGCCCCCTTAATGCACTAATCCTCCCCTCTCTAAATGCATAAAATTGTAATGGACTAAAAACCATGTTTGAAATCCATTAATCCCAGAAGGACAGCAGTCGTCTTTGCATACACTGTTGTGCCAGAAGAAAGCAGGCATGGTGGTAAAAAAAACTTGAGGGTGGACACTTGAGTTGTATTTTTATGTGGGTTGTAATGTTGTATTTTGGAGCATTCATGTGGTGTTGACCAATTTGCTGTCTGCTTCCAGTATTGTTCCAGCTGTATTGGTCAATGAGAGGACAGTTTTCCTCTCAATGATGCCTTCCTTCTTTCACCCATTGGCTTTGCTTCTATGAGGGGAGGGAGAAGGTAGGGCTTTAGACACATATGCTCAGTAGCATTATTATATAGATTAGTGAAAACAGTTTTGTCATATAATGGACCAAGTGTGAAAGTCATGAGAAGAATTATAAACAATGTACAATATTAATTTAAACTAAATATAATGAATCATTTACAAATTACAGGAAATAATAATAAATGCACAATAAAAATACATTTTTGTAAAGGTATAAAACAAAATAAACAAAATATACTGTAGAAGCATTCCCTTTACAACAATAATACCATATAAGACTTAGGCATGGCTGTTACACTTCTGTCCCGGACCCGCCGGGACAGACAGTGTAGACGAGTGCCGGGGGAGACGTTAGCGGCGTCGCGCAGCAACGCCCCTGGCTTCCGTCCCCACGGCATCGTCAGCAGGCATCGGGGCGTTGCCGGGCAACGTCCCCGAGCGTCTCCATCGGCGTGCCGGCGCGCTGAGGTCATGCGCCCGGCAGTGCGGCGCACGTCAGCGTCAGCGGGGATTTTGAATAAAGAGCCGGCGTCTGCCCAGGACAGACGCCGGTTATAGCTTTTGCACCTCAGGGTCTCAAGTGTTCCTGGTTCCCGCTTACTCACTGCTCCTGGTTCCTGTGCCCAGTCGTCCTGTGTCCTGTCGTTCATTCCCAGCCGTGTCCTCCGTTCTGTCTCCTGTCCTCCTGGTGTCCGTGCGTTGTCCAGCTGTCTGTACCCTGGTTCCCGCTGCCGTTGTCTCCTCGGAGCACAGATAAGTGGGGTTTATCCCCAGACTGCCCTTACTCGTATCTTGATTCTTATGAACCACCTCTGTGTATTGTTACACCTGTTTGGTATAGGTTTGTGTTACATCTCTACGTATTGTTACGTTTACCCAGTTTGCTACAGAGCAAGGGTGACCTCGCCTTCTTGGGGTAGTTAGTCATCCCCTTGTTCATCCTTGACATTGGTGGCAGCGTTGTTAACTCTCAAGACCTGGTGGCATCGGGGGCAGAGCCTGACTAACGGGCTCTGTCGAACGCGGCTATTATAGGCGAAGCCTAGCACTAGCACGCAGCCATCAATCCCATTCGATGACAACGGAGTTAGGGTTGGCGAGGACTCCCGCATATCATAACATTATAACCGGCCAGACCATACTCTGAGACTGTTGTTGCCCCTACAGCTCAGAGGTTCGGTAGTCGTGGGGAAACCCAATCATGGATCCGTCACAGCAGGCTGCTGCCCATTCTCTTGCAGGACAGATGCACACACTGACGCAGAAATTGCAAGAGCTCACCCTACGGGTAAACTCACACGAGCAACGGTCTCAGTCTAGCTCCTCCTCCGGTGGGAGTCTGGAGCCCAGGTTAAATCTCCCTGACCGTTTTTCTGGTGACCGGTCTTTGTTTTTTAATTTTAAACAGTCATGCAGGCTTTATTTCAAATTGCGCCCAGGATCTTCTGGTTCTGAGGCTCAACGGGTTGGAATGGTTATATCACTCCTGCAGGGAGATCCTCAGTCTTGGGCCTTCGGCCTTCCAGATGGTGCTGAGGCTCTCTCTTCAGTGGATGCATTCTTCTCAGCAATGGGGTTATTATATGATGACCCGGACCGGGCGGCCTCGGCCGAGTCAAATCTTAGGGCCCTGCGTCAGGGGCAGGACACAGCTGAGGCATACTGTACTAAATTCAGACGTTGGGCTATTGATTCTGGCTGGAACGACCCAGCGCTTCGTAGTCAGTTTCGGATTGGGTTATCCGAATCCCTTAAGGATGCATTAGTACAGTACCCCACTCCCAAAGACATTGATGGGATCATGCAGTTAGCCATTAAGGTGGATAGGAGATTTCGGGAGCGGCAGAGAGAGAGACGGTCTGGAGTGTTGCCTTCCTCATCTGTAGACGAGTCTACCGAGGTACCCGGAGACGAGCCTATGCAGTTGGGGGCCACTCGACTATCTTCATCCGAAAAAAACCGCCGACGTCTCAAGGGCCTCTGTTTGTATTGTGGGGGTCCCGGTCATCTTGCTGTTGCTTGTCCGCTGAAGGCGGGAAAAGACAGGGCCTAAGTGATACTTGGGGGGTTCACTTGGGCCTGTCGAGCTTTTCTCCCTCAGATTCTGTATTAATTCAGGTATCAGTCTCTGTTACCGACCGTTCTTGGAACGGATCTGCCTTTGTGGATTGTGGGGCGGCCGGTAACTTTATAGATGAAGGCCTGGTGCAACAATTGGGCCTTATGCCCATACCCTTGGAAAATCCCGTTTCTGTTTGTGGGTTGGATGGCCGTCCACTGTCTAAAGGCGGTATATCTTTTAGGACTCCCCCCCTTCGGCTGTCGGTGGGGGCTCTTCACTCCGAAGATATCACCTTTCTTATTTTTCACTGTCCTCTCACTCCTATAGTCCTGGGGCTGCCCTGGTTGAAAAAACACAACCCTGAATTTAATTGGGAAACTGGTGAGATCACTCGGTGGGGAGGGTCCTGTTCGGATGTTTGTCTCACTCTCCCTCTCCGTGTGATGCACCCCGATTTTCAAGCTCTCCCTTCTCAGTACCGTGATTTTTCAGATGTTTTTTCTAAAAAGGAAGCCAACACCTTGCCTCCTCATCGCCCCTTTGATTGTGCCATTGATTTAGTGTCTAATGCCAGACTTCCTAAGGGTCGTTTATATGCGTTATCCGCACCTGAGTCCCAAGCCGTGGACCTCTACATTAAAGAAAGCCTTGAAAAGGGGTTCATTCGGCCCTCTAAATCACCGGTGGGGGCGGGGTTTTTCTTTGTTGAGAAGAAAGATGGGTCTTTACGGCCCTGTATTGATTACAGAGCCCTTAACAAAATTACGGTAAAAAATTCCTACCCATTACCCCTCATCTCCGTATTATTTGACCAGATTCGGGAGGCAGTGATTTTTTCCAAAATAGACCTCAGGGGGGCCTACAACTTAATCAGAATTAAAAGTGGTGATGAATGGAAGACCGCGTTTAATACCCACTCGGGGCATTTTGAGTATCTTGTGATGCCTTTTGGTCTAGCTAACGCACCGGCAGTCTTCCAAGACTTTATCAATGAAGTCCTTCGACCGTTTTTAGGGGGTTTTGCCGTAGTTTACTTGGACGACATTCTCATTTTTTCCAAATCTCTTTCCGAACATCGGCAACACGTCCGCCTGGTGTTGCAGAAGCTACGGGAGAATCATCTATATGCCAAGTTGGAAAAATGTGAATTCGAAGTGTCACAAGTGACTTTTTTAGGGTACATTATTTCCCCTCAAGGTTTCTCCATGGATCCATCGAAGGTTCAGGCCATTCAATCCTGGGCTCGCCCAACCACGCTCAAGGCCATTCAGCGATTTCTTGGTTTTTCTAACTACTATCGCAAATTTATCTGCTCCTTTTCGGACATCGTGGCACCCATAGTGGACTTGACTCGGAAAGGGGCTGACCCAGGACAATGGTCTCAACGGGCGATGGATTCTTTCATAAAATTAAAGAAAGCGTTTTGCTCAGCTCCAATTCTGCACCACCCAGATCCCAGGCTTCCCTTTTTAATCGAAGTCGACGCCTCTGATGTGGGTGCTGGAGCAGTCCTGTCTCAGAAGGGGCCACTGGATCTAAAGATTCATCCATGTGCTTACTTCTCCCGCAAATTCTCTCCAGCCGAGAGAAATTATGATGTAGGCAATCGTGAGTTGTTGGCCATCAAATGGGCGTTTGAGGAGTGGCGTCACTGGCTTGAGGGAGCTCAGCATACCATCACCGTGATCACCGATCACAAGAATCTCTCTTATATTGAGTCCGCCAAACGCCTCAACCCACGACAGGCTCGGTGGGCACTATTCTTCACCAGATTCCGGTTTATTATCACCTTTAGGCCGGGATCTAAGAACGTGAAGGCGGATGCCCTCTCCCTCAGTTTTCAGACTGTCCAGGGGTCTGAGGTGAAAGCAGATTTAGCCACCTTAGTCATTGCTGCCCAAGCGTCGGCTCCTCAACAGACCCCACAGGACCGTTTATTTATTCCCCAGAAATTACGGCAGGCGGTTCTCAGGGACTTTCACTCGGCAAAAAGCTCCGGGCATCCAGGTATTGCCAAAACTTTTGAACAGTTAGCCAGGACTGTTCGGTGGCCCTCTATGAGGCAAGATGTCGACAAATTTGTGGCCTCATGTCTGGTCTGTGCGCGACACAAATCGTCTCGACAGTCTCCTATTGGGCCGCTGTTCCCCTTGTCCATTCCCAAGAAACCATGGTCCCATATTTCTATGGACTTTATAGTTGACCTGCCTCCGTCTAGCAAGTTCACCACCATCTGGGTTACTGTGGATAGATTTTCCAAAATGGCTCACTTTACTCCATTACATGGGCTTCCTACTGCAAAAATCCTAGCAAATTTATTCATCACCAACATCTTTAGGCTTCACGGACTCCCGGTCGATATTGTCTCGGATAGAGGTTCCCAGTTCGTGGCCAGGTTTTGGAGACAGTTTTGTGCTGCCTTAGGGATTCAGGTCAGTCTCTCCTCTGGCTATCACCCACAGTCGAATGGACAGACCGAGAGGGTCAACCAGGCTTTGGAACAATACCTCCGCTGTTTCGTTTCAAAGTGCCAGGACAATTGGGCTGAGCTTATTCCATTAGCAGAGTTCGCATACAATAACTCTTATCATTCAGCCATCAAGAGCTCTCCTTTTTTCTGCAACTCAGGTTTGCACCCCAAATGTAGTTCATTCATGCCCCCGGTTGATCCGTCAAGATCCTCTTCCACTGTCTTGTTTTTTAGGAAAGCCTGGAAGAATGTACACATAGCCCTTAGACAATCCTCAGCCCGGTCTAAGATTTTCTTTGATAGGCACAGAAGACCGTGTCTCTTTAAAGTGGGTCAGAGAGTATGGTTATCCACACGCCATATTAGACTTCGACAGCAATGTCCCAAGTTGGGTCCCAGGTTTATCGGTCCATTTCCGATTATCGGACAAATTAACCCTGTGGCATTCAGACTTCAGCTTCCCAGGTCTCTGCGCATCAATAATGTCTTTCATTGTTCCCTGCTCAAACCTGTCATCGGAACCCTTCCATCCAGCTCTACACGTACTCAAAGACCTGTCTTGGTTCGAGGGCATAAGGAGTATGTGGTGGAACATACTGTATCTTGGATTCCAAGGTAGTCAGGGGTCAGCTCAAGTTTCTTGTCCACTGGAAGGGGTTTGGAGATGAGGAAAGATCTTGGGTCCCAGAAAAGTTTTTGCATGCGCCCCGGCTAAGAGCGGAGTTTTTTAGAAAATTTCCCTGGAAACCGGGTTCTAAGGTTCGGTGACCCCTCCTCAAGGGGGGGGTACTGTTACACTTCTGTCCCGGACCCGCCGGGACAGACAGTGTAGACGAGTGCCGGGGGAGACGTTAGCGGCGTCGCGCAGCAACGCCCCTGGCTTCCGTCCCCACGGCATCGTCAGCAGGCATCGGGGCGTTGCCGGGCAACGTCCCCGAGCGTCTCCATCGGCGTGCCGGCGCGCTGAGGTCATGCGCCCGGCAGTGCGGCGCACGTCAGCGTCAGCGGGGATTTTGAATAAAGAGCCGGCGTCTGCCCAGGACAGACGCCGGTTATAGCTTTTGCACCTCAGGGTCTCAAGTGTTCCTGGTTCCCGCTTACTCACTGCTCCTGGTTCCTGTGCCCAGTCGTCCTGTGTCCTGTCGTTCATTCCCAGCCGTGTCCTCCGTTCTGTCTCCTGTCCTCCTGGTGTCCGTGCGTTGTCCAGCTGTCTGTACCCTGGTTCCCGCTGCCGTTGTCTCCTCGGAGCACAGATAAGTGGGGTTTATCCCCAGACTGCCCTTACTCGTATCTTGATTCTTATGAACCACCTCTGTGTATTGTTACACCTGTTTGGTATAGGTTTGTGTTACATCTCTACGTATTGTTACGTTTACCCAGTTTGCTACAGAGCAAGGGTGACCTCGCCTTCTTGGGGTAGTTAGTCATCCCCTTGTTCATCCTTGACATTGGTGGCAGCGTTGTCAACTCTCAAGACCTGGTGGCATCGGGGGCGGAGCCTGACTAACGGGCTCTGTCGAACGCGGCTATTATAGGCGAAGCCTAGCACTAGCACGCAGCCATCAATCCCATTCGATGACAACGGAGTTAGGGTTGGCGAGGACTCCCGCATATCATAACAATGGCCATCTTAACATATGGGCTTAATGGTCAGCTGCTCAAGGGTCCCCAATTCTTGGGGCATTTCGAGTTAGTGAAGATTGGCTTGTGGGCATCTGCCTCGTGAGCTTCTTAGGATGCAGTAGACAATGCTGCCTAGTCACCATGATTGTGAATTACACATAAACAGACCAACCAGGCAGCATTCTCCTCCTGCTTTCCAGCCTGCAGCCATACAGTGAATGGCTGTCTGCATGCTGATTGGTGGATGGTTGGAACTATTCAACAATCAGAGTTCAGAATTCTCTACCTGCCTCCCAAATGAAGCATACTAATTGGTAGATGGATGTGAAGGGACCACTAATGCATTGCTTTGCCAGGTGCCCTGGACTACAATAAATATAGCTAAATTGTAGTTAATAAAATCAGAAGCTGGTTGTTAAAGTTATGCACTATATCAATAAAAGAAAGGCAATGACTGAGCATGGTGGTCCCTAGTAATCGAAGTCGTTGGAACTGTACAGGAAGTACCCTTTGTTATGGCCCTGGTGAAAATGTGCACACTTCTTGAGACAGTTGTAGCATTGTATATAAACACAATTGTGGTATTTTTACTGTGTACATTTTACTCCTGTGATTTGAAAAAACAGCAAATTATTCATCATCGGGTCCTAAGAGGTGTGCATTTCACAGAATTCACAATTATCTAAAGGGCAGTGAGGAATGATAAGAAATGATGGTTGTCACGGAGTACAGTTGTACAGAAACAGCAAATTCGCCATCCGTCCCCTAAAAGTATTACATTTGCATAGTGAGAAATGATAATGCCATTTTATTAACTTCACTGTCGGAATTTTTACTCAACTTGCAACTGAACTCATTTACTCAAAGTTACACAATGACCCTCCTTATGCTGTGAGAGAAGAGCACTGAGCTTGGTGTATGTTGTTGGAGTAGAGCCCTAGGTATAATCTCTGTTTAAAAAAAAGTATTCAAAGGGGAAGTTTCAATTATTTTGAAGGTGCTCAAATGTAATGAGTGCCCACCGACGCTATTCAATTGATCCCCCATGTATACCCCTTGTGTGCACCCATTAGTATCAAGCATAGCCATGCAAAGTGGCTAAACTGGCCTAAAGAACAGGTTTGGAAGCTCAAACTCCCATTTCAGCACCCAGACCACGTTGTTTTGACACATTTCAGCTCACATCTCAGAAGACTACTAGCTGAAATGTGTTCCCCAACTCCATGTGTAATATTGGGCACCATCTAATGACAGCAGGGGTGAACAAATATGAAATCACCTCCAGACAATAAAAAGAATCCAACCATGACATTGAAATCAGCAAAAATGAAAAGAGTAGCCTACAATTTGACATCCTCTGTTGCGTGTTAGAAATGTATGTTTACTTATTTGAATTTGTATTTGAATTTTATATTTCTACAATTAGTGTTGCATAGGTACATATTCAGAAAATTGAATTTATTGAGAAGGAAATTGATTTACAAATGTTTATACGAGAATTTGAAAATTATTTAACTTTAATATTTTTATTGGAAATATTATTCTTAATAAACACATTTATTTTCATTTATGATTTTTCTACTTAATCTTAAAGTCTAGACTTCTAGTGTACTTTTGGTTAAGTCATTTATATACAGCTGAGTGCTGTGCTCGACTGTCTTTCTCTGCTTTTACTGGATGTAGAAGTAAATAGACAGAGGTAGGCGGTATGAATATGATAATTTCATTCTTGTAACATGAATTTTTGTGTATAAAATATTAAACATGACAAGACCGCTTTCTGAGTTTTGCCACAGTGTATATCCAGCTGAGATGTTAATACTTTTTTTTGTAGTATATAAGATTGTACATAAATAAATAATTATTTTTCCTACAGTGCTTCGGGTGCTGTGTCTTAAAAAACATTTCTATGAATACATACAAATAATTAAAGTAGAAATGTTTTAACTGGCCTAGTATGTGAAGTGTATTCCAAATAGAATTTATTAATAAGTTAAAATAGTAATAAAAATTGTATTGTAGCAATACCCACAGGACATGTGCAATTATAAATATTTATTTCTTATTCACTGTCCCTGTGTGTGTGTGTGTGTGTGTGTATATATATATATATATATATATATATATATATATATATATATACAGTCCAATAGCTTTGTTCAAGCAGGGGCGTCACACGGAGATCCTTTCAAAACAGTGCTTTTATTGCAAGTGTTACAATCCAACAATTGTTTCGAGCCTCCTGGCTCGTCCTCAGGGATAGCCCACCAGTGTACAATGAAGGGTATATATACCTAAACGTGGCACCTCTTCCTATCATAGGTAATGTGCAAGACACATCCCCCCAAAAATAAGCATGTGTAGAACCACATTGTTAGAAGATTGATCATTTATAACTGAAAATATCGATTAATGACATCCGGGTATGAAATTTATGAAGTAAGCTTTTTTAATCATGTATTGTGTAATGTTGTAACTATGTGTATTTGTTTAAGAATTCTTGCACTAGAGCACTAGCACTTTAATGTTTTATGAAATGTTGGATTATCAGCATTATATTCCATTTTTTGCACACTAGCACTTTAAAGGCGATGACGCGTGATGTTCTCCGTCTAGGCATCTCTGACAGCACCGAGTACTAGCGTCTGTGTGTTGCCTAGCAATGCCCTCATCAAGGTGCGCGGCGGGTGACGTCACACGCTGGGACTCACACGCTGGAAGAGACAGACGGGTGAACCTAACCCTTACACAGGTAAACATATGATGTCTGTAAGTTGTATTTGATTGATAGGAGGAGGTGCCACGTTTAGGTATATATAACCTTCATTGTACACTGGTGGGCTATCCCTGAGGACGAGCCAGGAGGCTCGAAACAATTGTTGGATTGTAACACTTGCAATAAAAGCACTGTTTTGAAAGGAACTCCGTGTGACGCCCCTGCTTGAACAAAGCTATTGGACTGTGCATATTTGGGGAGACCCCCTGGGAAGGCACCGGAGCAGTATTGTCCTTATACAGTTGGAGTGCCGGGTTTCATATCCTGGTGTATAGCTGCATCGACTACTTGGTGAGTCTAAAAGCTGCTGACCAAGGCACCCGTAATATTTGTGTTTAAAGTGAACCTGCAGTGGATCCTCCAGCATACGGAGTAAAGATCATCTCACCGGTTACATCTGTTGGTGTGTATGCAGCGTGCCCAACATGGAGCCTAGCGAACCAGGAGTGAGCTTCGCCAACATCGATACTGGAGACTTTTTCAGCTATTCTGAAGCAGAGGCTGATTTGATTATACAAACGGGGAGCTCGCAGGCTCAAACTGGATCTGTGGACAATGATGTCCTTTATAAAGACTGGTATTTCCTTAAAAAAAGAGAACTGGACTATGCCTATCACTCTTCTACACTTTCGGAGTATTATAAAGAAAAACAGATACCCAGGGGTTTCCGGGTAAAAAATACCCCCACCATAGGACGGCAAAATCCCACTTTCTGCAAGAAGTGGGTAAGTATATTGAACAAATGTGCTATGGACTTGGACCTGATATTGCTTAATTCCTTAGTGGATTCATCGATAACCAAAAGAACCAAGTTGAAAAACTTTGAGACCACACATAAACCTGTGCTTACAAAAGATGAGGGCACAGATTGGTGTGATAAATTAGACAAGCAGATTGACCAATACCGTAGAGAATTGCTAAAATTCAAGCGTGAGAAGCGTAGAAAAGTTCAACTTGACTATGAACAGAATAACGTGTATAACTGGCTTAGCACAGCGAGACCCCAATATGACCGCAGAGCTGCACCCCCCCCCACTGCAGGGGCAGGCGACACTTCACTGATTATGAGGGTACAAGCACCTCAGCAAGCGAGACTGATACACCAAGGTCCTCTTCCCAGGCGCTCCCTTTAGGGGTCAATACCAGGGCAGCAAAAAAGCCCCCCCCCCCCAAACGCACAAGGCGCAGCCAACAAAATCAGAGGCAAGGGAGGACGCAAAGGAAAATGAGATCCAAAGAACTAGTAATCAACATATCCAGTAGCCCTTCAACACCAGCTGAAGTGGAAATATTAGCAAAAGGCTTATCCTATGTACCCAGTACAAAACATGATGGGTTTCAATGGAGTGTTGATTGCTATAAATTTGGGAGGACACTAAGGCTCAAAGAACATTTTGCTAAACAAGAAACATCTACACAAGTGTCGACTGCAGAAACCACCAAAATTCCTTATCAATTGCGTAAGATTAAACCAAAATCTGTCTATGATCCGGCTTCGAATAATGCCTCCATTCGGACTTTTATGAGGGTCATGGAACAGGCAGAAAAATTAACGGAGAGTGATAAAATACAACCTTATCACAATTTGTCCAAGACAGAACATAGGACATTACAAAACTTACGCAAACGGACAGACATTATTATTCGCAATGCGGATAAGGGAGGGGCGGTGGTCCTGCAGGATCTTGATGTGTATATACAGGAATGCATGAGACAATTGCAGGATGTTGCTATATATCAATTGTTGGATGTTGACCCTACAGTAAAATTTAAAACTGAATTGAATGGTATTTTGTCTGCTGCAGTTAATGCTGGTTCAATCACTAATGAGTTAGCTACAGCTCTAAGGCCCTTATTCTGGTTGGTGCGGCCGGAGCCGCACACGGTGCTCCGGCCGCACAAACCAAGCCCCGCCCACGAGACGGATCGCCACGGCCGTCCGTACACGGACGGCTGGCGATCCGCATAAAAATGGTGGAGGCGTACGCCTCCACCATGGTGGGAGCTGCCCCCTGCATTCGATGGTCGTCGACCATCGAAGGCAGGTCCGCACGCCGCGGCAGCTCCCGCAAGCTGAGACCACACGGACAATCGTCCGTGTGGTAGCTTGTATGGGGGCTGAAAGCTGACATCCGGCGACGTCAGCTTTCCGCCCCCATGAGTTGCGTCATGCCCTCATTACCATGCATACGCCCCGCGTTTGCATGGGAACGCCCATGAAACGCGGGGCGTACACATAGGGAAATGAGGGGATGAAGCCCCTCACGCCCCTATACGCCCCCTTTGCGGCGGACGAAATACGTCTGCGGCGAAGGGGGCTGCACATGCGCAGATTGACCTCTGCGCATGTGCAGAGTAAAAACATCGGCGGTACGGCCGCACGCGGGCCGTACCGATCCGATTAGAATAAGGGCCTAAGAGTGGATTATCTGTTGGTACCGATTTATTATACACTTCCTAAAATACATAAAAATTTAAAGAACCCCCATGGCAGGCCAATTATTTCTGCCAGGGGATCGTTGTACCAACCCATCTCCACTTTTTAGATGCTGTATTGAATCCATGTATACAATTAACAGAATCTTATCTCAAAGACACTAATATGCTAATTAATTGTTTACAAAAATTGGGCCCATTTCCTAGGGATGTCATCATGTGTAGTGCCGACGTGACAAGTCTGTACACGTGTATCCCCCATGAGGAGGGGATCGCGGCTGTGCAGGCTTTGATCACTACGAGCGCTGGGTATAAGGGTCCTCCGGTAGCCCTGTTTTTGCAGTTATTTAATCTAGTCGTGTCCAGAAACTATTTTTTATTTAATGGTAATATGTATTTACAACTGTCAGGCTGTGCGATGGGGTCCAATGTGGCCCCATCGTACGCCAATGCCTACATGTGCCAGATAGAAAAAGCCCTTTTCCAACAGGGGCCCAATGCCTGTAAGGTACTGATGTACCTAAGATATATAGATGATCTTTTGATTTTCTGGACAGGAACAGAAGAAGAACTGAAAACACTGTTTATTGAACACAACAGTTCAGAAAGTCCAGTAAAATTTACTTATGTCATAAGTGTTGATGAAATTAATTTTTTGGATGTAAAAATTAAACAGGAGTTGGGGACTATATCTACATCAATATATATAAAAGAAACAGATCGGAACACAATCCTAAAATATGATAGCTTCCACCCTATACCACTACGTAAAGGCCTGCCATTTTCACAAATGCTAAGATTAAAAAGAATAACTAGTGATCCTGTACAACTAACTGCAGATTTAGAAAAAATGGTTGATAGATTCCTCCAGAGGGGATACCCAATGAAGGAATTAGCTAAGGCCAGAGATAGGGTTATGGCCATCTCTAGATCTAGCTTGCTTGAGAAAAAACCCACAACAACTGATACCGGCAACAGCAAATTACCTTGGGTAAATAGATATTCGACGTCCAGCAATTTGATGACTAAACATGTCAAACGATTCTGGCCGACAATTACCACTGATAAAGACCTGAAGCCACTGCAAAATACTAAAATTATGCCAGCATACACCAGAGATGGGAACTTGAAAGATCTACTGGTTAAATTAGATGTAACATAATTAACAAAAACCATAGCACCAACACACTTTTTAACCCGTCTGGCTGGATGTTATAAGTGTGTAGGGTGCACAACCTGTAGTGCCATGCTTACAGGGAGTTATATAGCACATCCTTACGAAATGGCTGCCCATAAAATACCCTGTTACATGTTCCACCAAGTTCGTGGTCTATGTTCTGTCTTGTCCATGTGGTCTTTACTACCTGGGCAAGACAGAAACACAGTTTAAGGAAAGGATGGCGAACCACCGTGCTGCCATTAAACATGGCACCAGTGACCAACCAGTCGCAAGACATTGTGTCCAAAAAGGACATAGTGTCGCCAGTATACGGTCAAAAATAATTGACCATATACCTGTCTCCTCTAGGGGAGGCAACCGCAGTAAACGTCTCTTACAAGTAGAATGCAAGTGGATATACAAACTTCAGACACTTGCTCCTAAAGGGACAAAAAGAGGGGGGGTGAACAATCGCACTGGCAGTGTTTATAAGGTAACCCCTTGTTTCAATCAATATCCATAGGCTTTATTATGTGTGGTGTGCTGTCACTTCAACAGTAATTTGAGCAATAACAAGGGAAGAGAAGAAAGACTGTTATGTACGTGACGCACTGTTAGGACAAGAAAAATTAATAAAATGTAACCTTTAATTGTTTATTTTAAGATTTGCGACATATAAAAACAATTGCCAAGGAGGCAAAGAGGAAGAAACAAAGTGTTTTTAAAAAATAGGATATAGATCCTCTCAAATTGAACCCCAATGTCCTGTTCCCAGTGTAATTGCTAGATAAGGTGCTTGTTGCTATATATCTTACAGTGTGTACCCACTCATGAAATGAACAAATCTGTTACAATTTTCACTTAATTAAGTTACTTTTGTTTAATATTAGTTTATAACACAGATTGCTCCCAAGGACTGTGCAGATAAATTAGGACAGCAAAGTAAATATGTCTGTTTGGTCCTTTTAAACATCAAAAAAAGGGGTTGCCGCCTAGTATCTGCACAGATATTGTGCAGTGTGTAGCACAGTCTTAAATAATAACAGACTACGGGGCCGGCTGGTAGTATACGTGCCGTATTTCACATCTAAAGTGTACCCGTTAGATCTGATATTGGGAACACAAATCGGCTGTTAGTGTTCTCCGCCGTTTGTTTGGTTCCTCTCCGCAGGGAAAGTGGCTTGTACGTATGCCACTGTTCCCGGCTGTGCTGGTAGTGCGTCGGTGTCTGTGGGGAGATCACAGTCAGTGGTAAGGCTGTGATTCTCCAATTCGCAGACCCGTGTGAGTTGGGTGTGGGCGGCACTCACGGATTTTTCAAACAAGTAATGCTGGTGAAAAAAACTTCTTTAATCCAACATGTTTCGGCCCGTCCTCAGGGATCCTAAAAAATATTTGAAAGGGACCAGGATGCCGATGCCAGAATACAGACACCCAGCATCCATATGATGAGTATGCATGGTGGACTAGCGTGTGGCCAGGGAAGTTAGGTACAAATGGGGGACTCAGTGAAAGGCAGTTGGGTCAGGTTAGGTTTAGGTAGCAGGGTACAGGGGTTATGTTTACTCATTATTGGGGAGGGTTAGAGTAAGGGTGCGTGGTAGAGGAGTTAGGCTGCTAGGGGGCATGGGTTGGCTTGGTAATGGAGCCCCTATTGGGATTCTCTGTTTCAGGAAAATGCAGAGGTCAGTCTTTTCACCACCGGCATAGTCACCAATGGGATACCATTGTGTTTCCCATGCAAACTATAGACATGATGGGAAATACCAGCAATTGTGTGTAATTAACATGCCTCACACCAACAGTCACTTTATGGTCATTTTAATAATTCATCGTCATTGTACCCCTTTTACACTAAAAACCCAGGTTTAAGTTCCAACTGAACATGGTTTCAAGCAGTATCACAGCTTCTGAAATTGTGTTCACACTGCAGGGTGGACCCATGGTTTTGCTGGGTCATTCCTTTCTGTGTGCACCCTGTTCAATGCTGCTTGTTCTATTGGCACTTGGAGATGACATCATCATCAAATGTAGTTGATCCATTGAACTGGTCCTTTAGTATGACCCAGGTCAGATAATGTTGGTTTGTATTCATACTGCTGCCTACCCAGGTCAGTCCTGGGTTCAACCCTGGTTAGCAGACAGGACACACATCCCAGGTAGACCATTTCACACCAAACCAAGACCCGAAATCCCCTTGAAAATATCCCTGTGCAGAAGCTTGGTGTGAAAGCAGTATTATAGTGTTTAATATGAAAACATCTGTACCTCTTGACCATGTCTGCATATTTTTATGTATTGTGTTAAAGCCACATGTGTTAGAAATATTTGCTTTAATAAGCAGGTATATACTGTATGTTAAAAAACAGAGGTCCTCCTCAGGTATGTCCAATGTGAGGGCAAGATGGTACTGCAGGATGATACCACAATAGTGGTTTGTACCCTTGTAATGTGTTTGAATTGATCCAACCTTCTTAGTCTATTTTAGTAACAAAGCTGTATTCCCAGGTACTGTAGTTTGCAAAAGGGATTCTTCAGGCGGAGCAAGAAATCAATTAGCTTAATATAAATGAAATTCACAGGTATTCCTCATATGGTTGGTCCTTTATATTGTATCTCCGTTACCCAGTGGTCAAGTGGGTTCAACGCGTTTCTCTGGCTCAGTTAGGGTGCCAGCTGGATCAGGAGCAAGCGTTTCTTGTTCAGCCAGCTTTTTTTTTTTTACCTTTCACCCTGTGATCAGGCCTGCCAGCAGCCGCAGAAGCTACTTGCCTTACTATGTTTCCGCAGCACTGGTGAAAGGGTTAGACTATATGACATGCAATCACACTGTGTCAGGCGAACATGATTCACTGGAGTCCTGGCTGCATGGAGCACACAGGGGGGGGGGTGTTTAATTGCGGCACTGTCCACCAATGTGTGACCCCCCTGTGTTTGTCCCAATCTCCTGGCTATGAGCAAATGTCTTAGCACGTAAGAGAGGTAAGCAACAGAACCTCGGGCAGCAGGTCACACACTGACAGACAGTGCAGCACTGTATATGGCTTCCCTGTCAGCAACTGGCAGCTGCTCTTCCCTGCACATGTGTTTTATGCAGCTCCAGTGAGCCATATCCCCCCATACAGGGAGGAGGAGGAGGAAGGGTTTGTTTAAAGTGTCAGAAATTCCAGGGGGGGGGGGGGCACAGACCTGCATGCCCCCCTTGAATCTGACAGTGTTTTGTAGACTAAGACTATTGTGTTGTGTATTAGTGTCCCAATAAGTAAAGGGGGTGTTTCACTGGCCAGTTTTCAGCCCCATCTACTTTAGAATCCAGGCTGTCATATGGTCTAAGGCAGTGGTTTCCAACCATGGTCCTCAAGGTACACTAACAGTTAACGTTTTAAGGATATCCATACGTGAGCATGTGCCCCGTTAAAAGATAACCTAATCTGGACCCAATCAAGCCACCTTTCATTGGTTTCACCCAAATCTGTCCAACACTGTACGAATGCATTCTGGACAAACAGTCAAGTAACAGGTGACTAATATGTAAGTGATAGGTAACTATATTGTCTATGGCAGCATCCCCGAGTATGATTTAATATGAGAGACTACTGAAGAAATATGGGGCTATAATGCGATACTGTACGTTCATTTGTTTCTAGTGCAGTAGTTTCTCCACTCCCTTTTTCCTTTGATTATCTACCCATACACCCTTTATGCAAAGGCGAATTTAGGGGTCCAGCTATATATATATATATATATATATATATATATATATATATATATATATATATATATATATATCGGATGTTTAGTGTATATATTGTTTATTAGATAATTTTTTTTAATTAGTCTTATTGTGGTCACATTCTCTCATGCACCCTGTTTTAGCTAAGACTCCATAGCTTATGTTAACCAGTTCCCTAGATGATTAGTGACAGGTGTGTTGGTAACTGCTCACCTATAAAAGCATAGTCTGCTGTGAGCCTTAGACCAGATAGCATGCCTGGAATCAAACATTAATGTGATAGCTATGTGTATTTTAACCATTTTGAGCGATAGTGTTAGGACCTGCAGAAAAGTGGGGTCCCGTGAAGGGGGCTGCAGGCTTAAATGCATTGATCAATTCATGAACCAAATCTCCACGATTTATTATCAGTTAATTTAGTGTGTGCAGAGCGCCTACAATGTCTGTTTAAACAATGTGGTCACAAGCCATAGGGCACCCCAAAACTAGGAAAGGTAAGTGTCGATGTTTAATGTATATATTGTATATATATATATAGATATATATATAGATATATATCTATATATATATCTATATATATATAGATATATATCTATATATATATATACATGTCATGCATTAGAAAGCCAGCAACATCAGTTAAAAAGGTACAAGTTTATTTTCAAGGCATATTAAAGTGCAAATCGGATTAAAAGAGAGCAGAGGGAACGTCTACTTATCAGCATATTGTAGAAGATCAAACAATAGACATCAGTGCGCAATCCCTCTACCAGGCAGTCATCTTTCCCGACAGACTGTTTCGGTGCTTGTAAAGGTACCTTAATCATGGGCAGAGGACTGAACCGCCAAGTGTGTCTATAAATACCCTAGCTCCACAATCAAGCACGCAATCTCACCTGTTAGAAGGTCAGAGGTGTAGACGGGTCATGGAGACTAAGGATGCCGGTGGAAGCCGGAAGTCGGATGACAGCAGCGCCACTCTGACACTACTGTGTAGCTAGGTAACCTGCTAAACAAAGCCGGCCACTAATGGGCGGACAATGGTAATGTGTCCATACGTATACCCATTAAGCCAACAGTGCATATAAATATCGGAGGGATAGCTGAAACGCTATCACTAAGACTCTGATATATTTGTGTTAATTTACCTATGTTTGCATGTGCATCAAACAGGTGGGATGATCCGGGGGCCCATAGATAAAATAGGCACACTTGTAGGTTATAGTCACAAGAAAGAAAACCGGTGAGACATCTGTAAACACCATAGTATAGAAAATTACAAAAATTGCAAAAAAGTGTGAAAAAATTAGAAAAAAACCCCAACAACAAAACAAAACAACGAAGACATAGGTATTGCATGTAAATATGATAGAATGCTGGCATATATCTATAACAACAGTGATGAACACCACCATCAGGTAGCTCTATAGAAAGCAATGTAACAATTGGTATTCGTTCAGACTATTGGGGCCAATACAGTTCAAATGATGAATCCATAAACACTCTCTTTGTAAGAGTAATTTATTGCGGTCTCCACCACATCTCAGTGGTGGGATCTGGTCGATGGGCATTAAACAAAAATCACGCAAAGAGTGTTTAACCATGGTGAAGTGACGTTCCACTGGAGGCGTATTACTGTCCATTTTAGCAAACACTTTTTTGATCAATGAACAATGTAATGCTACTTGCTCTTTCAAAAATCTAATAGTTTTGCCCACATAGACATGTTGGCAGGGGCACACGATGGCTTAGACAACATAAAGGTTATTACAATTGAGATGGTGTTGAATCGCGTAAAACCTGCCAGTTTTTGGATCAACAAACTTATCAACCACAGTCACAAATTGACAATTCACACAACCGTGGCATTTGTACGCTCTGTGTTTCGTTTGTAACCAAGTATGATTTCTATTGAGTCCAATGTCCAATGGTGCCAGCATCTCTCTCAAATTGCGGCTCCTCTTATAACAAAAGAGCGGTGCTTGTTGCAAAAGCACCTTACATTAGAATCCGATTTCACAATATGCCAATATTTCATGATAGTTTTGCGAATATGCGCAGATGCTATCGAATATGTACAAGAAAAAATGAGTCTGTTGTTGACCGAATCCCTCTCTTGTTTGGACAACGTGTCCTCCCGTGTAATGTCCAGACATTGCGTCACTGCCTCTGAAACCTCTTTGGCATCATAACCTTGTTGTATAAAGAGTGCAATCATTTCAGATAGTGCCTGTGGAAGAGTGTCTCTATCCGATGTTATATGTACAACTCTAAGTAATTGTGATAATGGTAAGCCTCTATTAAGGGGCAAAGGGTGAAATGAATCTGCTGCCAATAGTGAATTTGGTACTTGTTTAGTTTCACGGCGGCAGCTGGTGCCGCTCTAGCTATGAATCTTGGCAGCTTGCCAGACTGCCTTAAGCTACGCTATCAGCACAGCGAGCAGCACGTGCCGCTCTAGCTAGGAATGTTGGCAGCTTTCCAGCTGCCTTACTTGTTTAGTTTCAGGGCAGCAGCGTGTGCCACCTTACTTCTGTAATGTACGTTATGAGCGTCGTACGCTGACTCCTCCAAGGCAGCCCAGCGCTGGTACTCCTAAGCTCCTGTGCAGCCGAGTGAGCGCCTCTCACACAGCGCTTGTGCCCGCATGATATCCTCTCTCCTGTGGAGAGGGGATCATGCAGGCGCTGGCGAAGAGGTGCTCCATCTTTGTGATATGTAGGAGTGTCTCAGACGCTCCAGCAATGAGACTCCTGCATCAGAGCAGCGCATAGAGCATTTCATACCCCCACTATCCATTCCATTCCAAAGCGTGGCGAGCGCAGCAAGTCCCGTGAGGGGATGCGTTATGCGTCCTCCCGACCTTTTCATACCCACAACATCCACATTGGCGTGGAGTTGATTTTATATAGTGTGGCGACCACAGCGAGCCGCCGAGCCCGAAGCGTGGCGAGCGCAGCGGAATACATGTGAAGTTATCCACGTCAGCTCGCGGGGCTCGGTGGCTCTCTGCGCCACACTATATAAAATCAACTCCACACCGACGTGGATGGTGGGAGTATGAAAAGGTTGGCAGGACGCATAACGCATCCCCCTGAGGGGCTCGCTGTGCTCACCATGCTTCGGGATGGCGTAGATGGTGGGGGTGTTTCAGGAACACATTCAAACCTGCCATATCATACATCTGAGCAATAGCTACTCAGAGGTCAGAGGCAGGAGGGTATCATTGCATTGCTGTTGGAGCGTCTGAGGCTGCCTTGCTGCTGGAGCGTGTCTGAGACACTCCTGCGCAACACAAAGATGGAGCCGGCACCCGCATGATCCCCTCTTCACCGGAGAGAGGATATCATGCGGACACAAGCGCTGTATGAGAGGCGCTCACTAGGCTTCACAGGAGTTTAGGAGTACCAGCGCTGGGCTGCCTTGGATAGGACTCTGCATAAACACTTGAAAGCACTGGGTCTGCGGGGGGAGGGGCAAATGATATGCTGCATTATGCATATCAATGAAAGATGGAGTGAGAGATTGTTCTGCCTTTCATTATATCATGCAATGTTTACTGCCAATCTGATATGGTACAGGACGCATGGCTGGATTAAGCCTTTGGGGGGTCCAAAGCACCCAAGATGGGTGCTCTCAGCCTGGCTGCACCCAGTGTGCACATCCTGTATGGAGGACCCTGGGACCAGATCCCCCAATCCCCACAGCAAGCAACAGGAAACAGGAGCCAGTGGGGAGATGGCTCCATGCTACCGAAGAGACTGGGGAGAGAAGAATTAGGCCATTGGGGAGGGCATGCTGGAGGAGGGGAGGTGTTGTCCCCTCCTCTCCAGCATTATTTTTTGTGCAGACATAATGACTGATTCTTCCAATCTCCAGCTTTTGCCACCAGCAACATTAGAGAGAAGTCTGGAGATTGCATGAATTAGTCCTGTTTGCAGTACCTGAGCAGGGACAGAACAGCTGGAGCTAGGAGGCCCCTTAAAATGGGGGCCCCTGGCTATATTAATACCCTAGGTCCTCTTAATCCATCTCTTCTAAAGTAAAGGTAATTCCACCCTGGCCATCGGCATGATTGCTGGTCGTCCTGATGTATACCTTGCTAAACAGATCTGACTCAAAAATGCATCTGCAGGAACATAAGGAGAGTTTTGTACAGTAGTTAAACATAGAAATCGTATTTGTATATCCCCATTTTTTATGTTTTGGGGGAAAACTGTTGTGAGCTTTATAAAAATAATGAGATTTTCTTTTAGAAAATAAGTTTTTATAAATTACATTACTAGTTGTAGATCAAAAATGCATTAATGTACTGTATAATATAGAAAATTATTTCAATATGATTTAGATGATTAACATTTTTGCAAAAACATTTTTCAACTTAAACCATAATGTCAACATATTAGCATACATAATGCAATGATTTTATGTGTCATTAAAATCAATTTAGTTAAATTTTTACATTGCAGACAGGCTGCAAATAATAATAATCATGTATTCCTCAAACCTAATTTAGACAGATGAATTTTAAAATGTAGCACTGTTATGACAGATTTTACATGACGCAGATAAACTACGCATGAGGACACCTTAGAATTGTCCTACATTAAGTTATGTTACCATAGGACATCCTTTTTAAGAACTTTTAAGAATCTATAGAGCCATTCAGATGTGGGTGGAGTATCTATAACTGTTCCTTCTTTGGAAGCAGCAGTAATAGTTCTGTATGGTAATGCAACAGGAAGAAACTCTTACAAGTTCTCTTACAAGTAGTCTTCTGCAGTAATGACCTGACCTGTGTATTAGGATGCAGACATCAGATCACTCTCACACCATCCAGCAGCTTGCAGCACCCATGGTTACATGCCAATGGCCAAGGCCATGAAATCACTGTACAATCAGAGATTCCTGGTCTCTTTCCTCCTCCTACATAATAGCATCATTTACAGAAACAGAGGCCATTGCTGCCCCCTCCCTGCCCCCAACTCTCTCTGCACATGTTACATTTGCCCCACCTGCAGTGCACATGGTTTTGCCCATTTTGAGAACAAATTTGCCCTGCAGTCAACTTTGAATTAGGCCTCATGCGTGCAGAACTAAATCCACCACCTCTTAAGCCACCATCCTGTCCCAAACTGTTAGAGTGTCACAGATAAAACCCAGCGGGAGAGAAGCTGTGACCAAGCATGTAGGGGCAACTAAAGCAAAACTGTCCAAAACTAGTACATGCCCTCTGCTTTCATTAAGACAACTCAGGATTGTAAGTGCAGTGCTTACATTTTGTAAGAATTACACCCTCATGGTGCTTAATAGGGAAAGTAGAACCTTGCATTTTGGGAAAATCATTTGGCTTGGGTAATTTGTGTTGGCTTTCAATTCCCAATACATAGATAGAATGGAAGAATTAATTGAAACAAGAGGCGATTTTTTGTTTTTGATACTTAATCTCTTTCCATCTCCCAAAAAATAATAATTTTACTTCTGAATTTATTTTATGGATGCTTTTGGCAGTGATTTTAACTCTTTATTTAGTATGAAATTGGAATACAGGTTAGCTCATCTACAGTGGGCAGGCAACTTCTTGCAGTTGGATGGAAGGCTAGAAGCCAGTGAAAAAACAGCTGTTCACAAAACTAATGAAAGAAAAGTGATACTAATGGTCTCAGAGATATAAAAACTAGTCCAAGGAAGACTGGTGGAAGGTTATCTTCAGTGATGAAAGCCATTTCTTTGTACAGGAACACAGAAGTCAACATGGTCAAAGGTAAACTGGAGAGATCAGTGATTGTCACATTGATCAGTGTGTGAAACAGCCAGGGAACTGGCCAGACATGAATCCCATTGAAATTGTGTGCTCTATTTGCAAGCGTCACCTTAGAGGAAAACAGTACAATGACCCTAAAATCACCAGTGACTGTTCCAATTTGGTGGATTCGATGTAAAACCATGTAAAAATGCTTTTGAAAAACAAATAAGGTCATACAAATTACTAAATGTGAAAATAAAAATAATAAAATTGTCATTGCTTGATTTAATTTATTTGCACAAGGGTGTATGTTAGGTAACGAGTAAATATCTAGCTGGGATATGTACAGTACGTTATTTTTTGTCTGCTGCACACCCCAACCTGGAGAGCAAAAAGCATGTAAAAATCATGTAAAGCCAGTACATTTTTTTCAGAAATAAAGATATTTTACTATACAATGCATTTGTACCACTCACTACCCTTAGCCATTAATGACTCAGTAGGTTCAATAATGGGCCAGATGTATCAAGCTTCAAAAGTGATACAATAGAAAGTGATAAAAAACAATCAGTTGATAAATGCCATGTTTCAAGCTGGGTTTCAAAAATGACAGGTTGGAGCTGATTGGCTGGTTGTTTATCACTCTCCTTTTCATCACTTTTTGAAGCTTGATACTGTACATCTGATCCTATGAGAGGAAAATTACTCACTGTAATGTAAGACTGATGTTTGTTATTGGGAATATGTCAGACACAAGCACAAGGTTCTATTTGATGGAAGAGTAATTCAGATTTAATTAAATTAAATTTAAACATGGTAGCATAATGATAAAAATAAGGTTTACACAAGACACAAAAACAGAGTACAACAGGAGAGTGTCAAAACTAAAAACTGGCATAAGTAAATTGAATTAACCCAGTAAGTGGTGGGTGGGAAGGTAGTGCACATCAACACCCATGCCATACAATACAAATATAATGATACAAATAATAATATGCAGAGGGAACTTGCTCCAAGCCAATTAGAGAGTCTGATAGGGTATGTGAAGCATAAGGAAAGACGAAGAACATTAAACATCAACAAACAATAGACAGTCTTCAGGACAGGAAAATAGGATAAGAACATACCAAAGCAGGACATATGAGTTTACTCATTAGACCATTAGCAGGTGTGAAATCTAGTGCAAATCTGAAGTACATGGAATATTTCATTGACAAGTCCTTAAATGGTCAGCCACAAACAGGAGAACTTAGCTCAACACAGGCCACACAGAAAAGCACGGGGCTGTCATAGCATTCCTGATAAAGATGCAGTCTTGGGCCATCTTGGGCTGCGTGTCCTGGGCGTCCTCGTGCACTGAGGGTCTGGTATGTATACATTTTCTACTATTATATTGTTTTGTGTCTCCTGATGACGGAGTGCAAATAAACAAGCTCCAAAACGTTGACAACTACTCCTTGTTTGAGTCGACTTTATTGAAGTGAGTGCCGCCCCAAGTACTGGATATATATATATATATATATATATATATATATATATACATAGGCGAATCTAGAATTATGGTAATGGGTGGTCCCAGATGTAGACATAACAGCAGGGGGACCTTTGCGCGGCGTAGCCGCGCTGCAAAAAGGGGGTGTGGTCTCATGGGAAGGAGGCGTGGCATCACAAAAAGGGGTGTGGTATTACACTTTAGACCATACACAGTAATGCCCATTACACATTTTAGCAAACTCCGTAATACCCATTACACATAAAGCCACACGCCGTAATGCCAATTAAACATAATGCCACACACCATAATGCCCATTACACATTGTGCCAAACATCATGATGCCCATTACATACTATATAACAAACCGTAATGCCCATTACATATTTATCACATAAGTGCTGCTTACCTACGTGCTCATTGCTAGGGGGTTCTTGCTTGATGGCACCATAGTACCCATTACACATGATGCCGCACACCATAGTACCCATTACACATGATGCAGCACACCATAGTACCCATTACACATGATGCTGCACACATAATGCCCCTTACACATGATGCTGTACACATAATGCCCCTTACACATGATGCTGCACACCGTAATGCCCCTTACACATTAAGCCACACATTATGCATAATGTCCCACATACCGCCACTTGTAGCATCCCTTAAGCAATGCCCCCAAAAGTGCCACTTACTGTAAATTTTTATATGAGCCTTCGCTGCTGCTGCAGGGAGAGATGGAGAGCGGTGCAGCTTCTTCTATGTGGAGAGGAGCAGAGCACAGCACAGAGCACGCTCCCACTCCCCTCCTAGTGTCCCCTCTAGCCGAGTGGACATTTGAAATATTGTGCGCGCTGTTGTTGTGCGTGACATCAGGGGAGAACGCCGGGCGCCGGCACCACATGATTAAAGGGGGGGGGGGCGGGCTGAGGTGAAAGCGGGGAGAAGAATTGGAGCGGAAGCTGCAGGGGAGGCAGTCATTGACAGCTGGGCAGAGAGCAGGGGGCTGCCCAGCTGTATTCAGAGCACTGCAGGTCACAGCTGTTTGAAATAATACCCCTTTCACAACAGAAAATGCAGGGATTTACCCGGGAGTATGGTCCCAGGATCATGCAGGGACATTCCCTTATACACCAGCCTAGTCCCTGCATTTTCTGGTGTGAGGGGGAGAGACAACCACTCCTCTGTCCCTACCCCCCTTTAACCAACCAGCTATATCTTCGGAACCAACTGACCCATTTACATGAGACCAGTATCATATTGAAAACTTTTGAGTTGGCTTCGAATGATTTTGGTCCCGTGAAACTGGGCTGTTTGGTTCCAGAAAAATCTGCCCTCAAAGAACATAAACAGTCATGAAATTACATTTAAGAAATGAAAAAAAAAAACGGTTTAACCTCAATATCCCTGGAAAAAATTAACCCATATGGATCCAGCTTGGTATCAGATTGAAAGTCCAGCGATTTGGGTTCGACTGAGCTCAACCTCAAGCTTCAGTGATGCCGAAGGGGGAACTGGCAGCCGTTGAACTGGGTGGGGGTCGGAATTAGCAGGTCCCATGTTATCCTATAGGGAAAACGTTCCAGTTTTGCCTTTCAGTATCTCCGGTTCCCAGGGGGCTAGAGACACGGGTCTGGGCTCGTTGGAAAGCCCCATCCCTCAGCTACAAAATGGGCTAATGGGTGGTCCTGTGCACCCCCGGACCACCCCTAGATTCGCCTATGTATATATATATATATATATATATACAGATCCACAAAGCCTGCACTCTCACCTTCACCAAATGCTTGGGGTGGGGTGCCTTACTGGAGCACAGGCATTCCTGAGCCCAGAAAATACAAAAGACTTTCTTACTGCTGTGTAAGAAAAAAAGCACTCCACATGAAAAAAATTATTTTAAAAGAAAACTATTTAAATACACTCAAAAAGCAAAAAAACCTGTTGTGGGTTTAGCTGTTCTCTCCAACGTTTCGATCGCATCAGCGATCTTTGTCAAGGAGTCTCATCAGCAATGTTCAAACAACAATCAGAGAAGATCGAGGCAACGGGACATAATTCATGGATTGAGGGCCACTCAATCCATGGATTATGTCCCGTTGCCTTGAACTTCTCTGATTGTTGTTTGAACATTGCTGATGAGACTCCTTGACAAAGATCGCTGATGCGATCGAAACGGAGAGAACAGCTAAACCCACAACAGTTTTTTTTTGCTTTTTGAGTGTATTTAAATAGTTTTCTTTTAAAATAAGTTTTTTTCTTGTGGAGAGTGCTTTTTTCTTACACAGCAGTAAGAAAGTCATATATATATATATATATATATATATATATATATATATATATATATATATATATATATTCATCAGCAGTGGCAGGCACTCACTTGACACTTGTAGTAATCACCGGGGTGCCAGTTCAGACAAATACATGCAGCAGACAGACATGTCACTCCTCCGGACTTGTAAATGACAGACACAGCACACAGGGTGGTGGTCAACGTTTCGGAAGCCTTTACTTCCTATTTCAAGACAGTGGGGTGCAATACAAATGAAACAAAATCACAAGCTTACCTAAATCGAGTGTATCAAGAAGGGTCCACCCCGCAGGTATGACTGGCGCACCGTCCACGCCGTCCTCCCAGCCCGGCGTCTCCCGGAAGTGCGGGATGATGTCACATAAACCACAGTGTCCTGGCGCTCTGGCCGTCAGCTGAGGGGGCGTGTCTGTTGCCGTCAGTCTCCGTTGCTAGGGGACCAAAAAAACAGTGAGCAAACACAGTGCATACGAGGTGACGTGCAGTACATATTAGACAATTCATATGACTATATCAAATTAAGACAGCCACTGGAGCACACATAAGAGGCTGACATGGTATACAATAATATACAAACAAATATGTTGTCTGCTGAAAAAACATTACAAATACATAAATATGGTGCAAAAATAAGCACATGAAGCAGCACATGAAGGCACACTGTCTACATGACGGTTCCACTCAGGATGCAATGTCATAATGATGATTACAGTAAACCTCATAGGGGGAGGGGGGGGGGAATGAAGCACTGGAGAGGATCTGTAAAGACTAGCACACGATATATGGTAATGAATGAGGTATGCTCTAAACTGGCAAGGTGGGCATCACTGGCATAAGGGTTATAGGAACATGTTTAACGAGAAGTGTTCGTTAAGTCCCTTGGGACTAAGCGTGTCCAATTTGAATATCCAGCGCGCCTCAAGCTGGATCAGTCTTTTCCCCCGATCTCTGCCACGAATGTCCAAGGGGACGTGATCGATTATCATATGGCGAAGCAGTTTAAGCATATGAGACACCTTGATTTTGTATGGGACATTTACTGGACTACATTTAGTTCTGAAAATTTTTTTTTTTACAGATTGTGGTAAGCAGCTTGTCAAGGGTGTTCAAAGCTTGCAAAATGTAGAACAGTGAGAATATGTTACACCAAGTGCTCACTAAGAAGCAGATGGTCCTCATCATTATTACAACTGTTGGTTTAGATCAGGGCTGGGCAATTGCGGCCCTCCAGATGTTGAGGAACTACACATCCCAGGATGCTTTGCATTAGTTTTGCTATGTGGCCATGCTGAAACTGATGCAAGGCATGCTGGGATGTGTAGTTCCTCAACATCTGGAGGGCCGCAATTGCCCAGCCCTGGTTTAGATGTTGTGTATTCTGTACAAATGGAAGCATGGAATCAGCACCAAGCTTTGTTCCTGCCGAACCTTTTGCCTGCATTGAAAGGTTTGTGATTTTGATGTATGACCAGACAAGTCCCTGCTTATATACAGATGAAGCAAGGAATCTCTTGTTTATGCAGAAAAGCAGCATTCAGTTGAGTCCCCTGACAAGACCTGTGAAGAGAGCTATACATCAAGAGTTTCAAATGGGGTCAAGCCTTCATTTTATCAACAACTGCATGGGGTTGGAGAAAAAAATGCACTCTGAAGTTTATGAGTCGCTGTGGATCACTGTGCCTGAAGCAACTAAGGCCTGCCATAAACTGATATCTTGCAAATGCAAAACAGAATGTGACAGGCCATGTAATTGTAACAGTCCAGGATATGCATGTACTGCTATTTGTTTTTGTGGAGGATAGTGTCTCAGCTTTGTTGTGACTAAATCAGACATGTGTTTAATTATAAATGTAAAGGACATTTATATTATAATTGTGTTATAAACAGTTCAATGTAATATTTACAGTATTACGCCATTTTGAAATATAGCATATCGCTTATGTATGCACTCAGGATGCCCTGTCCCAAATGATGTACACAATAATTTGTCTTATCATCCCCACTATAAAAATTCTAGAAAATAACAATGGGGCAGATATATTAAGCCTTAACAAGAGATAAATGCAAGGGTGATAAAGAGAGATAAACATCCAGCCAATCACCTGCTAACTGCCATGTTCCAGCCTGTGTTTGAAAAAAGTCAGTTAGGAAGTGATTGGCTGGAAGTTTATCTCTCTTTATCACCCTTGCATTTATCTCTTGTTAAGGCTTAATAAATCTGCCCCAACGGATTTCAAGAAGTATATGCTACATAATTAAACATACATTTTATTGTTCTACTAGTTACAATCCTGTAACTAGTAGAAGAACTAGTAGAATAATAACATAACAGTAAGTCAGCGATGGCGGTTGTGTCCCCCCCGAATAGAGCAACACTTGAAACTTGAATTGCTTCGTTGGGCGCCATCTAGATGCCACAGACACGCAAGACCCTTAATCCCCCCCCCCCTAAAGTGGTGAGAGGCAGTATTAGCATATTATAATGTTATATAGGATTTATCCATTTTAAAAAAGAGAAATCATTCACAGGGACATATATTTAAAACCTTGTACTTTCGCTGTAAATTAGGAACACATTTTCATCATCATTATTGTATATTTTAATGTCACAGCATGTTCCTCCAGTTCAAAGTATTTTAGATTCTTTTCTTAGATTTTTAATTTTGTAATCTAATTTTTCTCAATTAGATTTTCTTTCCATACAATTATTATGTGATCTGTTCCTACTGCTCAAGTCCATTTGTTTTCTTTACATAGCTTTGAACATTTTAACAAGCTGCTGTCAAGCACTTAATTACAGATGCAAATCAGGTGCTGGTGGTTTGATGGTCTGCTATACGCAAAGACTGCAGCATGCTTGTAATTAAAAGTCATAATTTTTAAAAGCATTTACCTGCTTCTCCTTCTGTTAATTTGTTGAGAAAATGCAACCTCCAGCAAGCCAGATGAAATATCGTTTCTGTAGCGTCGCCAAAACAATCATGTTTGAAAAGAGAAATTTTCTCTCATATGTATATAACCTCATTCAATGAAATTAATTAATATTTGACAAGATATAAAGTGTTTGAATGAATTTTATTAAAACTAGAATCTTTTAGTTTCTAAATGTGTAAAAAGTGATAATATTCCTGGCTCCAAAATAATAAACCGTAATTACGGCATTCTTACTTCTCAGTATTCTCTATTGTCTGAAGTTAAACGGACTTGGCACACATATGAAAGAAAATGCGACTAATTATACAGCAAAAAAATAAGTGTCCGTTAGCCAAAAAAATTAATTTTAGGGTGTGCATGTAAATGACCTCTGGTCTAGTATGATTTTTAGGGTGTTAAGCAGAGTTCACAACACGACATCTAATTATACACTGTAAATGTTCAAAAGACCATTAAAATGAATGTCTCATACAAAAGTTAATTACATTGCATATCAAATGCCGGAGACTTTTCGTGTTAGAGATACATCCCTAATATCATATCATATCCTATTTCCACATATAACTTTTCACCTTAAGTGCTATTCCTGACCTTATGATTGACACATTTCTTCTTCCCACTTTATTCCATGACCCCAAACTCTGTACTATAATATGTGCATCAAACAGGATGGTTTAGTTCTTTTGTTTGAGTGCATGAGGAGCTTGTATTATTGACTAAAAGCTACCATAATATCTAAATTGTAAAAACAAGCTAAACTCGCCCGAGAATGCTGACCATTCAAGAATCATACTAAATTTACCCTTCAGTTATTGATACCCAAAGCCAGCATAAGGTTCAAGTACTGTAGTTGAAGGCCATAGGCATTTATTCTGATTTAGAAGATATAGGAACTTATTCTGGTTCACTCGCAAAATACAAATTCCTTCTCAAATGGACAAAACCATGTGTACTGCAGGTGGGGCAGATGTAACTTGTGCAGAGAGAGTTAGGTTTGGGTGAGTTATTTTGTTTCTGTGCAGGGTAAATACTGGCTGCTTTATTTTTACACTGCAATATAGATATCAGTTTGAAGTAAAAGCTCACCCAAATCTAACTCTCTGCACAAGTTACATCTGTCCCACCTGCAGTGCACATGGTTTTATCCATTTGAGAAGGAATTTTCCTTTGCGAGCAAACCAGAATTAAGGGCCATATTCTGTATGTACATATATTTCATCCTACAGCCTTCAGCCTATATTTGCAGCTTCCATAGGAATGTGTGATGCAATGCACGTTGTGACAGAACTCATGCAATCACTTCCACAAATTGCGTACACATGGTGCTGAATATCAGTATTATCATATGATATTCTTAAGCAATACAAAGGATGGAGGAGGTCCATACCACCATCTGCCTGCATTTGCAAATGTATTGAACTGCAGTGTGATAGCAGATTAGAGGAACATCACAACATCGGTTGCGGTGTCCCTTTGCAACCACAACCTGAGTAAGCTTTGTAGTACAGTCAATGGCCCAGCTCCTCCTGGAAAAGGAGAATAAATGCCCCCCCCCCCCATTTTCAGAAATGGCTACCCCATCTCTCCATACAAACAACTCTGTCTGTCACTCAGGCAGAGGCATTCACTGTTCTTCTCTACGATCACAGAACCTGTCCTGAGCAAGCAGAGAACCTCACATTCAGACATAATGCACGTTTGATCACTTATGTGATCCAACCTGATTTAGCCCCTACAGTATATTCCCTTTCCCATGTACCTGAAAACACATACACACTAGGGTTAGTTTTGTTTGCCAATTAACCTTCCAGTATATTTTTAAATTATGGGAGGAAACCAGAGTTATCTTCATTGCATTAATTGACTGTTGTTTCATTCTTTCCTTTTGTGAGTTTTTAATAAACGTTAGACAATGTAAAAAAATTCAATAATGCTCAATTGTTAATTAAGCAGCATGTCCAGCATAGAAACAATATATCCTGAGGAGACTACCCATGGGGACAATGCTCTTGTCTAGGGGAAACCCCTAGTCATCTCCTATGCTTTTTTAAGTATACATAGTACTAATACCAATGGGTAAAAGAAAAACAGATGTCATAGCCTGGTATGTTGATGACACAAAACTGCATCTTTCCTTTTCAATTTGCAATGCAAACTAGTCTAGCTGAGCTTGACGAGTGGATGATTTCCAGTTGGCTGTGACTGATTCCTGATAATACAGGTCTCTATGATAGTAGCAGATTGCCATTGACATTTACTTATGCTGGGATTTCCTGGTGTTGTCCTTGATGATGGTCTGACACTTAAACATCAGGTGTGAGACACAATAAAATCCTCATCTTATTTGAGGACCATAGTTACAATCAAGCACTTAATTCCCTCATAAAATCTGCCTAAAGTCTTACATGCATTTGTATAATCATGAATGGACTATTGGGTACTTGTGTATTATCACGGCGCCCACGAAATCGGCCGAAAATCGGCCGCAAATCGCATGTAAAAATGCGATTTTGCGGCCGATTTTTGGCCAATTTGCGGCCGATTTCCGGACGATTTTTGACCGATTTTTCACTTTTTCCGGCCGATTTGCATGCTGTTCCATTATTGCACACCTTGCACACCCCCGATTTCCATCGTAGTGCATCGCATGCAATATAGTGGCAAGTGATGCATGCCATGCGATGCATGTGAAGCGATTCAATTTGTAATTGTACAATCACCATGATGTGTGCTTACAATGTTAAATGCAATTCTCCTGAAAAAGGAGAATAAATGCCCCCCCCCCCCATTTTCAGAAATGGCTACCCCATCTCTCCATACAAACAACTCTGTCTGTCACTCAGGCAGAGGCATTCACTGTTCTTCTCTACGATCACAGAACCTGTCCTGAGCAAGCAGAGAACCTCACATTCAGACATAATGCACGTTTGATCACTTATGTGATCCAACCTGATTTAGCCCCTACAGTATATTCCCTTTCCCATGTACCTGAAAACACATACACACTAGGGTTAGTTTTGTTTGTTAACGCCAACCCCACTATCAACGCCAACCCGAAGCGTGGCGAGCATAGCGAGCCCGCGAGGGGCGTCGGTACGCGTCCTCCGACCTTTTCATACCCCCACTATCCACGTCGGCGTGGAGTTGATTTTAGACAGTGTGGCGAGCGCAGCGAGCCACCGAGCCCGAAGCGTGGCGAGGGGACGAGGAATACATGTAAAGTAATCCGCGTCCGCTCGCCGCGCTTTGGGCTCGGTGGCTCGCTGCGCTCGCCACACTATCTAAAATCAACTCCACGCCGACGTGGATAGTGGGGGTATGAAAAGGTCGGAGGATGCGTACCGCCGCCCCTCGCGGGCTCGCTGCGCTCGCTACGCTTCGGGTTGGCTTTGATAGTGGGGGTGGCGTTAACAATGGGGGTGCATTTAACATTGCGAATCACATCGCATCGCATGCCACTTGCTGACATGCGTTGCTATGTGATATTTAATTGTACAATCAGGGGCATTTTCCCGAAAATCACATCGCATACCATCGCATAGTACCTGGGGGTGTGCAAGGATGGAATAACATGCAAATCATCAGCAAATGGCCGAAAATCTGCAAAAAATCGGACGAAAATCGGACGCAAAATCGCATCGCAGATCAAATCGGCCGCAAATCGGCCGATAAATCGGATGCGATATTGGATGCAATTTAGATGAAATTGGGCGCCGTGATAATACACAAGTACCGACTTTTGTTATGCCCTCTACCTGCGTCTATAAGCAACATATTTGCATCACTTACTGCTGGTAAAAAATAAAACTGCCAGGCTAGTATCTAACCACCCCCTTTCCAGTTATATAACCCCCATCTTCTTCCTGCACTTGCTGCCTGTAAAATGGAAAATATATTTTAAGATTGGCTTACTGACCTTCAAAGCCCTACAAATTCAGCTTCAAAGGTACCTAAAACATCTTCTGATTTCTTACTGCTCCACTCGCTAACGTTGAGCGGTAAAGAAAAGACTATTAGCAGTATAAATAATCTCCCTTTATTCCTTTTGGAGGTAGAGATTTTAGCTTTGTGGATTACTCTTTGGAGCTCACTTTCTCACACAGTCTGAGAGGTCTTCACTGTAGAATCCCTAATAACCCATCTGACAGAAGACCTACACTTGGTTTACTCCGCATTTCCGTAATGCCCTTTCAATTCTTAAATAGTAGAAAAGTTGGCTTCTCTGTTTAGTTTTTTGTATCTGGAGTTTTCTTCTACAATTGTAGAGTAATGTGAGTCCTATTGGGAGAAAATGGTGCTATATAATTATTTTTCCTCTTCTTCTTCGTTCTCTTCTTCCTCTTCTTCTCCTCCTCCTAAAATAATGAAGGCTTACAGTTTTTTAGTATATACAGTACTGAACAACTACATTTACATTATTATACAAATTGTTGTGTGTATTCATGAAAACCGTTAACCGATTATGTGGAAGTAACATTGATCTGTTTTGCACTTGTTAACAGTTGCATCTATACATTTTCAATATTGTTACAACAGTAAAGGCCCAATCCACTAGTGTAATTTGGGCCTTTTTCAGCTGATTCCTCAGCCCAATGCCTTGGAATCAGATGAAAAGGGCCCAAATTGCATGTGTTTATCCTCCGATTCTTATCTGATGCGCAGTCCTGTGCAAATTGGATCAGAGTCAGAGATCATCACTGCTGCACTAAGTATCCATCGGATCCTGCAAAAGGATCCAAAAGTATTGCATACTGTATGATACATCATAACAAAAGGACTGCATACGATGTATTGTATGTGATCCTGCCAACAAGTGCATGCAAGTTTTATGTACTGTAAATGAAAGTTATACATGCTGTCACTTTCACAAATAAAGGCAATCAAACAATAAATATTCAGCCCTAATGGAATTTAAATTAGAGATGAGTAATTCAAATCTCTTGTTGCTTTTAAGCTAAAAATGCAAAAAATCACCGTTGTGAATTTACAGAAACAGAAGTCCATGCTATTTGCAATCTAAAATGTATCTTTACAACAAGAAATACATTTTTATTAGTTAAAAAAAGGAATACACATTTAAAGCAGGAAAAAGTTGCTTCTTCATAGCTCCATTTATAAACGTTGGCAACAAAAAAACCCTGATGATTACGTCTAAACAATAGGACATGTTCTTTATCCAAATTCACATTGAGCAGTATTTTAATAGCTTCTGAAAATTGGAAGCTGTGGGTAGCCTGCAGCTACCGCATAGAGATTCAGTTAAAATACCATAACCTCCAAATAAAATCTTTCATCTATTTTAGCTTCAGCTCTGCAAGAAACAACCTCTCCCATTAACATATTCATGTCACTGACTTCTGCAGGAGATTTGCTTTCAGTAAATTTACATAGCTTCAGATCTGTTTACAATAACTTTTTTTTAAATTTTATTTTAGCAAGGAAATGATTGTACAACCTTATTGTCCTCAGGCAGTCATTAACTAAAGATGTGTATCTGGTCTTTATATTTTAACAATGGCTCATTAATTAATGCAAACAAACCTTTAAAGGCATATTTAGGAGGTTCAGGCTCTGTTAGAGGTATTGTATTAGCGGGTGCTGGAGGTGATTTGCTGTTTCAAAACAATTTTAAAATAGACTAATCGCAGGACTGTACTTAGATCTTACTGCCCTAGGTCATATTAAATTCATGTATGTAGTGTGGACCCTACGTACTACTGCAGGTAGAACTGTGCAAATGGTCTGTGTGCCTATAGTGAGCTGGCACTTGTTTGAAGTTTCTGCAAAGACAGATTACAATGAGATACTCATAGGACTATTTCTATAAAGTAAAGGGATAGCGAATATCATCTTTAGAGCCAGATATATCAATCTTCAAAAAGTGATAAAGTGGAGAGTGATAAACAACCATCCAATCAGCTCCTACCTGTCATTTTTTAAACCCAGATTACAACCATGGAGCAGGGCAAATTGAGCACCCAAGTACAGTTATTTACCACAATATTTTTTATGTGTGTCTCCACTAAAAACATTCCTTCCAGCATTTACAAAATTACAAATAGAGACTAATTTGGCCCCAGTCCTGATATACCCAACCTAGGGGTCGATCCTATTGACCCAGAAGGGTGCGAGTTGCCGTTCAGGTGCCATTATCATGCTGAAAACGGCACCCAAATTAACCCTAACTCGCACCTTTCACATGGCTGAATTTACTGACATTTGCTCGCATCCCTATGGATGCAAGCAAATTCGGCCCGCTGTAAAGTGTAAAGTTCAAGAGCACCCCACAAAGGACATCAAGACAGTTAACACATACAGTACACAGTTAGCCACGGTCATTGTTGCCTCGCCATTCACTACGTTTGACTCCCGTGTCTATTGGCATGATCCAGCAAGTGTGTGTCTAATTTGCTCATTTTTATTCACTCTTGATGCTTGTGAAAATGGTTTAAACATATTTACAGTATGCCTCAATATCAGGAAACACCAATCTTCTTTTCAACTTCTCTTTCACCACAGTTTTGTATTCTCAGACACTCCACTTTGCACAGTCACAAAAACAACAAGTTCATTTACATTACTTCAGACACATCACCGATGGGGAAAACACATTTATTGCATGCAGCATACTTCCCAACTTTTAAAGGTAGGCCGGCGGGTCATATCGCGTCCCTACGCTGAGCGGCAACATTTTAGGGGGCGTGGCCTGCCGAAAAGGGAGCGTGGCCTGTACCTGCACAGTGTGTATTCACGGACGACAGGGGGACTCCCAACCGCCCCCCCCCCCCCCCGCAGCTGGACACTGTCAGCCACAAGAGGGACACGGAATGTCCCAAAATCCCAGAAACGTTCCCTCAATAAGCGGGACAGTTGGGAGGTATGCATACAGTACATCAACATTGATAAAACATATCCCTAATCAACACTACCTAATACCCCTTTCACATTGCACTTGTAAGCTGGTATATTGCTGTCGAAACGGTACCAGCTGCAGTGTGAAAGGTCCCCAGTCAATTTACCGGTTACAGAATACCGGCATTTGAAAACATTTTAAAATCAGGATCCTACACGGTTCTGAGATGTTTTTCCTGCAGTCTGAATGGCCCAGAACCGGTTTGAACTACACATGATAATCTGCACAAGGGTCATTGGTTGTCTCCCAGCATGTTGTCACTGCCCACAAGCAGGAATTGTACAATAGAGTTTTATTGCAAAGAAGCCAGGGACTGATGTGAATGTTCAAATACTCTCTGTAAAGCACTGCAGAATATGTACAGATGGAGCAGGTCCCATCCTTGCTACCTATAGCGAGAGTTCCGCCAGCTGGCCATGGCTGGCCACGGTGCCCGCCATCGCAATACATTTTAAATGCTTGGCGATTCGCTGTGGCGTCTCCGGATGAGTGCAATACCAGTGATCATCCACCAGATGTCACTTTTGAAAACCTTTTTGCGCATGCGTAACATTTGTGCTGCAGCGCGTGCATGAAGCGCAGGAACTACAGTTAATAATTTATTGTCCCTGGCAAGCCTAGTCAGCGCCTCTCTCACACCGCCGGCACGAGCATGATCCCGTCTCTTTGAAGCAGAGGATCATGCTGCCGCGGGCGGAGAGGCGCTGCATTTGTTTGACACGAAGGAGCGTCTCTGACGGACGCTCTTGCGACCCAGTTGCACAGACGTTCCAGTAATGAGATGCTTTTGCGTCTCAGTTGTTATAACGGCAGGGTACTACAGTAAAGTACTTTACTACTATTGTGCTATGTCCAGCAAGCTGTACTGTTCTATAGATATTGTACACACTAATAAAAAAAATTACATTGCATTGCGTACAGAATCATTACATTAAATTATACTGTACTGTATTGTACGTCTCATTGGTTTTGTTGAAAGGTGCTGGCCTTTGGCTAGTACAGTATTGTAGTTTTAACACACCTAAAAAATTCTGGTTACCAATAAGGCTTTCTTGGTGTCTAAATTTGCATGGGCGCTTGAGCGTCTGCACGGGTACTATACTGGTACTATACTGGAGCGGCACGGACGCTAATGCGTCTCAGTATATGTTCTAATGGTCCCCACATTTTGGTGTTATGACATTCACAGTAAGTTACTGATTCGTATAGGGATCATTTTACTTTTACACACAGTACTGTCACAGTCATGTACAGTATACAGTGGTACTGTAGATTTAGTAAGCTCGTTTAAGTGATACGATGTCTGGTTTTTATCAGTGGGCAATCAGCTGCTACTGTATACTGTAGTACAGTACATTACTGTGCTGTACAGTACCTGTCATTTTTTCAAGACAAGCATGTAAAGTACAGTAAATTCACAGTTACTGTAGGAACTGTTGGCCAGTGATAAACTACTCACTGGCAGGCGCGCAGAATGCGATGCTTGTTCCGCACAGGACGCACGTGATCAGGGCGCCATTTTTATTATCAAGATATTTTCAAGATACTGTAATAAAAGATGGCTGCACCAAACAGTGCGAGGAGAGCGAGGCCCTTCAGGCGTGGAGAGCTCCTCATCCTGGTGGCTTGGCGGGACAGGCCACTGGTGTCCAACAGAGAGGTGGTGGAGGCATACCAGGAGGCTAGCCAAGCCATCAGGGTGCGCTTCAGGAGGTAAAGACCAGTGAGGGCCCTCCAGCGCAGATGGAGCGACCTGGTCCGTCGGGATCCTCAACTGCTGGACTCCCTAAGGGAATGTAAGTACTGTACAGTATTGGGTGCTGTACTTTCTACTTGTTGCCATGGGGGATTTCCTATTTGTTTTTAATGTGCTGATTACTGTACAGCATACTTGCCTACTTTTGAAAATGAGTTTCAGGGAGAATATACTGTAGTTGGTACTAGAATTTTGCACAGGTTGAGAGGGCATGTCATGCTCCACCCAAAGGGCCCGTCTACTGTAGTTCCATACTGTACAGAATATGGAGATATTGTGAAAAGAGATTGTGAACATGGCACCTACAGTAGAAGCGTGGGTGTTTATTGAGAGGAATCTTTTAAAATAGTCATTTTATTATGTACAGTATATTATATCCAAATGTAGATGAGCCCCAAAGCAGTTAGTAAGAGCTACAGTACTATACAGTACGTGGTAAAGTGCAGGGAAATGGTGCTGATGATTCAATGTACAGTAAATGTACAGTACAGTATCTTCCTTTTTTCCCCAAAACATTTAACAATGTAATCTAGGTTAGGTAAAATGGGGGAGATTGCTGCTACAGTATTTCAGGGAGTCTCCTGCAGAATGCAGGAGGGTAGGCAACTATGCTGTACAGTACATGCTTGTTGCCATGGGTGATTTCCTACAGCATTTGTTTTCAATGTGGTCCAGAGCTGGCCCTAGTGGCGGTGCCCCATAGCACCGCCACTAGTTGTACCTCAATAGGCCACGCAGCTCCTGGCCAGTTCTGCGAACATTGGGTGCCATCTTACGGTATTTGCATTGTTATGTGACCAGGACACACAAGGAGTTTGTAAAGTGTAAAGTTCAAGAGCACCCCACAAAGGACATCAAGACAGTTAACACATACAGTACACAGTTAGCCACGGTCATTGTTGCCTCGCCATTCACTACGTTTGACTCCCGTGTCTATTGGCATGATCCAGCAAGTGTGTGTCTAATTTGCTCATTTTTATTCACTCTTGATGCTTGTGAAAATGGTTTAAACATATTTACAGTATGCCTCAATATCAGGAAACACCAATCTTCTTTTCAACTTCTCTTTCACCACAGTTTTGTATTCTCAGACACTCCACTTTGCACAGTCACAAAAACAACAAGTTCATTTACATTACTTCAGACACATCACCGATGGGGAAAACACATTTATTGCATGCAGCATACCTCCCAACTTTTAAAGGTAGGCCGGCGGGACATATCGCGTCCCTACGCTGAGCGGCAACATTTTAGGGGGCGTGGCCTGCCGAAAAGGGAGCGTGGCCTGTACCTGCACAGTGTGTATTCACGGACGACAGGGGGACTCCCAACCGCCCCCCCCCCGCAGCTGGACACTGTCAGCCACAAGAGGGACACGGAATGTCCCAAAATCCCAGAAACGTTCCCTCAATAAGCGGGACAGTTGGGAGGTATGCATACAGTACATCAACATTGATAAAACATATCCCTAATCAACACTACCTAATACCCCTTTCACATTGCACTTGTAAGCTGGTATATTGCTGTCGAAACGGTACCAGCTGCAGTGTGAAAGGTCCCCAGTCAATTTACCGGTTACAGAATACCGGCATTTGAAAACATTTTAAAATCAGGATCCTACACGGTTCTGAGATGTTTTTCCTGCAGTCTGAATGGCCCAGAACCGGTTTGAACTACACATGATAATCTGCACAAGGGTCATTGGTTGTCTCCCAGCATGTTGTCACTGCCCACAAGCAGGAATTGTACAATAGAGTTTTATTGCAAAGAAGCCAGGGACTGATGTGAATGTTCAAATACTCTCTGTAAAGCACTGCAGAATATGTACAGATGGAGCAGGTCCCATCCTTGCTACCTATAGCGAGAGTTCCGCCAGCTGGCCATGGCTGGCCACGGTGCCCGCCATCGCAATACATTTTAAATGCTTGGCGATTCGCTGTGGCGTCTCCGGATGAGTGCAATACCAGTGATCATCCACCAGATGTCACTTTTGAAAACCTCTTTGCGCATGCGTAACATTTGTGCTGCAGCGCGTGCATGAAGCGCAGGAACTACAGTTAATAATTTATTGTCCCTGGCAAGCCTAGTCAGCGCCTCTCTCACACCGCCGGCACGAGCATGATCCCGTCTCTTTGAAGCAGAGGATCATGCTGCCGCGGGCGGAGAGGCGCTGCATTTGTTTGACACGAAGGAGCGTCTCTGACGGACGCTCTTGCGACCCAGTTGCACAGACGTTCCAGTAATGAGATGCTTTTGCGTCTCAGTTGTTATAACGGCAGGGTACTACAGTAAAGTACTTTACTACTATTGTGCTATGTCCAGCAAGCTGTACTGTTCTATAGATATTGTACACACTAATAAAAAAAATTACATTGCATTGCGTACAGAATCATTACATTAAATTATACTGTACTGTATTGTACGTCTCATTGGTTTTGTTGAAAGGTGCTGGCCTTTGGCTAGTACAGTATTGTAGTTTTAACACACCTAAAAAATTCTGGTTACCAATAAGGCTTTCTTGGCGTCTAAATTTGCATGGGCGCTTGAGCGTCTGCACGGGTACTATACTGGAACTATACTGGAGCGGCACGGACGCTAATGCGTCTCAGTATATGTTCTAATGGTCCCCACATTTTGGTGTTATGACATTCACAGTAAGTTACTGATTCGTATAGGGATCATTTTACTTTTACACACAGTACTGTCACAGTCATGTACAGTATACAGTGGTACTGTAGATTTAGTAAGCTCGTTTAAGTGATACGATGTCTGGTTTTTATCAGTGGGCAATCAGCTGCTACTGTATACTGTAGTACAGTACATTACTGTGCTGTACAGTACCTGTCATTTTTTCAAGACAAGCATGTAAAGTACAGTAAATTCACAGTTACTGTAGGAACTGTTGGCCAGTGATAAACTACTCACTGGCAGGCGCGCAGAATGCGATGCTTGTTCCGCACAGGACGCACGTGATCAGGGCGCCATTTTTATTATCAAGATATTTTCAAGATACTGTAATAAAAGATGGCTGCACCAAACAGTGCGAGGAGAGCGAGGCCCTTCAGGCGTGGAGAGCTCCTCATCCTGGTGGCTTGGCGGGACAGGCCACTGGTGTCCAACAGAGAGGTGGTGGAGGCATACCAGGAGGCTAGCCAAGCCATCAGGGTGCGCTTCAGGAGGTAAAGACCAGTGAGGGCCCTCCAGCGCAGATGGAGCGACCTGGTCCGTCGGGATCCTCAACTGCTGGACTCCCTAAGGGAATGTAAGTACTGTACAGTATTGGGTGCTGTACTTTCTACTTGTTGCCATGGGGGATTTCCTATTTGTTTTTAATGTGCTGATTACTGTACAGCATACTTGCCTACTTTTGAAAATGAGTTTCAGGGAGAATATACTGTAGTTGGTATTAGAATTTTGCACAGGTTGAGAGGGCATGTCATGCTCCACCCAAAGGGCCCGTCTACTGTAGTTCCATACTGTACAGAATATGGAGATATTGTGAAAAGAGATTGTGAACATGGCACCTACAGTAGAAGCGTGGGTGTTTACTGATAGGAATCTTTTAAAATAGTCATTTTATTATGTACAGTATATTATATCCAAATGTAGATGAGCCCCAAAGCAGTTAGTAAGAGCTACAGTACTATACAGTACGTGGTAAAGTGCAGGGAAATGGTGCTGATGATTCAATGTACAGTAAATGTACAGTACAGTATCTTCCTTTTTTCCCCAAAACATTTAACAATGTAATCTAGGTTAGGTAAAATGGGGGAGATTGCTGCTACAGTATTTCAGGGAGTCTCCTGCAGAATGCAGGAGGGTAGGCAACTATGCTGTACAGTACATGCTTGTTGCCATGGGTGATTTCCTACAGCATTTGTTTTCAATGTGGTCCAGAGCTGGCCCTAGTGGCGGTGCCCCATAGCACCGCCACTAGTTGTACCTCAATAGGCCACGCAGCTCCTGGCCAGTTCTGCGAACATTGGGTGCCATCTTACGGTATTTGCATTGTTATGTGACCAGGACACACAAGGAGTTTGTAAAGTGTAAAGTTCAAGAGCACCCCACAAAGGACATCAAGACAGTTAACACATACAGTACACAGTTAGCCACGGTCATTGTTGCCTCGCCATTCACTACGTTTGACTCCCGTGTCTATTGGCATGATCCAGCAAGTGTGTGTCTAATTTGCTCATTTTTATTCACTCTTGATGCTTGTGAAAATGGTTTAAACATATTTACAGTATGCCTCAATATCAGGAAACACCAATCTTCTTTTCAACTTCTCTTTCACCACAGTTTTGTATTCTCAGACACTCCACTTTGCACAGTCACAAAAACAACAAGTTCATTTACATTACTTCAGACACATCACCGATGGGGAAAACACATTTATTGCATGCAGCATACCTCCCAACTTTTAAAGGTAGGCCGGCGGGACATATCGCGTCCCTACGCTGAGCGGCAACATTTAAGGGGGCCTGGCCTGCCGAAAAGGGAGCGTGGCCTGTACCTGCACAGTGTGTATTCACGGACGACAGGGGGACTCCCAACCGCCCCCCCCCCGCAGCTGGACACTGTCAGCCACAAGAGGGACACGGAATGTCCCAAAATCCCAGAAACGTTCCCTCAATAAGCGGGACAGTTGGGAGGTATGCATAAAGTACATCAACATTGATAAAACATATCCCTAATCAACACTACCTAATACCCCTTTCACATTGCACTTGTAAGCTGGTATATTGCTGTCGAAACGGTACCAGCTGCAGTGTGAAAGGTCCCCAGTCAATTTACCGGTTACAGAATACCGGCATTTGAAAACATTTTAAAATCAGGATCCTACACGGTTCTGAGATGTTTTTCCTGCAGTCTGAATGGCCCAGAACCGGTTTGAACTACACATGATAATCTGCACAAGGGTCATTGGTTGTCTCCCAGCATGTTGTCACTGCCCACAAGCAGGAATTGTACAATAGAGTTTTATTGCAAAGAAGCCAGGGACTGATGTGAATGTTCAAATACTCTCTGTAAAGCACTGCAGAATATGTACAGATGGAGCAGGTCCCATCCTTGCTACCTATAGCGAGAGTTCCGCCAGCTGGCCATGGCTGGCCACGGTGCCCGCCATCGCAATACATTTTAAATGCTTGGCGATTCGCTGTGGCGTCTCCGGATGAGTGCAATACCAGTGATCATCCACCAGATGTCACTTTTGAAAACCTCTTTGCGCATGCGTAACATTTGTGCTGCAGCGCGTGCATGAAGCGCAGGAACTACAGTTAATAATTTATTGTCCCTGGCAAGCCTAGTCAGCGCCTCTCTCACACCGCCGGCACGAGCATGATCCCGTCTCTTTGAAGCAGAGGATCATGCTGCCGCGGGCGGAGAGGCGCTGCATTTGTTTGACACGAAGGAGCGTCTCTGACGGACGCTCTTGCGACCCAGTTGCACAGACGTTCCAGTAATGAGATGCTTTTGCGTCTCAGTTGTTATAACGGCAGGGTACTACAGTAAAGTACTTTACTACTATTGTGCTATGTCCAGCAAGCTGTACTGTTCTATAGATATTGTACACACTAATAAAAAAAATTACATTGCATTGCGTACAGAATCATTACATTAAATTATACTGTACTGTATTGTACGTCTCATTGGTTTTGTTGAAAGGTGCTGGCCTTTGGCTAGTACAGTATTGTAGTTTTAACACACCTAAAAAATTCTGGTTACCAATAAGGCTTTCTTGGCGTCTAAATTTGCATGGGCGCTTGAGCGTCTGCACGGGTACTATACTGGTACTATACTGGAGCGGCACGGACGCTAATGCGTCTCAGTATATGTTCTAATGGTCCCCACATTTTGGTGTTATGACATTCACAGTAAGTTACTGATTCGTATAGGGATCATTTTACTTTTACACACAGTACTGTCACAGTCATGTACAGTATACAGTGGTACTGTAGATTTAGTAAGCTCGTTTAAGTGATACGATGTCTGGTTTTTATCAGTGGGCAATCAGCTGCTACTGTATACTGTAGTACAGTACATTACTGTGCTGTACAGTACCTGTCATTTTTTCAAGACAAGCATGTAAAGTACAGTAAATTCACAGTTACTGTAGGAACTGTTGGCCAGTGATAAACTACTCACTGGCAGGCGCGCAGAATGCGATGCTTGTTCCGCACAGGACGCACGTGATCAGGGCGCCATTTTTATTATCAAGATATTTTCAAGATACTGTAATAAAAGATGGCTGCACCAAACAGTGCGAGGAGAGCGAGGCCCTTCAGGCGTGGAGAGCTCCTCATCCTGGTGGCTTGGCGGGACAGGCCACTGGTGTCCAACAGAGAGGTGGTGGAGGCATACCAGGAGGCTAGCCAAGCCATCAGGGTGCGCTTCAGGAGGTAAAGACCAGTGAGGGCCCTCCAGCGCAGATGGAGCGACCTGGTCCGTCGGGATCCTCAACTGCTGGACTCCCTAAGGGAATGTAAGTACTGTACAGTATTGGGTGCTGTACTTTCTACTTGTTGCCATGGGGGATTTCCTATTTGTTTTTAATGTGCTGATTACTGTACAGCATACTTGCCTACTTTTGAAAATGAGTTTCAGGGAGAATATACTGTAGTTGGTACTAGAATTTTGCACAGGTTGAGAGGGCATGTCATGCTCCACCCAAAGGGCCCGTCTACTGTAGTTCCATACTGTACAGAATATGGAGATATTGTGAAAAGAGATTGTGAACATGGCACCTACAGTAGAAGCGTGGGTGTTTACTGAGAGGAATCTTTTAAAATAGTCATTTTATTATGTACACTATATTATATCCAAATGTAGATGAGCCCCAAAGCAGTTAGTAAGAGCTACAGTACTATACAGTACGTGGTAAAGTGCAGTGAAATGGTGCTGATGATTCAATGTACAGTAAATGTACAGTACAGTATCTTCCTTTTTTCCCCAAAACATTTAACAATGTAATCTAGGTTAGGTAAAATGGGGGAGATTGCTGCTACAGTATTTCAGGGAGTCTCCTGCAGAATGCAGGAGGGTAGCCAACTATGCTGTACAGTACATGCTTGTTGCCATGGGTGATTTCCTACAGCATTTGTTTTCAATGTGGTCCAGAGCTGGCCCTAGTGGCGGTGCCCCATAGCACCGCCACTAGTTGTACCTCAATAGGCCACGCAGCTCCTGGCCAGTTCTGCGAACATTGGGGGCCATCTTACGGTATTTGCATTGTTATGTGACCAGGACACACAAGGAGTTTTTGATGATTACAATAATATGCGGCATGCCTACAGTATATTCTGTGTATGGCTGTGGCTGTACCTGCATATGGAATGCTACAGTACAGTATGTTACAGTGATTTCCATGAGTACACTATTTCATACTGTATGCAGATACAGCCTCAGTCACACAACTTATAGGCATGCTGCATATAATTTTATGCCTACAGTAGCTGCTGGTGCCCCTAGGCATTCCAAACGCCCTAGAAATTTGCCTAATTTGCCTATGCCTAGGGCCGGCATTTGTTTTCAATGTGGTCGTTACATGCCTGTTGCCACATGCTAGTTTCCTACAGTATTTGTTTTCAATGTGTTCATTACATGCCTGTTGCCATGGGGTGATTACATGCTAGTTGTATGCGCTATATAAGAAAACGTTAATAAATAAATAAATAAATAAATAAATATGTATGTATGTATGTTTGGACTGTGTATTCAAGTTTTGCTTTTTATGTGTGTGGGTCCGTTCTTTGGGTATTGTTTTTTTATTAGCACTATAAGTCCCAGCAGGCCCATTAATGCCTGGCATGCTGGGACTTGTGGTTCTCCAAGCCCCATCATTCAGGGGAGGCTTGCTGGGTCTTGTAGTACTACAAAACCCAATAACTATTCTTAACTTTTTTAACACTTTTGCTCCCATCAGCCCAGCGCCCACCACCCAGGGGTGCCTGGGACAGCCTGGGGCTTCAGTCTGGGCCGCGGATGCTCTGGAGGGGGGGCTTTATTGGGGGGTCCCCTCTCCCCCAGACATCCAGCCAGTCAAGTCAAGGTAGTCAAGTTTTGGCCTTGGGACCTTATTTAATAAGTGTCCCCCAGCTCTGGCATGACACAGCTGGCTGTTGGAGCCCTGTGCTGGTTATAGAAGTACAGCGGGACCCCAGTTCTTTGTTCCCCTGTATTTCTGAAACCAGCATGGGCTCAAAGAGCGTGCTGTTTGGGATCCTGTAAATTTCTGTATTTGACATAGGGGCAGATGAATTAAGCCTTAACAAAAGATAAATGCAAGTGTGAAAAGGAGAGATAAACGTCCAGCCAATCACCTGCTAACTGCCATGTTACAGGCTGTGTTTGAAAAAAGTCAGTAAGGAGCTGATTGGTTGGATTTTTATCTCTCCTTATCACACTTCAATTTATCTCTTGTTAATGCTTAAAACATCTGCCCCACTGTACATCTCTTTCTATCAAAAGTGTTTCCATAAATGTCCTAACTACTGATGTAAGGTTTTCTGGTTGATGGTTGCTTGCATCATCATTGCTTGCACTTTGGTGCAGTGGTACCACATACCTCCCAACATGATCCTCTCCAGGAGGGACACATTGCTCTGTTTCTGGACTTTTCCTTAATTTATGATTCCCATCACCTGTGTTGAGAGCCTTTCTTATCAATTAACCAGTGTGAAACAGCTGATGGCAATCATACATTAAGAGGGAAGGGAAGAGCATTCTGTCCCTCCTGGAAAGGGGCATGTTGGGAGCTATGGTACCACATTTGCTCTATTCCAGTCCTCTGGAATTTCTCCTGTAGCTAATAACTACTGTAGTTGAATAATTCTGCTAATGGTGTTGCCAGCACCCCTTTGGAGACATACTGAAGGTGTCAAATCAGAGTTCAAATGAAAGATGACACCTAGGCATGAGCTTGTGGGTGGGGCTGATTGTCCAGTTATCCATGATAATAAAGGTACTTGTGTAGTTTCACGGCGCCACCACGCGCACAGTGAAACTTTGAAACTTGTCAGTCTGCCAGATTACTGTGCGCGTGCCGCTCTAGCTGTTCTCAGCGCAGCACGTGGCTGCTTTCCTTATGTAAGCTATGTTATCAGCATAGCGCTGGGCAGCAGCAGTGCACCCAGCGCTGACAGGTCACTGTGGTACTTGTAGTTCCACAGTGAAAAAGGCAGTCCTGCGCACCGCTGACAACCCAGCAATTTAGACGCTAAAGCGTCTAAATCCAGACTCCTGCGCACCGCTGACAACCCGGCAATTTAGACGCTAAAGCGTCTAAATCCAGACTCCCTGAACTGGACACCCCGGCAATTTAGACGTCTAGATTTAGACGTCTAGAGATTTATATCACTGCTTGTCATTCTGTAGGAAACAATTGGCCTTATTTATAAAGTGGCAGCTTTTGTAAGCCATCACTTCTTAGCAGGTTGGAGATGAGACCACTGCTTCAAATAAATTGAGAAACGTTGAGGACAGATCTCTCTACTTCATAATTAGATCTTACAGTCTTAACACCTTTTTGTAAATTCTTTCTCATCAAAAATGTACTTTTACAGGTTATCATACAAACTTTATTATATGCAAATGAGTTTATCTAGACAGCTTATCATTGCTAGACTCACATCCTCTTCATATACTTTCATATACATATACTTTCTCAACAAATGTTTTCAACATTCTCACAATCACATTGTTTTCATATATAGGGGAAATTTACTGAGATGTGTATTCTACTTTACATGTGATGTTGTTATGGGCAACCAATCAGAATCTACTTCTTATTTATTTAGCACCCTCAGAAGATAGTACAAAGGATCTGATTGGTTGCCCGTAGCAACATCTTAGTAAATTTCCCCCATAATGTGCAATAATCACATTATCATTTCTCCATTCATTTACAGCTTTTAAAATTCAAGACCTCATTCAAGTTTTGTGTTACCACAAAAATTTATATTGAAACCACTTACAAACTGTATACAAAATTACAATATTCACAACCAACACTTTTAAGCAGAAACATTTATCTCATATTATAGTAAAAAACCTTAGCAAGCATCTTTATCCCACCTCCCACATACTCACATTCTATAATATTTTAAAAATGTTATATTTTTATTAGGTTCGGATCTCTAGGATCGGAACTCCTCCGAACTAACCTAATCCAAAGACGGATCAGAGGAGTTCGCCAGGTCCCGCCATCTTATCGAGTCCAAAACGAGGCCAAAACGTCATCATCCTGTGACGGATTCTCGTGAGACCGGATCTCTATAAAAGTCCCGGCTCCAGTGCAAGCTTCAAGTTAAAGTCGGACATCACAGATATGTCCGTGCTGTCTGCAGAGAGGAAAAAGCTATGGGGGACAAAATAACACTATGGGGGGGAAAACTAAGGGGGGGGGGGGGCAAACTAATGGGGGAACAAATAGAGGCTGCATAAATTAATGGGGGCTTCCCAAGGGGGACAACTATACATCGGGAATCTAAAGGTACAACTACTAAGGGGGAACTAATGGTGCAGGAACTTTTGTACATCTACTAAGGGGGAACTACTGAGGGGGAAACTATACAGTACTAAGTGGAAAATTATTGATGGTACAACTACTAAGGGGGCATTACAAAGGCTACTACTAAGGGGGCTGTTATATGGGACTAATGTGGGGGACATCTAAGGGGCTCTCTGAAAAAAAACTTTTTTTTTTTTTTACTACCGGGCCGCACCAAATTAGTCCAGCTGTGCTGCTCAGTGTCCCGTAACAGTCCTGGGATGCCCGCATTTGTGCCGTTTAATTTCAGGGGTGCCCAGTGTCCCATATCAGTCCAGGGGAGCTGCCCCCATTTTTTTATTGAAATAAAAAAAGGTGTTTTTTTAACCTGCGAGGGGTGTTACTTGTGCCATATTAGTCCAGCTGTGCTGCCCAGTGTCCCGTATCAGTCCAGGGGTGCCCGCATGTGTGCCGTATAATTCCAGGGGTGCCCAATGTCCCGTATAAGGAGCTGCCCCCATTTTTTTATTGAAATAAAATAAAGGTGTTTTTTTTTTTAACCTGCAAGGGGTGTTAAGTGTGCCGTATCAGTCCAGCTGTGCTGCCCAGTGTCCTGTATCAGTCCAGGGGTGACTGCATATGTGCCAAATAATTCCATGGGTGCCCCCATGTGTCTCGTATCAGTCCAGGGATGCCCACATATGTCCCGTTATCAGACCAGGGGGGCCTGTATGTGTGCCGTATAATTCCAGGGGTGCCCACATGTGAGCCGTATAATTACAGGGGTACCACCATTTGTCCCATATCAGACCAGGGATGCCCGCATGCATCCCATATCAGTCTAGGGTTGCCCGCATGTGTCCCATATCAGTCCAGGGGTGCCCCCATGTGTCTTGTATCAGACCAGGGGAGCTGCCCTTTTTTAGTGATAAGAAAAAAAGGTGTTTTTTTATTTTTACTGCAAGGGCTGTTAAATGTGCTGTATCAGTTCAGGGGTGAGCCAAGAGTGCCGTTTTGGGGTGTTGGAAGTCTTCCGTGTAGAACCAGGTGTGCTGCTCTTCTTTTTAATTAAAATAAAAAAAGTTTTTTATTTACTGCAGGAATGTTGCCATGTGTGCCGTATCATTCCATGTCTGCCACCATGTGTGCCGTATCAGTCCAGGGGTGCCGCCATCTGTGCCGTATAATTCCATGTGTGCAGGTCAGGGGTGCCCGCATGTGTGACGCCTAATGCCTGGTTTGAGCCAGGTGTGTCATATAATTCATGGGTTGCTGTCAAGTCTTCTGTATAATTCATTGGGTGCTGCTAAGTGTGAGGTATCAGTCTAGGAATAATGCTAAGTGTGTCGTATCAGTCCAGAGGTGCCTGCATATGTGCTGTGTAAGTCCATGGGTGCCCCCATGTGTCCCGTATCAGTCCAAAGGTGCTCACATGTGTGCTGTATAATTCCAGGGGTGAGCCAAGTCAGCTGTATAATTCATGGGGTGCTGCCAAGCGTGGAAATGAATGTTATTGAGGTTAATAATAATGTAGGAGCAACCCCCCACCCCCCCAAATTATGCAATTTTAGCTGTTTTTATGCTTAAAAAAAAAAATCAGAACCTAAAACCGAAAACCTTCAGGGGGTGTTTTGGCAAAACCTATTAGAACCCAAAACCTGAAGGTAATCAGAACCCAAATGCGAAAAGTGTCCGGTGCACATCCCTAATTTTTATACCCAAGCCATTTAAATTGAGTCTTCTATGAACTTACTCAGAAAGATGATCAAAACAAGGTCAATTTGAAATCCTGCTCTATTCATATTTGTTTAAATCTCATAAAAACCACCACATATATCCATAGAGCTCTTCACATTCATCCACTTCTAGGTATAGAAATACCCCTCTCCTCATTTTGAACTTTAATCAGTTACAATAATGTCTCAATCATACACAGAATCTGAAAAATGTGAAGCTCTTGCTAAAAAGAGTTCAATTGTGATTTCCTTATGTTGCTCCACTAAATTCTGACTTTCTTTACAAGAACACACACACAAAAAAAAAAATACGTTGGATACACAATCAAAAGTCTTATTGTATGAATCATCTCTCTCTTTCCCACACACAATGATGCACTACTTCTCTTGACAACATTAAATTATCACATATCCTACTTTCAGAAAAAGTCAAGACTAGTTTTACCATACATAAATTTAAATGCTTCTGTTATCTCACTACCCACAGTCAACCGCAATATACTATATAATTGCACATAGAAAACACCTTTCTCCTCTAGACTTGTTATTGCTTACTGTATTTTATTTTTTTACCACTCACATAACCTTGTCCATTCATGCCCCTTATGTCCATATAGTCCATCAACAATTCATTACAAAACTTAATTCTCTCCATCACATTATCTTATCATACAGTATATAATTCAATGTATAAATTGTCAATATCTGTCCCATTATCATATATATATTTTTTTATTATCATACAAGACTGTATTAATATGTTTGCTTGCTACAGTAATTATGCTTTACTGAAAACACAGATACTAATATACTGCAGGCAAAATAACACCGCTCCAAAAATCTAATTTTCTAACAACTTGTTTCACACTTTTTGCTTTCTCACCCAATCAATCATATACTGTACTACATTTTTCAACAACACAAAATTATCACTCATTCCGCTTTCAGACAGCAGTGGACGAAAAAAACGGCAATTACCTGGCATTTGAAGAGCCTGGGTTATTCGGTCGCGCGCTGTCAGACACAGGAGAGCAAATCTCCGGGTCTAAATTTTAGACCCGATAATTTGCTCTATTACACAGGGTGTTCCCCTGTGTGAAATGATCAACCCGGATCTTAAACTCTGGGTATCTGTCCCTGGTCATTTGCAGGGTCGGAGACCTGGAGTTTAAGATCCAGATTGACCCTTTCAAACAGAAAAAGGCCTGTGTATTTTATGATATTCCCCAATGGAATTGTTTCAACTGGGAATTAAATTTTCTGTGTGAAAAGGGTATCGGCCTTTTTTCATGAATTCCAAATACTTCATCTTCACTGACCAGTTGGTCTAATCAACCCTCTCATTTGGTTCATAAATACCTTTTTGCATAGTTGGCTCAGAGCAAATTGATTCCCTAGACAAGATTCTGGCTGCCCACAACCCCAAGTAGAACCTGAGAAGGTAGGAAGAGGCATGGCCTCATCGAATGTGCATGGCTTTATGATATTGGGTGACTGCTTAGGCAGAGGGTGTCAGTATCTCCAGTCCTCAAATCTCTCTTGGTGTCAGCAATTATCTCACCCTTGTGTCTCCAGCCATCAGGTCACCCCGTTGCTTGTTTCCAGAAATCATATCTCTCCTCCATGTGTGTCTCCAGCAATCAAATATTGTGTGTCTCCAGCATTCCAATCCCCAGTCACTGTATCCGTCAGGGCTAAGAACACACGCAGCCCACCAAGCAGGTCTGTTTTGGGCCCAATATCTAATGTGCATTATGGTGTGTGGCATAATATGCAATAGGCATTATGGTGTGTGGCATAATATGTTTGGCGAACCATTAAAAAATATATTGCAGGTACGTCATACTGCCTGGTGCTCATTTTGGTACTTGTGTACTATCACGGCGCCCATCGCATCGCAGACCATAAGGCATGCGATGGTATGCGATGCGATGGTATACAATTGGCACCCGATGGTATACAATTTAAGCGTGGCGAGCAGACGCGCATTACTTCAAAGGTATTACGCATCCCCTCGCGGGGCTCGCTGCGCTCGCCACGCTTCCGGCTCGATGGCTCGCTGCGCTCTCCACACTATATAAAATAGACTACACGCCGACGTGGATAGTGGGGGTATGAAAAGGTCGGAGGACACGTACCGCTGCCCCTGTGGCCAAAATATCTGTCTAAAATCATTTTTTTTATAACAATAGATGGGGGGCTGCCTATTTTGTCAATCCCCGGGCCCACAATTTCGGATGGGAGCCCTGATATCACTTATAGGGCTCCTTGGCATCACGCAATGTGGTCACTTTACAGTTGGTTTAGAAATAGCGCCATTATGCAGAAAACTATCTTAATTATAATTATTCACAGCAGTGACATCTACAATATATAATAGAAAGCTTTCTGAACGTTTAATAGTTAAGTAATAAAGGTTATGTTTCACCCTCCTTATGTATATTGCCCTGGCACTCACTGATGATGCTTGCACACAGATAGTTACTAACCAGGCATTGTAATATGAGCTTGCAAAATCAACTGAGTTAATGTACTAGTGGCAACCAAAAACTTAAAGTATTCGGTGTACCAGTTCCTCTGCAAATAAATATGATTGATATAAAATGTTTCCTGCAATATATTAAAGTTGTAGAAAAAGTTGTTGAAGATAAAATGTTGTGTGGGAACATGCTTTTTGGCAGAGGTGCTATTGTATAGTTCGGTGACCTGAGTCCTGCACTCAGCATAAGCCGGCTCTCTAGATCTTTTGTAGCCTGTCCAGCTGACAGCTTGTGCCTCCCAGCATGCAGGCAGCTTCCATGTAAGCTTGGTTTCTGTATTAACCTCATCACTGCCCGCAGTATGCTATTCAAAGCAGTAAGGGATACATACATTATAGCATTAAATGCCTATTATGTTTGCCTGTATGCAGGGTTGTATCTACAGTATGCGGCACCATGTCCTCTAGCCATAGGCTTGGGTTCATCATTGCTATCAGTGCATAACGCATCTGCAAGAGATCTCAGAAAAGGTGAAAAGGTGCAGTGACTGCATATATACATAACTGCATGGCTCTCACTGAAATATAGTGCTTAAATGCGTTGTTACCTCCCAGTTGCACCAATTCAGTCACAAGTGGGGGTAGGTCTAATGTTTAGACTCAGACCTGTTCAGTCAGGTCCGAATTCGGCCCATATTCGATGGTGGGGGGCTGTGCATGCGTAAAACTCCTGTGCAAATGCCTTGGGTGAGTATCACATTAGCCGGGGCGTTTGCGCTGCTTCAATGGCCAGCTGCGCGGTATTTACCTGTTCACTAGGCTGCGATTGCATGCAGCCCAGTGAGCAGGTCTCAGGCCCTAAATTGCATGCAACTCATCATTGCCCTTCCTTGTGTAGGCTCTGCTCCAGACGCAGTGCAATACCAGGCAAGATCCTACTGCAAAACTGACTTGTCTTCGCCTTTGCATCAGCCTGTGTTTTTTACTTGCATAATGCATATCACATTTTAAAATTATTTTGGGATTATTTCAAGATCAAAGCCGCAACATGAAACAAATACTTTTTAAAAAAAATATAAAAACATTATTTCATAAACGTTATTAATGCAAAATCATGGTGACTCTCAACTATGAAAGTGTGAACAGAGCTATTTCCCTATTGAAATGCCAGGATTGGAAGTTCTTTCTGAACGTCTTTCATATATAGTTCTCAATGACTTCACCCGATGTTGACCTTACAAGCTGATATAACATTTCATGCTTGAAAGCTTAGAGGTGCTCTGCGCTCTTTCAGCCTAGTATGCACATTACTTCTCAAGCAGAAAGCCACAAAGAAAGCAAAAATATAAAAAACAATTGGGTTGGGACCAGTGATATTTATTCAAATGCCCCCGAGAAACTATTTTAGGCAGCATCTGTCATCTATCTGATTTATGTTAAATAATAATTTTGCATTCATAGACTAAGCTACGATAAGCTCTTGCTAAGCAATATCTGCAACTACCTTTGTGATATAACAAACAGCATGTCTGAGACTGGGGACACACATCTGTCTGATGCACAGTTTTCTAACATGCTTTGCCCTGTACATATTTTTACAGGTTATATTTCAATATGTATGATTTAAGGCTAGTTTTTATATATTTGATCTAAAATGTCATTGCACCAGTAATAGATTTATTATACTGTACATAGGGAGCAGTCATTTATTTATTTATATTGAATAATATTGTCAATATTCTACTCCATGATAGGCTGTTTTGGGTTGTTAATAGTTATATATTCTTACCGGTACAATAAATAAGCTCCGTATGGACCCTATGACAGATCTTACCCTGATGTGCAGAGGGTGCCAGCATCATGAGGATGCTCGGCTTGTGATCCTGTCTGGATTGCCTGGCAGTGGTGGTTTTTACCTATGGGCTGCAGGGCTGCAGCCCCCTCAGGTAAAATCCGCCACTGTTCTCTAAGTGAATCCAGATGAGGTCAGTGAGACTGCTCTGGTTTCACTATAATTTCCTAATGGAACTCCGACCTGCCAGTCATTCATGGCAGTCCCATTGGGAGGTGTTGCCTCCCTCTGGGATTCCTCTACATGGGCTGCTAAGCGGCAGCCCATAAAAACTGGGTCCCGCGCATGCGCAGTACGAGGACGATACAGTGCATGTGCCGGACCAGGGACCCTCAATATGCCTCTGGGGGGTTGCTGCAAAAGCAGCCCATAGAGACTGGGGGCTAGTGCATGCTCAGTACTGAAGAAGCTAATACGCAAGTGGGGCCGGCGGCGGAGACCATGAGCACAGCGGTGGCAGCGGAGGGGGAGGGGGCACATCGCGGCAGCCCACCTTCTCCACAGAGGTAAGAGCCCCATTGCTGGAGTGCCTAAAGGACTCCAAGCTGACTCACTAAAATAAAGGACTTGATTCAGAGTCATAAGTAAGCACAAACATGGAGCAATTTGCTTCAGGAATAAATTATGCTGCAATACAAGGGGTGCTGCAAATACATTTATTTTATTTGTTTGAATGCAACATATTATTAAATATTGCATGAAAGGTTATGAGGGGGCTTATACAGATGTGTCCTCTTACATCTAACCTCCATACATCATGTAACACACCTTGCTCTGTTGTGTTTTTTGGCATTGTATGATTTATTATGTAGCACTAGAAAAGCTAGAGAGTGTAATAACATGTTCTATACAGCAGATGTCGCTTTTTATCAACAGCACAGTGCATGAATCAAGTTGCTACTGATGTCTGTTGCGGATCCTGCTGATTTCCTCAAGGAACCTGTACTTTATTTGGGTACACAGTACAACTGAATGGTTACAACAGTTTGAATCCGGCTGAGGAACATTGTTGACTGCAAATTATTTTAATTTTATCATTAGCCCATCATACAGTAATATTTGTGTTCTTGTTCACTTATTTAGCAGAAGAGATGCTGAAACAGCATTCCACACATGCTGCTGCTCAACCGGCGCCGGATTGGCGGCTTTTCTGCCGATCCATGTGTTTTCCAACAGGTCAGAGCATTCCGACCTGTTGTAAAAGGTCGAATCATGGACCCGGATAAAAAAATAGACCTCAATATTTTGATATTTTAGCATCTGCCAGAAAATTTTCACAGCACTCTTGTACATTTAAATGGACATTGGGATTTGAAAGGCAACTGTCATCACAATACAGTGTACGCAATACATTTTTTAATAAGAAACAAGAGGTTATTAAGGGTTAAGGTTTGCAAATATTCTATTGTGCTATATCAGATACTAAAATCAATTTATTCTATATTCACTGATCCATTCCATACTGGTCTACAAGTAATTTGTTTGACAGAATCTCCCAGCAACAAATCCATACTGTTAGCTCTTGCAACTCGCTTAACTCTAAAAAAAAAATTCTCTACTACTGATACTTTCAGGTCTATAGTTACATTTTCCTACTGCTTTTTTTCTGTAGAAGAACCATATTTTTTATCTACAATAACCTGGAATTAGAGCTGTCAGCATGGATTGGTTGATCTGAATTTTAAACAGTAAATACAGAGCAACAATAGTTATTTAGACAGTCTACAATTTCTTTGGCTGCTCCATTACATTTATCCTTTTCAGATTTTAGACTTACTATTCCAACTTTTGTTTTTCATCTCCTTTCAAAAATGTATTTAAAGAATGTTTTGTAGCCTTTGTTTACTGAGTACAATATTTGGTACTTGTGAGTTATCCGGGCTCCCGATTTTTTGATTGTATGCCTTAAGTTAAGGCATACAATCAGATGCGATGCGATATCGCATCGCATCGCATGCGACCATCGGATGCGATGATCCGATTTTTCCATAGGAATCAATGTTAAAATGGACTGAGTCCATTTTAACATGGAATTCAATGGGAAAAAGGGGTCCTTTTCATACCCCTACTATCCAAGTGGGCATGGAGTTGGATATAAACCTGTGGCGAGCGTAGCGAGCCACCGAGCCCGAAGCGTGGCGAGCGAAGCGAGCCCCGCGAGGGGACGGTATTCTGTGTCCCCTCGCGGGGCTCGCTACGCTCGCCACGCTTCGGGCTCGGTGGCTCGCTACGCTCGCCACAGGTTTATATCCAACTCCATGCCCACTTGGATAGTAGGGGTATGAAAAGAACCCCTTTTTCCCATTGAATTCCATGTTAACCCCTTCACGACATTTGACGTATATATACGTCATGGTCGGGAAGTACTTCCCGACACATGACGTATATATACGTCATGACTTCTAACTGTCACTGCGTCTAGAGACGCAGTGACAGTTAGGTGATGTCTGCTGTCCCTGACAGCAGACATCCCCCCTCGCCGCCCAGGGGGGGCAGGGGTGCCCCCCCCGGTCGGCGATCGCTGTGATTGGCTGTTCAAATCTGAACAGCCATTCACAGCGTTTCCTGTGTTACCGGCGGCTAAGCCGCTCGGTAACACAGGGATCGGTGGTGATCGGTGCTGTCAAGTACAGCACCGATCACCTCCGATGTGCAGCCCCCCCCTCAAACCCGCCGGGCACTCACCCGGCAGCAGTGGCAGCAGTAGCGGCTCCCCCGGAGCGTCAGAAGCGCACGCAGCGCTGACCTCCTCCCCCCTCCCCCCCGCAGCAGCAGCAGCAGCATCAAGCTGCAGAAAAAGTAAAAAAAATAAATATATGCACTAAAAAACTATATATATATATATATATATATATATATATATATATATACACACACATATATATATATATATATGTGTGTGTGTATGTATATATATATATATATATATATATATATATACACACATATATATATATATATATGTGTGTGTGTGTGTGTGTATATACCGCACCGCCAGCCCCCCCCCCTCCCACCCGGCAGCCCCCCTCCCTCCCACCCACCCGGCTGCCGCAGCACCAGCACCCCTCCCACCCCCCCGCCAGCCGCAGCGCCAGCCCCCCTCCCAAAGCTGGTGATTAAAATGGGGTCACTTGTGGGGGGGTTCCACTGTATTGGTGCTTCGGGGGTCTTGCTAATGCGACATAGCACCCACCATTCATTCCACCACCAAAAATCACTCCTTCCCTTCTGAGTCCTGCCATGCACCCAACTGGTATTTTTTGGTCACACGTGAGGCATTGCCGTACTCGGGAGAAATTGGGGCACAGATTTTGGGGTGCTTTGTCTCCTTCATTCCTTGTGAAAATAAAAAATTTTGAGCCAGAACTGCATTTTTCTGTAAAAAATTACATTTTTTTACACAAAAATGCAGATCTGGCTCAAAATTTTTCATTTTCACAAGGAATGAAGGAGACAAAGCACCCCAAAATCTGTGCCCCAATTTCTCCCGAGTACGGCAATGCCTCATGTGTGACCAAAAAATACCAGTTGGGTGCATGGCAGGACTCAGAAGGGAAGGAGTGATTTTTGGATTTTGCAGCACAGATTCTGGTTGAATGACCCCCGAAACACCCATACAGTGGAACCCTCCCACAAGTGACCCCATTTTGCAAACTACACCCTTCAGGGAATTCATCAAGGGGTATAGTGTACATTTCAAACCCCCCGGGGTTTCACCAATTTTGATACAACTGAGCTGTGAAAATGAAAAATTTTTTTTTTTTCATTTTCACTGCCCAGTTGTACCACAATTGGTGAAACCCCTGGGGGTTTGAAATGTACACTATACCCCTAGATGAATTCCCTGAAGGGTGTAGTTTGCAAAATGGGGTCACTTGTGGGGGGGTACCTAACTTTTAGCATCTTATGGTGCCTAGAAACCTACATTGTGCCTAAAAAATAATCTCATAAAAAGGAGGCTCCAAAATCAAGTAGGTGCTCCTTCTATTATGAAGCCTGTGGTTTGGTCACCGTGCACACTAGGGCCACATATAGGATATTTATGAAAACCAAAGAATTGGGGGAATCAATTTTTAGTCACATTTCTCTAGTAAAATCTACTGTGTTCCTTAGAAAAATGTATTAAAATTGAAACTCTGCAAAAAAAAAGAAATTTTGAAATTTCACCTACACTTTGTTTTAATTCCTGTGAAACACCTAAAGGGTTAACAAACTTCCAAAATGCTGTTTTGAATACTGTGAGGGGTGCATTTTTTGAAATGGCATCATTTATGGGGGTGTCTCACATACAAGTCACTCAAAGTCACATCATAACTGACCTGGTCCCTAAAAAAATCAGAGTTTGAAATTTTCTTGAAAATTTGAGAATTTGCTATTCATATTTTAAGCCTCCTAGTGTCCAAAAAAATGAAAATGAGGTTGAAATAATGATGGCAACATAAAGTAGACATATGGTCTATGTTAGTTATTAACTATTTTGAGTGGTAAGATTATTTGTCTCACAAGCAGAAAATTTAACATTTTGCAAATCGCAAAATTTTCCATTTTTTTACGACATTTTGGTATTTTTCACAAAAAAACACAGACTGTATCCACGAAAATTTACCACTAACTTGAAGTACAATGTGTCACGAGAAAACAATCTCAAAATCACTGGGATAAGTAAAAGCAAAAAAAAGTTATCCCCACTTAAGTGATACATGCCAGATTTGAAAAAAAGGGCTCTGTCAGGAAGGCAAAAACTGGCTCTGTCATGAAGGGGTTAAAATGGACTCAGTCCATTTTAACATTGATTCCTATGGAAAAATCGGGTCATCGCATCGCATCACATCGCATCGCATCCGATGGTCACATGCGATGCGATGCGATGTGCCCGATCCGACCCGATTTAGAAATCGGGAGCCCGGATAACTCACAAGTACCCAATATTTTTCATTTGCTCTTCAGCATGTTTTTATTGTCTGTCTTAATTCAATAATTATTCTTGAAGTGAGTTGCTCATGTATCAAATATGGAAATCAGTTTACATACACATTATTATAATTACTTTTTTTTTTTATTGAAAACCGATAAATAAACAATTATGTTCCTACTCTAATAGTCCAGAACATTATCTAGTTAATTTAAAACAGTAATGGGGAACTTATGGCCCTCAAGCTGTGGTTGAACTCTACATCCCAGCATGCCCTACAACAGTTTTAACATGGACAAATAGCAAAACTGTAGCAGGGGATGCTGGGATGTGTAGTTCAACAACAGCTGGAGGGCCACAGGTTCGCAATCCCTGATTTAAAGAATATAGTATGGTACAGAAGCTTCATGGGACCAAATTTTCCAATGAGTTAAGCCAAATACTACTTTGCCTCATATATGAGGAGTCTGTTTTCTGCTATTTGTAGCAATCAGATCAAGAGTTCTACCAGTGGCGCAACTCCCGGAGGCAATGGAGTCATCTGCCACCCGGAGCCAGCCTTAAAGGGGGCACTGGCTCCATTGCCTCCTGATGTTCTGTTTTCACAGCTGGACAGGAGACTCTGCAGTTAGCCTAAGGGCCCCGGGACTCAACACAAACGGCATCCGCTTATTATACGCTGAGACGGGTCCCCCTGCTCAATAGGTATGGAGGGGCTCCCGGCTCACTGCTACCCGCTCATTACGTATGCACTGCGCTGGGTCCCTGCTCATTAAATATGCATGGGCGGGGACACAGTGCAGTGCACACTGAATGAGCGGGTCCCCGCCAAGCACAGATGCGGGGGCAGGGGGGACGAAGGTCCATTCCTGTAGCAGGGTCACTGGCTTCCTGCTGCCCGGGACTAGGGACTGGAGCTGCTTCTGACTCCGTCCTGCTGCTACCGCCCGCAGTTAACATGACAACCACCAGCCAGGGGCTGCTGCTGCCACCACCACAATGGGGGTCTCCCCAAGCACAGAGCAGTCTGGCCCCATTCCTGCTCTCTCATCCTGTGGCCGCACACCAGCGGGGAGGTAATGTGCTGAGGGTGGTGAATGTATACAGCTCCAAGATTTGGGGATGAGGAGGACTTGGAACTTCCTCCTTCCCCGGCCTCCGGGCTCACTATATTCTCATACATGTATAGATATGTAAATAGATATATGTGTTGTGTTTATATATATATATATATATAATGCACTCCCCGCTGGCTCCTGCTCCACTATTTCACCTTGGCCTGGGTGCCCGCTGTTCACTGGGAAGCTCCAGTGCATGTATATCCTTTGAAAGAAGTAGCATCACTCCAGGTACTTGGAAAAATGATTTACTGTGTGGTGTCTACAGTGTTTCGGGCCGGAGCCCTTCTTCAGGACAAGAACATTGTTCTTGTCCTGAAGACGGGCTCCGGCCCGAAACACTGTAGACACCACACAGTGAATTATTTTTCCAAGTACCTGGAGTGACGCTACTTCTTTCAAAGGATATATATATATATATATTTAAAAAAGGGGGGGGGGGGGGTCCAGAGTGCACTCTTGCAGTACCACCTAGCTGCAAACTTGTAGTATCGAATCGATGTGGTCCAAACACCACTTGTATCCACTCCAAAAGAGATTTCCAAGATTTGAAAATGACGACGAAGATATCAATTATAAAAGCAATTCTTTATTAGAACCCCAACGCGTTTCGTCTACACGACTTCATCAGGGGCATGGCATGGCCAAACTAAGCCTGATGTCCAGATACTGATAATAATAGTAATAGACAAAATTTCTTGGATTAAACAATCAGTTAAAATCTATTGAAAGATTATGCCAATGTGGTAAAATAGGGATATATTTTCCTTCAAAGGTGGACGAAAAGGAACATATAGCCGTAAAAGTAAAATCTAAATTCTGGACTTTCGTGGGAAACCTCTTCTCTCGCACTTAGCGGAATGAAAAAAGCATGAAGTCCTTCAAGTGTCTCCCCACAGTTTCTCCAGTGATTGCCTAATGCTGCAGCTGTGCAGCAAGTCCTGCAATCTTGCACAGGTTGAAGTCTGAACCTGTGACGAAACGCATTGGGCGTGGCTTCCTGTGATCCCGACATTGTGACGTCCCCTTGGTCCATGTCGATTTGGAGGAGAAGATCCGAGTAAGCGGCTGCGTGGCTGGTTCCTGCCGGCGATTGATCACCACGTACGGCTGTTCCATCGGTGCCTTCCTGCAGTGCTGCCCGACTCCTCTATGGCAAGCTTTGCTACTTTTACCCCAATGTATGTCAGTATTTATAAGTAAAAGTTTTGTGTATTATATTACTGATTGGTGCGCTTCATTTTATTCTCTTCTACATATATATATATATATGTGTGTGCGCGTGTGTATTCATAACAATAAGTCAGCTCCAAATCAGGTATGGGGAGGGGGTCACCAACATATATCTTGCCTCCGGGCAACTGTGATGAACTTACGCCACTGAGTTCTACAGTAATAAGCATTGTAGATAAAGTGTAGAGGGGAACCTATGTACTAAGGGTTTGGGAGAGATAAAGTGGATAGTAATAAAGGACCAACCAACCAGATCCTTAATGTTACTTTCCAAACACAGCATGTAACATGAAAGTTAAGAGCTGAATGGTTAGTACTGAATCTCTATTTTATCTATCTTCAATGCTTTAGTACATATTGTACTACCTGTACTCGATTTTTGATATTTATTTACTGTAATGTTAAGGTCTGTCTCCCAGTACTTTTCCATTGTGTGCCCTTTGTACGGCACTGCAAAACACTTGTGGCGCCTTATATATCAAATGTAATAATAATAATAATAATATTAATAATAATAATAATAATAATAATAATAATAATAACAATCTGCTAGTTTTACATACTGTATGAAAATTACACAAAATATATTGGATGTTCAATATCCAAGCCAATATTTGCACTCACTGTAGGAAATCATAATGGTTAGTACAACTGCTCACTGGCACTGATTTAAACATGGAGATCTACCTCAGTTACCTCAGTGGAAAGTTGGGAGCAGATTCTTACTAGAGTTTGGCACTGATAACAACATGAGCAGGCTGCAGGCGAGGTTAATTCCAGAGGTGGTCTCCATAAAACTCTGGGTTCCAAAGAAATGACACCCACTGCACACACACTATAGTTACACCCCACTGTTCATTCTGTATTAATGCTAATGGCTGTGCTAAAAGTCTTCAAAAGTGCAAAGCAGCAACGCATTCAAATAATAGAAATACAGATACAACTATGTAATATTCATGCATATATATATATAGTTGTTACATTACATAAATCCACCCACCATCCTCAGACTAACAGACTGTGCAAGCTTATCTTTCAATGAGATGCTTCTGTTCTTTGTAACTTCTGAAAGGGGAGATTGTGAGCGGTGGTTGAGGCACCTATTGTTTGTGTAACAGGATGTTCCAAAAGAGTTTACCCACTTTCTCCATCTTTTAGTTAGTATGGTTACATCAGGGGCAGATTGGCTCTTGAAACTGGGCCGGGAGCGGCGGTATGCCCGGGGGGGAAGGGGGGGGGGGGTGGTGGCGGCTTGCCCGGGGGGAGGGGGTGACGGCGCTATGCGTGGGGAAGGTGGAGGGGGTGCTGCCGGCGGCGGTATGCCAGGGGGGGAGGAGGGGGTGCTGGTGACAGTATTCCCAGGGGGGGGGGGCAGCTCACCTGCTGCTGCTGGGAACGGGAGCTGCGAGCCTGGGAGGTGCTGCGTGTGCATGTGCAGCAGCCCTCCCACGGCCATATTGGAGTTGGGCAAAGTGCTGCGCCCGCTGCCCGCGGCCCAGCCAGCCCATGGGGGAGCGCAGCCGGCCCCTTTTAATAACTTTCGGGCCGGCCCACTGGGAAATGGCCCAGTGTCCAAGTGGGCCAATCCACCCCTGGTTACAGTGTCTATACAACCCTACATTCCTTCTGAAGAAACTGCCATCTGTTTGCAGCGGAGAAACACGTCAAGGAACTTTTCTGGGCACCCACTACCCTGGCTCCCACTTGATACACCCTTTCACCACCCCAAGAGACCGCACAGAAGTGCCTACTATCTCCAGCACACAGCCGCACACCGCTTAACAACAAGCGCCTGCAGTTTCCGGAGCTGGACACGGAGGACCTGTTCACCATACACAGGTCAGTGAGGCTTGCTCCCCGCAGTACCACCAACAGAGGCTCGCGTCACACAGCTAGAGCCTGAGCGGGTAGAAGCGAGCTCACTTACAAATATCTCCCAGGCTATTGCAGGTATTGTGCCATTTATATCTAAAGGAGACACCGCTGACTAAATAACGCAATAATCTCTTGGGTGTTTGAAAATTTGACCACTTTCCAACCTAACAGTGGATCCTGTCACTTATATCCTAAAGGTAATAGAAGGACAATTATTCCTTTCACCAACCCAAATTTCCCATACTTTGATGGATACAGAGATCTTTTTTCATTGACTTTTTTTAACACCGGAAGGTCTGGTCCAGATCTATTAATATTAATTTTAAGTAGGGGTAGCAGGGTAGAAGGGTACTTGTTTCCTAGCACGGCCACAATCTTGTGGATCGTGTACCTTTAAGTTAAGGTACACGATCCACACGATGGACCCGATTTCCTTTGAAATCAGGTCCATTTTGCCGGCTAAGACACAATATCGGGGGCATCGCGTCGGTCGGGACCATTAACATTGGTCCCGACGCGACCGACGCGATGCCCCCGATTTTTCCATAGGCTTTCAATGTTAAAAAATATTTTAACATTGAAATCGTGTCGGGAAAGGTAAAATATCGGGGGCATCGCGTCGGTCGGGACCATTAACATTGGTCCCGACGCGATGCCCCCGATTTTTCCATAGGCTTCAATGTTAAAATATTTTTTAACATTGAAATCGTGAGAAAATGTGAAAAATGTGAAATGGGCCAATATGACCCATTTCACATTATAGATGTCCCCGTCGTCACCCCACGATAGACGCCAACCCGAAGCGTGGCGAGCGCAGCTAGCCCGCGAGGGGCGGCGGTGCGCGTCCTCCGACCTTTTCATTCCCCTACTATCCACGTCGGCGTGGAGTTGAGAATAGAATAGTGTGGTGAGCGCAGCGAGCCACCGAGCCCGAAGCGTGGCGAGCGCAGCGAGCCCCGCGAGGGGACGCGTCTAACTTCACAGGTATACGCGTCCCCTCGCGGGGCTCGCTGCGCTCGCCACGCTTCGGGCTCGGTGGCTCGCTGCGCTCGCCACACTATTCTATTCTCAACTCCACGCCGACGTGGATAGTAGGGGAATGAAAAGGTCGGAGGACGCGCACCGCCGCCCCTCGCGGGCACTCTGCGCTCGCCACGCTTCGTGTTGGCGTCTATCGTGGGGTGGGGTTTACGCCGTTAAATTTGGGGGGTTGGGAATATTTTACATTGAATCCAATGTAAAATCGGGTCCCAGGGACCCGATTTACATTTCATTCAATCAAAAAATCGGGTCGGTCGCGTCGATCGCATCGCATGCGACCAAATCGCATGCGATGCGATCGACGCGATTTTTCCAACACGACCACCCCGATGTAAATCAGTGTGGCCGTGCTAGGAAACAAGTACAGGTAGAAGTATTGTACATTGTGTCACTGATAATTGTTGTGTGGATTTTTTGCCCTTCTATTTATTTTATCTTTATATCTAACATGTCAATTATACATGTCCATTGTCTATCATTTTAAATATTTTAGATAATAAATTGATATAATTTTTTGCAGATGTGTGGCGCTCTCTTGTATCTTGATTTAGTGAAGCGCATAGGCGCACAAACCTACTTTTTACAGATTACCCACTATCTTTATTGGCAATCTCCAGAATTGCCTTTGGGAGCAGCCGAAATTTGTATACATATTTTAAATTAACATATATCAGTGTATATACTTATATATGCACTGTCTAGTGGAGCAATTACTTAATTATCGCGCCTGATTGTTTTCTTTCCATCTTTCTATACAACCCTCAGCCTGTTTTGGTAGTCTTTGGAAATGAAACTCACTATGATGTTTAAGTGCTGGAGAATATATCAAGGCTCAGAAATCAGTTATACAATCTCATAGGGCTTGCACAAGCAAAAAATCTGAACGATCATGTTTTATGTGCACAAGTTTTGGCAGAAAGTGCATGTTCTGGTGCCCATACACCAGAACAAGCACCTCCAATAGAGGAAAGCGTAAGATCCATTATCTGATCTTCTTACAAATGCCAATGGTGAATGTACAGTAGAGGAAGTGAGTTGGATTGAGATACTAGGTGGCTCCAAAAGAGAACAGCTTTAATCAGTGCTGATGGCCATTCTTGTAGCAATCCTAACCTGATTTCCTTACAAGAACCCTAGTTCAGATGTAACACAACTAAATATATAGAAATGAGTGGGCACAATAACACAATGAATATAAATAATGATCAAAAGTGCCTATTATGTAATACACAATCATATGCAGCTAACAAAAACACCCTGGAGTGTCTAAAACTAAACAATGTACAGTAGATAGTATACTATCATAAGAGAGGGCATACTCACTCACACTCTCTGAGGAACCCGCTGAAACTGGACAGAGGTTGGGAAACCCCTTTGAGTTTATTTCCTTGTACACCTAAGAGAAGAAAAAAATCATCTTTATTTTATCCAGCATTTCAACAAACACACTTGTTTGGATCCGTGGACTCTGGAGATAGCTGTCACCTTGGCTTCAAAGCACCAACAGTTGGGAGACACGGAGAGATTCACCTTTAAGTCAGAGAGTCACCAAAACAGGTACCTGTAGTTATCACAACCAGGCTGAACTTTATAGTATGCATAATAACCATATGATACTAACACCATTCACATATTCTCTGGATTATAAATATGCATAATACTGGTCAGTACTACCATTAAATAACACTAACAAAGTGGCTTATGAATTCATTTGGACCATATAACCTAACCAACAGCTAAATACACAAAGGATGGGCTCCTAATGGGACTTTGGTGAATTAATTCCCTATGGTGGAGTGAAGTGTTTTGCCAGCTTATCATTCTATCCAATTTATTTTTGAATGTGCAACTACGAGTAATTGCTTTTGATTGTACATTTTTATTGTTTTTTTATTTATACTGTACAGTGTTTTCATTTTTTGCCTTATAATATTAAATTCAATTAAGCCTAACCCTCAGCTCTGGTACATATACAGTTGTGCTCATATGTTTACATATCCTATCAGAATTTGTGATTTTCTGGCCATTTGTCAAAGAATATGAATGATAACTCAAAAACTTTTATTGCACTCATGGTTAGTGGTTGGGTGAAGCCATTTATTGTCAAACAATTGTGTTTAGTCTTTTTAAATGATAATGACAACAGAAACTACCCAAATGACCCTGATCAAAAGTTTACATACCTCAGTTTATAATACCATCAGTGACAGCTTGAAGTCTTTTGTGGTAGTTTTGGATGAGGCTCTTTATTTTCTCAGATAGTAAAGCTGCCCATTCTTTTTGGCAAAATGCCTCCAATTCCTGTAAATTCTTGAGCTGTCTTGCATGAACTGCATGTTTGAGATCTCCCCAGAGTGGCTCAATGACATTGAGGTCAGGAAACTGAGATGGCCACTCCAGAACCTTAACTTTATTCTGCTGTAGCCAATGACAGGTCAACTTGGCCTTGTGTTTTGGATCATTGTCATGTTGGAACGTCCAAGTTCGTCCATTGCGCAGCTTCCGGGCTGATGAGTGCAAATTTTCCTACAGTATTTTCTGAAAATATGCTGCATTCATCTTGCCATCAATTTTGTTTCCAGTGACTTTGTAGCTCAAACATCCCCAAAACATCAGCGATCCACAGTAGCGATTTCACAGTAAGAATGGTGTACCTTTCATCATACTGTAGGCCTTGTTGACTCTTCTCCAAATGTAACGTTTATGGTTGTGGCCAAAAAGTTAAATTTTGGTCTCATCACTCCAAATTACTTTGTTTCAAGTTTTGAGGCTTGTCTCTATGCTGTTTGGTGTATGCTTTGTGGCATTTACGTAGTAATAGCTTTCTTCTGGCAACTTAACCATGCAGTCCATTTTTCTTCCAATGCATCCTTATTGTGCATCTTTAAACAACGACACCACTTTTTTTCAGAGAGTCTTGTATTTCAGCTCAAGTTTTTTGTGGATATTTCTTTGCATCCCGAACAATTTTCCTGGCAGATGTGGCTGAAATGTTTGTTGCTCTACCTGAACGTGATTTGGTTTCCACAGAATCTCTCATTTTCCACTTCTTAATTAAAGTTTGAACACTGCTGATTGGCATGCTCAATTGCTTGGAAATCTTTTTATATCCCTTTCCTATTTTATTCAGTTCAATGACCTTTTCCTGCAGATCCTTTGACAATTTTTTTGCTTTCCCCCCATGACTCGGAAACCAGACATGTCAGTGCAGCACTGGATGAAAGATACAAGGGTCTTTCAGGATACCAGAAACACACTGATTACAAGCAAACAGATCACAAGGGAGGATGGTTACCATTAGTAGCCATTCAAACCCATTTGTGTCAACTTGTGTGTATGTTATCAGGCCAAAATCTCCAGGGTAAGTAAACTTTTGATAAGGGGCATTTGGGTAGTTTCTGTTGTCATTATGATTTAAAAAGAGTAAACACAGTTGTTTTACAATAAATGGCTTCACCCAACCACTAACCATGAGTGCAAGAACAGTTTTTGAGTTATCATTCATATTCTTTGACAAATGGCCAGAAAATCACAAATTCTGATAGGGTATGTAAACATATGAGCACAACTTGGATTTAATATAACAATATATACTTAATTATAAGGCAAAAAATGAAAACACTGTACAGTATAAATAAAAACACACAAATAAAAATGTACAATCAAAAGCAATTACTCGTAGTTACACACAAGTTTATATGTCTGGCCAGACACTTTATAACAGAGGTACCTTACAGACACCACCCGTCACTTTTCAGGCCTCCCAGTCCTTACCCAATACAATTACGCCACAACATCTAAAGGCAACTCCGGATAAAGTTGTACCACAAAGGTGATTCAGCACCAACGACTGAGAGGCCTGAAAAGTGATGGGTGGTGTCTGTAAGGTACCTCTGTTATAAAGTGTCTGGCCAGACATATAAACTTGGACAGTTCTTAACATATTCCACACCAATCAATTGTCTACAAATGTCAATGGTTCTAATCAAGCTTCACTACTAAAACCGCCAATAGGCTGCTTACTAACAAGTCGCATCAGCTAAGCAAAGCTATTCTAACTCATTGACTATAATCAGTCTTAGGGAAAATGCATGCCTAACCAATATAACATGTTTTTATTAATATAGTATTTATGTGCTATATATAGCCGCAACCGGTTGTGCTTGCCCCCTTTTGCAATTGTCATTTTTTCGGTACTTATGTAATATCTGGACTCCCGTTTTTTTTATGAGACCGCGTCCCCTCGCGGGGCTCGCTGCGCTCACCACGCTTCGGGCACGGTGGCTCGCTGCGCTCGCCACACTATATAAAATCAACTCCATGCGTAGTTGGATAGTAGGGGTATGAAAAAATGGGGTGCATTTAACATGGGAGCCCAGATAATACATAAGTACCATTTTTTTCTTTTTTCTTATTATGTACTGTATGTATGTGTTTGATGTGTTTTTATGATACTAGAATATGTTAAATATCGGAGGCAATTTAAATAAATGCCTTATTAAATGAGTAACTATCTCCCAGTTATTGTGCAGTTCTCTTTTTTACATTTCTTTTTTGGTTTCTTCGGGGGATCTGAGCCATCCCCATTAGAAAAGCTGCAATAGACAGGAAGGGATCTATTCCTAAAATCTGTCTGGTCATATTTTTTTATTGATTGTAAAAAATCGATTTATTTACGGCGCAGGACTTTTTTCAGTATTTATTTTTGTCTTTCCTCAGAAAAACTCTGTCAAATCCTTAGGTAAGTATTAAAGTAAACAGAATAAAATTAAACTACAGTAGGTCTTCTGCAGTTGATCTAACAATCCATAGTTAATGCATATTGTGCAATGTTAGCACAAGAGTAAAGAAAACAAAAAACAAATATGCTTGCAGCTATCAGCTGTGTGGCAGTATTTATGTTACAAATTGGGGGGACATTTCAAGGGGCTGTCACTAATAATGAAAATCATTTTGTAAGGATCTGTGTTTGTTTTGACTCTAAACTGGAAGCACTGATGCAAGAAAGGTTGCTCTTGGAATAAGTGAAGTAAGGTGGTTTTATGATGCTATTCCTCACAGAAGCAATCTACAGTATACAGTATAGAAGGAAGCAAACTGATATGGAAATCAAATGAAAGAACCCAACAAAGAGTGACTGAAATCTGCCCTGAAATCGAAGCAAGTACTAACTGGAAGTGAGGTGTACGAGAGTAGGCTCTGCTGGTGAAGTTACTGCTCCCATTGGTGAAAGTAGGCACCCTGCTTGTGATGGATGATATTCAGACACTGGTATATGTTGTGCACTATGCAGGCCTAATAATATACCAGGTGTAGGATGTGCATGATGGGGGATGGGGGGCAACTGTTGGAATCTACCACATTTCTGGTCCGCTCGCCAGTTTATTGGCAGGTGGAATTCAATGTTTCGCCTGTCGACCGTCGAAAAGGGGGCATGGATTGTTGTGATCCGGCTGGACGTTTTAAAGTCAGTTCCGTTCTGTCGAGCTGCCTCTTCAATGCTGTTGGAAACAACAGCATTGAATAGGTGAGGAACATAGACAGGGGAAATACCGGTGGGGATTGAATATCCCCTAAGAGTGATAATGCAAACAGGATAATGAATGTGTACTCACTGTATTGCAAGCAGAAGCAAGCTAGGAGAAACTGGAGCAGAGAACAGGAATTGATGAGCTTGGAAAAGAGCATGCACAACAGAATGTGGATCAGATCAGATAGATTCAGCAATCGCTCCAGGAATCAGGAAGTGGAGCAACTGATACTGGAACCAGGAACTGGTAAGATGCAAGTATGCAAACATAGCCACTACAGGTATACTACTGGTTCAAGTGTGGGCTGTAAACCAATCTTTTCAATTTCTTCTGTTCTGTGTTTTCCTGCTCCGTTATATATTTTGTATCTACTTTTGCTAACATTAAGGGGGAAATTTACTAAGATGTGAGTTGTATTTCACATGTGATGTTGCTATGGGCAACCAATCAGATACTAACTATTATCTTCTAGAATGTGCTAAACAAATGAGAAGTTGTTTCTGATTGGTTGCCCATAGCATCATCGTATGTGAAATACAACTCCCATCTTAGTAAATTTCCCCTAAGTGCCATGAGCAAAAGGATTTTGCTTGTAATTTTTATTAAAACATCTCCCTTCCCCAGTTATACTAGACATGGAGGTGGTGTTTGAAAGCATTTCTTTTTTTTTAACCCAGAATTGCTCTTTCACGGTAAGAATATTGTTTTTAGCAAATAAGTAATATGAATGTTTTCATGCATTTTGCACACCTGATATTCAGTGTGGTCTGTCTGCATAAGCAGATTAAAGACTTAATCATCTCTGGCACAAGCTGACTTTGATGGAAGTGTTGATTAGACCCAGTTAGAACTGGCCTGGCTAGTAGGAATAGATGTTTGGCAGGAGCTTCCTCCTTAGCAGCAGGATTCTTCCTCCCTCCCTTCCACATCCAGTACTCCCCTGGCTCTCCCTCCCTCTCTGTGTTCACTTCCTGTAGTATTGCAGGTATTGACATTGCAACCAATAATGAGTAGAATATCGTCTTCGTGTCTTTGTCACTTCTGCTACATAATAAATAAGTGCAGGCTGTCTACCAGCCCTTTCAATTAAACATATATGATTTGAATTCTGCCTATTGTCTAAAAATAGGAGACCCTTGCTAAGTGGTTTTATGATCAATTACAGTTAAGCAGCCATGGCATTGATGAGAGTTTTTCCGTAGACAAGATATTCAATAGCTTTATAATGGAGATAAAAAATAATGAAATAGCGAACAAGGGATATTTCTTAAAAACAGCATATAACCTTATATAAGTAACTAAATACATAAATAAATAAATAAATAAATAAATGTTTCATGAATGCATACTGTAGTCTTTACAAGGCCACATAGTAGATAACTGTCTTATGCAATATTTAAAACATTGATAACTTCATGCATAAATTCTAACACAAATCAGAATCTGATGCTCTGCTATTGCATATCCACCTGAGAGCGCCCAATAAGCATCCAGGTGGATCCTCCATCCACCCCCTCATATCTA